>NC_058132.1:586818850-586946827 GCF_016433145.1 Gracilinanus agilis | reverse complement strand
TGATCCAGCCATACCATTGCTGGGTTTGTACCCCAAAGAGATCATAGATAAACAGACTTGTACGAAAATATTCATAGCTGCGCTTTTTGTGGTGGCAACAAATTGGAAAAGGAGGGTATGTCCTTCAATTGGGGAATGGCTGAACAAACTGTGGTATATGCGGGTGATGGAATACTATTGTGCTAAAAGGAATAATAAACTGGAGAAGTTCCAGGCGAACTGGAGAGACCTCCGGGAACTGATGCAGAGCGAAAGGAGCAGAGCCAGAAGAACTCTATACACAGAGACTGATATACTGTGGTAAAATTGAATGTAATGGACCTCTGTACCAGCAGCAATACAATGACCCAGGACAATTCTGAGGGATTTATGGTAAAGACGCTACCCACATTCAGAGGAAGGACTGCAGGAGAGGAAACATATAAGAAAAACAACTGCTTGAACGCATGGGTTGGGGTGGTCATGATTGAGGGTGTGGACTCGAAACTACCACACCAATGCAACTACCAACAATTTGGAAATTGGTCTTGTTCAAGGACACATGACAAAACTAGTGGAAACGCGCATCGGCCAAGGGTGGTGGGGGGGTGCGGGGGGGGGGGTTGAAGGGGAAAGGTGGAGCATGAATCATGTAACCATGTTAAAAATGAATATTAATAAATGTTAAAAAAAAAGAGTGTAATTATATCTATAAAACATCATGAGGTTGTGAAGCTCAAATGAGTGTTTAAGGTTTTCAAATCACATTGTATACATACATTGAAGAAAGTTATTTTCACAACTTAAAGGACTATATAAAGATATTATTGTTTTCTATACAGGTTGGTTGATAGGATTCTCGATTTAGAGTAGGATAGGACTTTATGCAGCCTTATTTTTTCATGAGACACAGAAAAAATGAATTCCACAGTGTTGGGAAGGAAAAAGAGAAAGGAATAAGTACATAGTATCTTCTATGTGCCAGGCATGTGCTAAATTCTCTTCAAACATCATTAGGAGGTATAACCTTCAGCCTGTTAATTGACTCCTTTACTCAACAAATCTCTCCACCGATACTTTGTTTGGACTCCTTCCCTATTAGTAATCATTTCATTTTAATATTCCCTCCTCTCTATGATACTAAACCCTTTACTCAGCCATCCTAACCTCAAAAATTTGTTCTCTCAACCCTCAAACCTACCATCCTATCTTTCCCTCAGTGCCTTACTTCACATCTGACCAATCTGTACCTTCTGAAGGAACTTTATCTTATTTCAAATCTTTTCATTTCTCACCCTTTTCACTTTCTGGCACTCAAAGAGATCTTTATCCCTTCCCATAGCACTGTTCTACTCCCAGTTACTTTTTTAGTGTTGTCTGTACCTCATCTTTTATAATACCCCAACACCAATTCATTAACCAATGGGGAGGGGGAATCTTAATATTCCTCCATTACTTCATACTTTCCCTTTTTCACAATCACTTAGCAACATCTTCATTTGAAGTTCATTCTATCCAAATGTATTACCCAATGCAAATTTTACCTTTTTCTACTTAGACCCCCCCATAAATTTCTTCCAACCAAATTCAAATGTGAATTGGTGTCTAGTTTCCTTTTAATTCCAATTCTTGAGCTTTTATTTGAAGTCTTCAACAACTTTGATGCTTCCTCAAGTATCCCAGCTTCCCAAGTCCTCATTCCTCAATTCCCATCACCTCCATACTTGAACTACAATTAGAGCCATACTCTTGATCTTGCCATTATCCATGTTTTTTCCACTTCCAAATTTAAGAACTCTGAAATTCCTTCATCCAATTATAATCTATCATCACACAAATTTTTCTATGCAATCCCTAATCTAATTTTCTTGTAATCCCTAATCTTTTCCTTCATCCTTTTTAATAATGTGGAATGCCTCTAAATCTCAATTTTCACAGACCATTTCCCTCTATATTGAGTATACTATACATCCTTCCCAATCTCATTCCTTTGGCTGAGAGGTCAAATACACACTATAATCTACTCTTGAAGCCCTATATGCTTTTCCTATAACTTTTTATTTTATTTTTTTGCAGACTCTCTAATTCACCTCCTTCACTTCTACTTGAGTGCTATGTCTTAAAATTTTTATATTATTTAATATCAACTGAGCCTTTACAACAGCAAAATAATTTTTGTATTAGGTGATTCTCTGGCCTATTTTTAACAATGGCTGTTCCAAATCTTCTCTTTTCTCCTTAAAGATCTTATCCCATTCCCTCCAATCACCCTTTCCTCTGAGGATGTGGCATGCTTCAACAGAATAGAGCTTTATCTTCCCCCCTTCTCCTCAACTCACATTCCTTCTCTAATCAGTGACCCTTTTTTCCAAAAAGGCCAATCCTGTTACGTGTACCTTTAATCCCCTTCTCTCTGTTTTTCTTGTAGATTGCTCCCACCATCATTCCCTCTTTATCATCTTCCATATTTCACTATTTCACAATACCCAGATTCTAACTGGATCTTCAGTGCCTATGAACCCACTCTATAAATGAGTTCTTGCTGCCTATTGTGGATATTAAAATAAATATTCAGTATCTCCAAAGTATAATACTTATAAAGATTTATTAATATTTAACTAGAGAGCTAGAGAACACAAGAGTGCTCACCACTCACATGGAAGAGAAAGTGAGAGGGCATTACTGAAAACTTACATACAATCATGTAAAAGACAGATAAAAAAAGAAGGGAAAAGGAAAGTTTGAGGTGAGGTAAGAATTCTGGTAGATGAAGTCTAAAAGATATAAAATTTCCACTTACACATTCTGAATACATCTATAACTCCTTTATTCTTAAAACAAAAATAAAAACAACAAAAAAGGAGCTCACTATATCCTCTCATGTCTATTTCATATTATCTTATGTCTCTCTTCCCATTTTTAATCAAACTTATTTGGTCATATACCCTGCTTCCACATTTTCTAGTCTCAGTTTCTAGTAAATACTTTGCAAACTGACTTCTGACCTTATCAATTAACCAAAACTACTCTTTCCAAAGTTACTAATGATGTCTTAATTGTCAATTCTAATGGCACTTTTAAAAATATTCAGCCATTTTGACCTCTCTGCATAGTTTAAAACTATAGAGTATCACCTCCTGGAAATTCTCTTACTCTTTTGTGGTTCTCCTTTTGTCTCACTGATCTTTCTAAGTATTCCTTGTTTAATTTATAGTCCTATCATATTTAGTAACTACAAGAAGATATAGTAACTGTAAGGTACTATCGTAGCCTCTCTTCTCTTTTTCCTATGTCTCTCATTTTGTGATCTCATTAGTTCCCTTAGGTTCAAGTATGATCTCTATGTTGATGAGTTCCAAATATATATCCCTAAAATTATGAGCAATTCCTGATCACCACTGGCTGAGAAGTTAATATTAGACTCTCTGGAGACATCTATAATTCAATGTATCTAAAACATAAACAATAGTCTTTCCTGGAAAATCCACTCCTCTTACAATTTTCATTCTTACTTTAGGGGCACCATAATTTTCCCATTCGCCTTGGATAACAAGTCTTACTGCTGCTAACTCCACATCTACTTCCATGCAAATCTGCTTTCCATACACCTTATTACTACCTTTTTGGGGGTGCTTATCTGTTACAGAATTTTCTGTTTAGCCAGGCAAGAAGAAACCACAAGTCACTTAGAGTAAGGAAGGAAGGAGATTTATTACATGCAGTCCCAGATAGGATTTTTCCTCAATGTTCTGGGTCCTGAGCTTTGGGAATCTGACTATTTTATACATAATCAATCAGGGAGGGTTTCCATAGGTTACATGATATATACACAATGGTTTCCATGGGTTATGAACACAAACATGATGGACAAGTACGGGCATCAGAACATAAGTGAGGACAGACATCGAGGGGTCAGGCTGATTTGTATAGTCCTTAGTATGATACAGAGGGGTCAGGCTGATTTGTATAGTCCTTAGTATAATACAGACAGTATAAGTCCAGAACATCTATCCATCATGGATCTGTCAGGTCACAGCAGTGTGCCCTGTGAAGTGGAACCACTTGCTTTGTTTTGGAGTTCCAGCAGGGGCAGGGGAAGGAGGGGCTATTGGTCACCCTGTTTGTAGCAAGCTTCTGGGTGTGTCAGCCTTGCAAAGCCAGTCTTTAGAGCATAAGGGGTCCCCTAAAGTGGGAGACCTAGAGATTTTCTATTACCTTTTTGGGGTGCCCCTCATTTCTCATATATACACTATTAGAATAGCTTCTATTGTGTTTCTCTGATTTGTTTCTTTCCTCTCCAAGACAATCTCCACATAGCAGTCAAAATGATTTCTCTGAAGTATAGGATTTATATATGCCAAGTATATATGTCAGAGACAATAAAATTTGGATTTCTCTATTGCTTCTAATTTCTGTATTTCTATACCCATTTCTCATATCTATGAGGATATGGGTTGCTTCTTAGAATTTTATGAATGGAAATGCTATTTTTCTTAGCTCTGAGGAATGTAAATTAGTCTTTCTTGATATAGATTATATATATGTATATATACATGTACACACATGTAAACATTTCTACATTGTCATATTAATAAGTATCTCTCTATTGTTATTCTTTAGTTGTCATGTCTGACTCTTCATGACTCTATGGATCTCCGTCCATGGGTTTTTCTTGACAGAGATACTGGAGTGATTTGCCATTTTTTTCTCCAGTAGCTCACCAATTCAAAGGACAACAGAGGAAAGCAAATGGCCCAAGTTCACACAATTAAGAAATTTTGGAGGCTGGATCTGAACTCCGGTCGTTCTGCTTCTGAGCCCAACACCCTCTCTGCTGTGCTACATAACTGTCTTCTTTCACTTTGTTAGGGACTTTTAAGTGGAAATTTTATTCTCCCTCTCCTCTTGAATGTGAGGTAACATTTCACATATAGAATTCCAAGGAGAAAAAAAACAACTAAACAGACAACCAAACATAAGCACCTCTACTAGGGCCTTGATCTTTTGCCCATTCTCATACTTGGTAGATAATTGGCATATATCCAATAAATGTTATTTTCTCTTGCTTTTTTTGTTTTTACACCTAAAATGAGATAAAGAATTTTACTCAATAATAATTTGCTTAATATTAGAAAATTTATTCCATAATCTATAATGTATTCATGTGGTTTCAGATAGCCCCATATATTTTGTACCCCTGATAAGATGATCCCTTTGTATCCCTCTTATTATTTATCCACAAGCAAATTAAGGACCATTTTAGTCCCATATTCTGTCTCTCCCCTTCTCCCCTTAACGATATTACAGTTGTCAAAGATCCTAAAGCTTACACCTGGAAGCAGAGGTAAAATATAAAATCTTGTTCTGCCTCAATAACCATCCTGGAATTCCTGAAAAGAGGAGGACATTTCTAATATACTTTTGAAATGAGATTTCTACTATTCAATAAGTAAATCTGGAAAGTCAAGGGAAATCTCTGTAGCTGCTACACCAACAGACCATCAGTTTAATCTGTACCCAGATTTAGATGCCTGTGATATCATGTTACTTCTATCTGTCTCTAGTCAGCCATAAAGAATATCCTTCTTCAAATCTCCTTCAGACACATAAAGCTTGTTTGTGGGTTTCCTTTTCTTATCCCTAGTGGGAACACTTGTGTTACCACTATAGTATTCTTCTGGAGAGATATATATTACTAAATGATAGAATTTAAACAGGCCACAATAACTGATCAAATATCCTCATTTCTAAATTTCTCAAATTCAGAAAATCTTCATTGTAATAATTGCAGTGATAGGCTCTAAAGTCCTAATTTACCAAGTCACAAGTCTACACATTGAACTCTGGTGTCTCCCTATTATTTCAAAGATTAAATATATGTCTCCTGGCTTTTAGAGATCTTTACAACATGGCCCTTTACTAACTTATTACACATTATTTCCTTCCATGGTTTCTATTCTGGTTTTTGTATTTTTTCCTATATGATGCTCTGTCACCTTTTCTCTGGATGTCTCTAATTTCTTGACTCCTTCTCTGCCTTACTTACAATTCTTAGAATATGACATCTTTCAAGACTCTATTTCCATTTCACTTAATGCAGGAGGTCTTTCTTAGTCCCCTTTCCCCTCTTCCTGCAAGCTGCTAATGCCTTCTCCTCTTTAGTCACTTTCTTCCTACCTTGTTTAAAACCTGTGTGAATTTATTTTCATGCATATCATCTCCACCAGTAGAATGGGAGCTCTTTGGGGGCAGTGACAATTTTTGCTTTTTCTTTGTATTCTTATCTAATCATTGTGTAAAGTACCTTGCACAAAAAAGTCAGTGTAGGTTTCAATTATCCTTGTGGATTGATAGTTCTAACCCTCATAACAGATAAGGAGTAGTAGCTGGGGAAACCAAGAAAGGGTCATAGGGTAGGTGGAATTCGTATTGATTATTTTTTTTAAAACCCTTTCCTTCTATCTTAGAATCAATACAGTGTATTGGTTCTAAGGCAGAAGAGTAGTAAGGGTAGGCAATGGGGGTTAAGTGACTTGGCCAGGGTCACACAGCTAGAAAGTGTCTCTGGTCAGATTTGAACCTAGGACCTCCCACCTCTAGGCCTGGTTCTCAAACTATTGATTCACCTAGATGCCCCCTTGTATTGATTCTTTTTTTTCTGGATTCAAATCTAATTTTATTTTTTGTAGAAAAATTTTTCCATGCTTCCATGATTCATGTTCTTACTCACCCTCCCAAACCCCTACACCCCAGTAGCTGATGTGAATTCCCACTGGTTTTTTCATGTGTCATAGATCAAGACCTATTTCCATATTATTGTTAGTTTTGATAGTTGTACTAGGGTGGTCATTTAAAGTTTACACGCCAAATCATGTCCGTATCAACCCATGTTTTCAAGCAGTTGTTTTTCTTCTATTTTTCTACTCCTGTAGTTCTTCCTCTGAATGTGGGTAGCTTTCTTTTCCATAAATCCCTCAGAATTGTCCTGGATCATTGCATTGCTTCTAGTACAGAAATCCATTACATTCAATTATACCACAGAGTATCAGTCTCTGTGTATAATGTTCTCCTGCATCTGCTCCTTTCACTCTGCATCAGGTCCTGGAAGTCACTCCAGTTCACATGGAATTCCTCCAGTTTATTATTCCTTTGAGCACAGTAGTATTCCATCATCAAAGATAGCACAATTTGTTCAGCCATTCCCCAACTGAAGGACGTACCCTCGTTTTCCAGGGTTTTTTTTGCCACTACACAGAGTGTGGCTATAAATATTTTTACATGTCTTTTTCCTTATGATCTCTTTGGGTTATAAACCCAGCAATGGTATGGCTGGATCAAAGGGCAGGCATTCTTTTAAAACCCTTTCTGCATAGTTCCAAATTGCCATCCAGAATGGTTGGATCAATTCACAACTTCACCAGGAATGCATTAATGTCTGAATTTTGCCACATCCCCTCCAACATTCACTACTTTCCTTTGCTGTCATTTTAGCCTATCTGCTACATGTGAGGTGATACCTCAGAGTTGTTTTGATTTGCAGTTCTCTAATTATTAGAGATTTAGAACACTTTCTCATGTGCTTATTGATAGTTTTGATTTCTTTATCTGAAAATTGCCTATTCATGTCCCTTGCCCATTTATCAATTGGGGAATGGCTTGATTTTTTTTGTACAATTGATTTAGCTCCTTATATATTTGAGTAATTAGACCTATGTCAGAGTTTTTTGTTATAAAGATTTCTTTACCAATTTGTTGATTCCCTTCTAATTTTGGTTGCATTAGTTTTGTTTGTGCAAAACCTTTTTAATTTAATGTAATCAAAATTATTTATTTTACATTTTATAATTTTTTCTAATTCTTGCTTAGTTTTAAAATCTTTCCTTTCACAAATATCTGACAAGTATACTATTCTTTGTTCGCCCAATTTACTTATACTTTCCTTTTTTATATTCAAGTCATTCACCCATTCTGAATTTATCTTGGTGTAGGGTGTGAGATATTGATATAAACCTAATCTCTCCCATATTGTTTTCCAATTTTCCCAGCAGTTTTCTTTCAAATAGTGGATTTTTGTCCCAAAAGCTTGGCTCTTTGCATTTATCATAGACTGTCTTGCTGACATCATTTACCCCAAGTCTATTCCACTGATCCTCCCTTCTGTCTCTTAGCTAGTACCATATTGTTTTGATGACCACTGCTTTATAGTATAGTTTAATATCTGGTACTACTGGGTCACATTCCTTCACATTTTTTTCATTATTTCCCTTCATATTCTTGATCTTTGTTCTTCCAAATGAATTTTGTTGTAGTTTTTTCTAATTCTGTAAAAAAGGTTTTTTAATAGTTTTATAGGCACTAGACAAGTAAATTAATTTGGGTAGATGGTCATTTTTATTATGTTAGTTCATCCTACCCATGAGCAATCAATGTTTTTCCAATTGTTTAGATCTAGTTTTAATTGTTTGGAAAGTGTTTTGTACTTGTGTATCATTCCTGTGTTTGTTTTGACAGTTAGATTCCTAAATATATTATATTGTCTAGGGTGTTTTTAAATGGTGTTTTTCTTTCTAACTCTTGCTATTGTGATGTATTGGAAATATATGGAAATTCTGATGATTTATATGCATTTTTGTATACTGCAACTTTGCTAAAATTGTTGATTATTTCTATTAGCTTTTTAGTTGATTCTCTATGATTTTTTAAGTAGACCACCATATCATCTGCAAAGAGTGATAGCTTAGTGTCCTCCTTGCCTATTTTAATACTTTCAATTCTTTTTCTTCTCTAATTGCTTCTGCTAGTGTTTCTAGTACAATGTTAAATAATAGAGGTGATAATGGGCATCCTTCTTTCACGCCTGATCTTACTGTGAAGGCTTCTAATTTATCCCCATTGCAGATGATGTTTGTTGATGGTTTTAGATATATACCATTTATTATTTTTAGGAAAGGCCCTTCTATTCCTATACTTTCTAGTGTTTTCATTAGGAATGGGTGTTATATTTTGTCAAAGGCTTTTTAAGCATCTATTGAGATAATCATGTGATTTTTGTTTCTTAGCTTGTTAATATGGTCAATTACGAAGATGGTTTTCCTAATGTTGAACCACCCTTGCATTCCTGGTATAAATCCCATCTGATTATGATTGATAACCCTCATGATCACTTGCTGGAGTCTTTTTGCTAGTATTCTATTTAAGATTTTTTTCACCTATGTTCATTAGGGAGTTTGGTCTGTAATTTTCTTTCTCTGTTTTTAGTCTGCCTGGCTTTGGAATCAGTATCATATTAGTGTCATAAAGGGAATTTGGTAGGACTCCTTCTTTGCTTATTATGTCAAATAATTTGTATAGTATTGGGATTAATTGTTCATCCCACTCACATTCAGAGTTATAATTATCAACTGTGTATTCCCAGACATTTTTATTCTCTCTCATTTTCCTGTCCTTTCTTCTTTCACTATTTCCTTCTATACTAGTGCTTTGTTTTTAATCAGTTCCCTTAATTCCCTCCCTTATTGTACTTCCCTTTCTCTCCTCTCTCTTCTTATTTCCCTTTTATTCTTCTTTAGGGTCTTTTTAAGCTACCCCCTCCTGCCCCTCCCTCCCTAGTGTTGCTTTCCTCTCCACCAGTCCTTTTGTTACCCTTCTATTTCTCCATAGGGTGTGAATCAATTCTCTGACCCAATGGATCCAATTGTTCTTCCCTGTTTATTTTACTTTCAATGTACTTAAGTATTAAGTACTTCCTCTCTCCAGCCTCTTTACCATTCCAGTGTATTGACCTTCTCCCCTTTTCACCCCATGTGCTTCTTTATGGGATATATATTTACTCCATTTTCCCTGCTTTCTCATTTTTCTTAATATTATCTCCTTTTTTCCCCATTTCTTGGTTTCTGGAATATTCTATTTCATGCCTTCTGGTCCTTCAATGTATATGCAACCAGATCCTTTGTTATCATAACTGTGGATCCCTGGTATCTGAATGACTTCTTAGCAGCTTATAGTATTTTTTCATTTGTCTGGTAGTTTTTGAATTCGGCTATAATATTCCTGGAAGTTGTCAGTTGTGGATTAAATGTAGAAGGTGATCTGTGGATTCTTCCAATTTCTACTTTCTCTTCTTGTTCAAGAATGTCAGGGCAGTTTTCTTGGATAATTTCCTGTATGATGATGTCCATACTTTTTCTTTTGTCATGATGTTCTGGTAAACCAATAATTCTTAAATTGTCTCTTTGAGACCTATTCTCCAGATCTTTGGTTGTGTCAATGAGGTGTTTCATATTCTTGTCAAAATTTTCATTTTTTTGATTTTGTTTTATATATTCTTGCTGCCTTGTGCAATCATTTGCTTCTAGTTGTTGAATTCTGTTTTTTAAAGACTGAATTTCATCCCTGCCTTTTTGGTCATCCTTCTCTTTTCTGGTCTGATTTTCTTTGTAAATCATCTTTTGCTTTCTTTGCTTCACTTTCATGCTGGTCAATTCTGGCTTTTAAGACTTTATTTTCTTGTATTAGTTCGCATATTTCCTTTTTCAAATTGTCTTCAGCCTCTGTTGATTGTTTTTTGAGTTGCTGAAGTTCTTGAGTTAATTGAATTTTGAGATTTTCCAAAGCATGTGTCCAATTCACTGGAACTTCCTGATCTTCTTCTATTTCATTTGCTCTTTTTTTGCTTCCTGGAAAGAAGCTGTCAATTGTAATTTCTTTTCTCTTTTTCTCTTGTTTACTCATATTTTTTCCCTTCTCTGTTCTGTTTAAGAACAGATGGATTTAATGAGCTTTGATGAAAGATCTTCCCCCAGGTGTCAGTGTAGGTTTGTAGTTAAGTCCTCTGTAGTCTATGCGGGAGGGGTGTTGGAGTTTCCCTGCCCTCTGAAGACTTCTTGCCTGTCCAATTGATGGGATTAAGCCTGGACTGGGTTACTCTGTGGTGCTTAATGTGCCCTGAGGCTGAAACTTCAAGAGAGAAAAAAAGGGAGGGTACAAAATGGAGTGTTTTCGCTGAGCTGTCCAGTAGTAGGGTCCCCTTGCTCTGTCTTGCTGTTAGACCTGGTTTTCTTTCCTTTCAATGCACTTTGTTCTCTATCTCGGTGTGGTAAAGCACTTGGTCTGAAGTTTTGCTCCATCTAAAATGCCATCTTCCAAGTGTTTTTGCTGTGTTTCTCTGGCTTTCTCCTCTAGCCACCTCCCCTGTACCTGTGTTCAACTCCTTGAGTCCTGCACCAGCAAGGCCCTCTCTCTGGGCCAGTGTGCCTGTTCGCCCAGAGATTTCAGGGGCCTCTGGAGACTCCACACAGCCCACAGGGGAGGGGTTTTGGGATTCTCCTTACGTGCCCTCAGACCCAACAGTTCAAGAATTCAAGCCTTTTTCTTGGTGTACTTCTTGAGCTGTCCAGCAGTAGGATCCCCATATTCTGTCCTATTGTTATATTTGGTCCTCTTTCTTCTTGAAGTGCTTTGTTTTCTATCTTGATGCGGAAAGGGTGCAGAGGTCTTAAGATTTGTCCATTTAAGCTGCCATCATCCCAGAATTCTGGGAATATCCCTTGCATTGATTCTTGAGGAGACTGAGTCTAAGAAGAAGAAGCATTCCTTCCAGGCATGATGGAGAACCAGTTCATAAGCATAGACAAATGAAATGGTGTTTCTGTCATATGTGAAGAAAAGTAAGTAGGCCAGGATGGCTGTATCATGGACATCATGGAAGAAAATGATGTTTAAAGAAATTAGAAAACTAATAATGGAAGAGGTTGTGAAGATTTTTTTAAATTAAGAAATATTTAATAAAATAGGTAAAATATAATAAAACATACATTATGTTAATATACAATTTTCTAGTTTGTGTCACCTTAAGAGATCCTTACATACAGTTTAGTGGCCCTCATTTCTGTTTGAGTTTGACATCACTGTTGTATAACATACTAAAATTATCCTTAAATAATTCATATCAATTGGCACTTTGTGTGAAGATTTTTTTAAAGGCACATAAAATAGTTTATATGTTATCTTAGAGTCTACAGGGAGACATGGGAGTTTGAGTAGGGGAGTGACATATTCTCAGGAAAATCACTTTGGTAACTGTGAAGAAGACTAAATGGATTGGAGAGGGACTTAAGTCTAGGAGACCAATTAAGAGATCATTGTAATATATCTGGTGAATGGTGAGGAGACACTGGACTAAGGTGGTAGTTATAGGGGCTATTTTTTGTCTCTTTTAGTTTGCCCAGTGCTTAGTATCGTGTCTGGAACATAGTAGATGCTTAGTAAAAACTAATTGGATCAGTAGATAGAAGGGAATAGATGTGAGAAATATTGCTGAGATAGAAACAGTATTTGGTAAAGGAGTGGATATACCTTGTGAGGGGAAGGAGTCTATGATAACTGAGAGAATGAACCTTGCTTACTGAAAAGGTAGTGGCACAACATCCTTGACTGAAATAGTGAAGCTTGGGAGAGGGGCAGATTTGAAGGATATATAGAAAGCTCATTTTTGGACATGTTGAGTTTGTGACACTTCTGAGACAATCTGGAACAACTTCTGGGCAGTTGTAGATGCCATAGGCCTGAGGTTCCAGGAAAGACTAGAACTGGATAAATAGATCTTCAAATCATCTGTAGAGAAAAGACACCTGATGAGATGAGTTGAGAATATGGAGAAAAAGGGAAGAAAGTTAAGAAAAGTATTTTTATATTAGTGATTTAATCATTTTGGTTATTCCTTAACTAATATAAATCACAAGCACTTATTGTCAATAGATTTCAAGACATGCTGTGACCAAAAATTTTTACACTAAGTAGTTAGCTATCTGGCGATTACTTTTTCTGATTAACTGAGGTAGGATTGTTCTTGGGTGACAATACATTCCCGGAATTCCACTCAAAGCCTTGGAGACTTGTTGGGCTTATTAAAATATACTTTTTGCTGTCATGGTCACTGAAAATCCAGGGTCACCTCCATACCACATAGGGGCACTGGATTAAAATTTTCCTGGAAATTTCACATAATATTAATGATTATAGCTCAATTCATATAGGGCTTAAAACATCAGTTATCTCTTTGCTTTCATTATCTCAGTTGATTCTCCTGATGACCTTTCTTAGCTAGATAGTACATGTATGATTGTTTTTAAATAGGAGGACTAATGATTTCAGGGCTAGATAGGTGTTGGCTATTGGTCTAACTTGCAAAAAGGTCCCATAACCAACCAAATATTCTAGGTCATATTTACTTATTAGTTGCTTTGCTTTTCTCCCTGTTGCAACTCCTTTAAGTCTTCTACTATTTCAGCTGGGTTTGAGAAAAATCCTTTCCTATCATGCCCCTGGCCACTAACCCTAGGTCCTTAGAAATTGTCCTGAAATTTCACTTAGCAAGACAGAGTGGTCAAGTGAAGCTGATGAGTTTGTCCTACATTCTTGGAAGCACCAAAATTACAGATTTCCCTACATTTACACTTCTTTTTTACAAAGGAGGAAAAGGAAGCTAAAGGTTAATTAAATAACCTGGTTGAATTTACAGATAACTTAAATGAGGTAGGGCTTAGTCCCAGGTACTCAGCTTATAAACCTACCACATTATAGTGCTCACACACCTTACTTCTGATCTTTCCCTTCATTCATACAGCAAATACTATTTGACTGCTACTATATGAAAGATGTATACTTGAACTTTGAGTTGTTTTTTGAAACCAATTCTCATGACATATGCTTATTCAGTCCTAGATCAATAAACCTAGTGATTTCCATCTACTATGGACAGTAAGATAAAAGACATTGTTTGAGGAACTGTCCTGATATAATGAAGTCATTTTTAGAACTATAAAACACTAATGAAAGAGAAAAACAGGTTTATTACCTTTTAATTATCCCAACCATGAAAAAAGCCATGCAGCTTTAGTTTAATAGGTTAATTTACCTAAGAAGAAAATCTTATATAAGTTAGAGTTCCTCTAGCTAGGAGATTTTCTTGGGCTCAGCTCTTATTTCTTGACATGCTCTCTCATTCAACTTCTAAAAAATGACTTACTCAGTATATTTAATATCCTGCTATTTAACCAATTCCCCTCAGTGAAATCCCCAGTGGGCTTGAAAACATCTAGTCCCAGCAGGATCTATCTTTAGGAGTGAAAGATTCAGGAAAGAGATCCCACTAGTAAAAAGTTAGGAGAGTAGCTCAATACAATCATAGAAAGCACCTCTCAAATATATTTGGTTAGACCCTTTCTTATAGTTCAATGACCAAGACTTTTGCAAAGAGTGTGTGGCAGGTGCATGTGACATCTCATTTCCAGCCTGAACATGGGTGCTGTGAGGTGGGTGTTGATAAGATTATCTTTTTTCTGCTGTCACTTGATGCAAATCCATTTTGGCATCACCTTCATATAGAAGGAGAGTCAAACTTGATATATAACTATTGAAGAGGTGCCTTGTTCAAAGATGGTCATTATAATTTATGCCTTCATCTATTCTTTTTTCATTAGAGCTTAAGATGTGCTTGAAAAGGATATTGATGAAAAAAGTCTGGAAAGAATTGTGATGTCGTAAGCTAGGACAAACACCTTTGGGCCAGAAGAATTGAATGTTGTGTTCTCTCTGTGTGGAACTTTAAATTTGGAGATGAATGATTAAATTTGTGTTGTTATGTGTCAAAAGCATAAAAGAAAGAGACTAGCTGGTAGTCAGAAGTTCTGAGTATAATGAGAGTAAATGGGGCAATGTTAAAAACAATGGGCAAATATGAAAAATGTATTAATGAACTGATAGAGATTTACTTATGAAAATATTAACTGTTTTAAAAAAACTTTTTTGAAATGTTTAGTTAGGTTCACAATGAGAGTTAGGAAAGGTATCAAAAATTCTTATCAATCCTCAACTCAAAAATGTTCAATGACTTCCTCTTGCCTTCTGCAAAAATTTATTGTCCTTTGTCTGAAATTCAAGCTTCTCAACATCTGGTACAAACCTACATTTCCAATCAATCAGCAAAGATTTGTTCATCGCTTACTGAAAAGTATTTGTTACATGCTAGAGATACAAAAATAAAAATGAAATGGTTCCTGATCACAACCAGCTTACATCATATTTGGTGTTTGTTCAATTATTTTTCAGTTGTGTCTTACTCTTTGTGGTCCCATTGGGTTTTTCTGGGCAAGGATGCTAGATCTGTTTTTGTCATTTCATTCTACAGTTCATTTTGCAGATGAGGAACTGAGACAAATAGGTTTAAGTGACTTGCCCAGAGTGACACAGCTAATAAATGTCTGATGCCAGATTTGAACTCAGGAAGATGAGTTTTCCTGACTCTAGGTCTAGTACTCTATCCACTGTGTCATCTAACTTCCCTGTTGTACTTGGGAGAAATATAAATGTATATTTCTACTATTGAATATATGTATGTGGTATATTTACAAATATACTATATAAATATTAGGGTGATCAGTTTTGGGGGGGAAGAAGAGTAGGAAGCAGGTCTTAGTACCTGACTTCATGTGAAAGGTAGCTCTTAAGACTTTACTTGATATTATTCCAATCTATACACTCCATGCTCTAACCAAACTGGATGTCTCTGCTCCATGAATATATCCTGTGCAATTCTACTTTTAGGCAATTGCTTATTCTTTTTTTCTATCCCTCCCTCCTTCATTTTCTATTGAATTCATACCCATTCTTCATAGCCCAATTCAAATATCACCTCCCTTATAAAGCCTCCCCTTTGCCTTGGGTCAATAATGTGATTTCCCCTTGGACCTTACATAGCAGCCTGCTGTTTTGGAACAGTATTGAACACATCATTCAATACTGTGTATTCCAGCTATCTGAATTCAGGTCTCATTCCCCTCCTAGATTATATGCTCTATATCTTATTTAAAGTTTCTCTCTTTTCAGCACTTGCCAAAGTATTCTGTAAACTGGTAGAGTTAAATAAAGGTTTATTAAATGATCACAGGACAAATATGGTAGAGTGAATGTTAATTTCTCAAGTGTAACCACAACATGGTTGTTTTTGAGATAAGGGGAAATGACCATTGCTTTCTGACATTCTAATCTTATCTTGAGTTCAATATGGGGAGTGCTAGCATTGATACTTTCACAGAGGAAGAATTGTGTTTCTAAATAAAATTGATGGATCCCCTAGGAATTGGGCTGAATCCAGGAGCTAGTTTTTAAAATAGTTTCCAAACAGCTGTTTGCTGTCACTGGATTTTGGACAGGACTCCACTGCTGTCTTCTATTTGAAAATAAATCACCTAGGGCTTTGCAATTTTGCTGCTGAAACAAAAAGGAGTGAGGAGCTTTGTTCGTCTCTTATTAATTGCATATTTAAAGAACAAAACACTTTTCTTCCTTTTTAAAAAAAATGGATTTTTCATTTTAAGTTGCAGCCGAATATCAATATGGGTAAAATTGGTAGTTCCCAGAACTGATGAGAATTCACAGAGCTTAATAAAATGAATGCATGGCTTACTTTTGCAGCAACATATCTAGGGGAAAAAGAAAATATTGATTAGTTCATTTTATAAGAGCATCCGTAAATTACTATTGTTTGAAATAACCTTATTGCTAAAAAATTTTATAGAAGCTGTTTTCTTCCCCTTCCCCACTGTAAGGAAAATCACTGGATTTGAGAAATTGCCTAGTTTGAGGGCTTGTGGAGGAATTTATTCTCATATGCAATACATTAATATGAACTTTGGATTCATATCCTATCTCAGCTGCTGAATCACAGAATGATCTTGAATAATGTACCTCCTTCAATTCATTTTGGTGCAACTACATGCAATGCACTGTAGTATGTGTTGGAAATAAAATATGTCATTGATCTCAAGGAGTTTACAAATCCTCAGGGAGTTAAGATATAATATTCATAGTCATAAATCAAGGTAATTATATACAGGGAAGTTCAAATGGAATGCTATGGAAAATTTGAGGAAAGTAAAATCATTAATAGCTCGTGAAAAGGATTCATGGAGGAATTGATGCATGAAATAGACTTTGAAGAAAAAGATGCATTCCAACAGGTAGATATGCATGGAATGTCAATTCTAGGCATTGTTGAAGGCATAGAAGCAAAAGAGGACAGTATGAGAGTTAAAAATGCCGAATCTTCCATTTTGATTAGAATATAGAGTATACTTACCAAAGAAATGAAAGATGGGTTATAAAAGGACGCTAAAGTCAGAATGTGGACATCCTGAGATTCAAGCATCAGGAATTTGGGCAATGGAGAAAATTGACAATGGAGAGACATTGAATATATTTGAGCAGGAGAGTTACATGATCTGAGTGGTTAATTAGGAGTACTATTATGAAAATAGTAAATTTGAGGAACAGAAAATAAAGTAGTTGGAATGAATACCCTTCCTAAAAAATTAGGTTGATATAGGGTCTATACTTTTCTCCCCCTTTTGATTTGCTTTTAAACCTTATCCAGTTGCTCTTTTGAAGCACAACTCACAAAAACAGCAGGCAGCTAAAACAACTGTCTAAAAGGATTCACGCTTTAATTGCTGCACATATAGCATTTAGTAATTACTTAGTTGACACACTTCATTTATCTAAATTTTCCCAGCTGTAATGAAAGCTGCCCACACAATTTTCTATTGTGAATAACAAACTTACAGCTATATCATAATCCTGGAATAACACCAAGGAAATCATCTTTTTCTTGATCTCTAGTTCAAGATTGTGACCCAATAAAACTTGACCTCATATCCTAACCTATCCCTTTCTCCATTGTGGAATCATGATGATTAAGAAAGCAAGCATTTGTCTAGGCTTACATTCTTCAAGAAGAAAAAGAATACATACCATTTTAGTCATAAGAATGTTGTCTCTAACTTATTTTGATTTTTTACTAAAGTAGTGTGAGAAATATTTACAGAGTTAAATATGTTATCTCTAAACTTTGAGCTTCTCTTCTTAATACTCAAAAGAAAAGCTGCAGGAAATTTGAAAGAGGAATGTTAAAATTCCAGAATGTGCATTTAACATGTAGAACTAGGAATCCAGTATGAAGAAAACAAATTATAAAAACTATGTCATTCTGAACTGTGTCATTCAGTTAGTAAACAAAACATTTATTAAATACCTACACGGCTAAGTGCTGAGGATTCAAAGAAATGGGGGAAAATAGTATCTGTCTTTCATGCGTTTTGCTCTCACAATGTCTAATGGAGGAGACAACTTGAAAACAACTATTTGCAAACAAGATACATGCAGCATAAATTTGGAATAGCCTCAGAAGAAAGGCATTAAAGAGGCTTAAGAAAGGATTCTTGCAAAAGAGGGAATTTTAGCTGGTACTTGGAGGAAGACAGTGAATTTCTGATCTAGAGATAAAGAGGTAAAGAGTTGCAGGCTTCGAATTTTTATGACTTGGAATCAGGAAATTGAATAGCATGTAAAGGATCAGCAAGGAGGCCAATATCTCAGATTACAGTGTATTTGAAAAGAAATAAGGTATAAGAGGAGGAGAAGGAAAGGGCCAAGTTATGAAGTGATTTGAAGAAAGAGAATTAATTAATTCTGGGACATTTTGAGTTTAAAACAATTATGAAATATCGAATTTAAGATGTCCAGTAGGCAGTCAGGGATGTAAAAGTAGATGTCATACCAGTTATTATGATTATTATTATCATACTATTATATCATATTATTATCATATATTATCATGAAGAAGATATTTATTGAAAGCCTACAATGTGGATAAGCTCCTTTGGATATGGGAGGTATACTCAAGATTCTGACTGTAAGGATGTAACCTTATAATTGAAGAAAGAACAAAAATTATTTAAAAAAATAAATGGTAGCATGTGATTAAATAATAGATGAATGATGAAGAGAAACTAAGTGCTGTAGGAATTCAAACATACTTAGAATCAAGTGATGAGTGAAGACGGATTTCAGAAAAGAACTGGTACATGAGTTGAACCTTGAAGGATGGGTAGAATGTGGATTAGTGGATAGGATGGTATTCCATGACAGGTTGGAAAGAAAGTACTAATATGATGATTAGCACATGATGGCAAAAATGGGTTGAGAAATGCTTGGTCAAAATGCTTAGTCAGTAGATCTAGCTATCTGGTGCAAAGAGTTTAAGATTGAAAATAGTGGGTGATAAGACTGAAATTGTAGATTGCAGCAGATTTTGTGTAATCTTAAATATCAGGTTGAAGAGAATAGAATGGAAGAAACGGATGGTAGCAGTATCACAATGGATCAACGAATAGGTGATTTCTTTGATAGGTGTTATGGAAGCAGATGAGTCAAAGATGGTGCCAAACTTTCCAACCCAGGAGAACATTGATTATGCTAACAAAAATGAGCAATTTAGGATGACAGTTGCTTTAAAAGGAGAACAATTAAATCATTTTAGATAGAAATATTGAATTTTCCACAATGTCAGCAAATCCTTATGTACAATTTCAGTAGATGGCTAAAGATAATAGACTTTATTTCAGAAATTGAGTCCTAAGACTTACACACAGAAATCACTCACACAGAAGTGATAACTGATTGAAAAATGGAAGAGGGGAAAAATAGAAATAGTTGGCAAGAAAGATAAAAAAGAAACAATAAATTTGTCTCTGGACATGTTGAGTTAATACCAAGATAATTCATTGAATGTAATCCATATGTGGTTGTTGGTATCAGATAAAAGGTGGATTGAGAAGTTATGGTAGGAAATGAAGACTTCATTGCTACCCTGATTGAAGTGAAAGTCAAAGCCAAAAGAATAGATGAGTTTACTGATAGAAAATATAGATAGGGAAACATGGAAAGATCAGATAGAGAGTTTGGAAAAGGACCATAGTGATATAGTGTTATGGGATTCAGGGCAAAAAAAATAACTGGAAGGAGGGAGTTGTTGATAGCATAAAAAGCTTTAGAAAAATTAAGGAGGCATCAGGATGATAAATATCCACTGGACTTAGCAAGTAAGAGGCAATTTCTTTTGTGTAGTAAAGGTAGAAATCAGATCATTGGTAGTTTAGGAGAAAATTAGGAAATGAGGACCTTTTACAGTAAAAGAAATGAAAGACTAGAATGGATATCAGGTTCAATGAAAGATCTATTTAAAAGGAAACATGAAGGTAGAAGGGAATTGAAGAGGGAGAGATGAAGAATCTATCCACTAGGGAAGTTTTGTAAAGCAAGTTTTTGAAAAGATAGGAGCATGGGAGATGAAGGGGCCAGGTATAAAGGTCAGCCTTGGAGAGGAAGAATACATCTCACTCTTAGGCAAGAGAGAAGAGTACAAATGTTGCTATAGGGCAGTGATGATGAACTTTTTAGAGATGGAGTGCCAGGTCTCACCCCCCCCCCAGACAAAATGTCATGCCCACTCCTCACCAGAGAACAAGTGCTGTGCCCCTACCTCCAATGAATGCCATGCAAACCTGCACCCTTTACCCCACACAGGGGAGGGAGGAAGTTCTTCCATTCGTCTGCTGGATGGAGGGGTTGGTGAAGCAAGGAATGTTCTCAGCAAGTGTAGAGAGGGAGAGAGGAGTGGCCCAAGCACTCCATTACTCCCCTTCTCTGCCACCTGTGAGCTGCCCATCTTACCCCCTATACCCTTCTGTTGGGCTGCTGGGCAGAGGGGCAAATGATGTGAAAAAAATGTCATCAGATTGGTGGAGAGAGGGAGGGGAGCAGCTCCACCTGAGTCCCTTTGCCTTTCTAGTAACAACCTGGGGTGGGGAAGGAGAAGGTAGCCTCATGCCACAGATAGTCTGCATGCCATCTTTGGCACCTGTGGCATAGGTTCATCATTACTGCTATAGGGGGACAATTTAGTGAGAGAATGCTAGATGAGGAGTTAGCAAAGTGGAACATGGTTCATTTGCATAGTTACAGAATATTGATATCAGTTCATAATATTTACATTACATAATACTTAATGACACATTACTTTTATAAAGTGCTTTCTGGAATAGAAAACTTTTTCTTGCAATATTATGATGAAGTAAGTAGTAAAGTAGTTTTAAAACCATTTTAGTGATAAGGAAAATAATGCTTAAAAGGATTAAATGACTTCTCCAAAGTTTCACAGTTATTATATATCATATTTGTTATTTGAATCCAGACCTCCCAAATCCAGGTCTGGTCTCTGGCTAGCTATCATCCATTAATTTGCGTTTGTTAAATGCCTACTATGTAATACATATTGTGCTGTGTGAAAGAGATACAAATATAAAAATGGGAAATAGTTCCTGCCCTCAAAGAATTGATACTCTTTGGGAGGATATAATATGTTTATATATGGATATATACAAAGTAAATAATACTAACAGTTGTGGACATCAGAGAAGGGTCATATAGAAGGTGTTATTTACACTTCCTCTTGAAGAAAATGAGAGATTCCTTGAGGAAGGGGTGAGGAGAGAGTGGATTCCAAACTTGGGAGTTGCCTAGTACAAAGGCATGAAGATAGAGTCTTCTGTGAGGGACAGAGATAAGAATAATCTGCCTGAACTGTACAGTGCATAAGGAATAATTTATGATGAAACTCAAATCACAGAATGAGGTAGGTTGTGATAGACTTCAAAAGGCAAGCAGAAGTTCACATTTTGTCCTCCAAAAACAAAACACTGTGTTGCCTCTCTTATAGTTATAGAGCTTTGGACTAGGGGCTTAAGAAGATGAGACAGGGATTTATGATTTACACACCATTCTATAAAAATTGTTGGCTTTGGTCTGCAAAATTTCAATAAGAAGGAGGAAGAATTGAATGAACCAATTGTGAGTGATCAGAGAGGTATTGATAAACTAACAAGCATTTATTAATTATCTTCTATGTTCAAGGCACTATGCCAGGAGCTATGGAAACAGAAGAATAAAAAAAAATTTCCTGTCTTCAAGGGGCTTTTATTTTATTTGGGGAAATAACATGTATGCATATAAATAGATATAACATATATATAAAGAGAGGGTAAATTCATTTGGGGAAGAAATCACATTTTGGAGATGAAAGGGATAAGGAAAGGATCCTTGTAGGGACATATACTTATGGTAAGCTTTAAAGGAAAGTTGGGAATTCAAAGATTCAAGGTAAGGAGAGTGTATACTCAAGATGCTGGACATAGTCATGCATGAATAGAAGAGTCAACGTCATAAATGAGAAATAAGAGGAAGGACTATCTTTCTCACCAACTGTCAGAAAGTCATCTAACATATTTTCCACATCCTGCCAACTGGGTTCATAAATTCAGAATATATTCTCTAATTTTCTTAAAACTAAGAATGGTTCTTTTTCAAAAGTAGGCCTATTTTCTTTGAATCTAGCTAAATCTTGAGGGTTGAAGGGTATATAGTGTCTTATAGGCACCAAGACCCCTTCTTTGTTGAAGGTAGGTACTTCCCATAAGGGAAATAGGCTTTGTGCTGTATCAGTTTGCATTCCTGCCTCTAGGCTTCTTGCCAGTTGATTAGTGGGGTAGGGAGGGTTAGAAGGATGAGAGAAGGAGCAGGATGGGAGGGGTCAAGGGAGGAGGGGTTAGGGTCTGGGGCAAGGGAGGAAGGGTTTGATTGAGGATGGGCTGGAGCAACTGCAGGGACTATAGGTGGGATGGGCTGAGTAGGGGGTGCAGCAGTATGGGGAGCAATAGGTTCAGTGGAGGGTGTGGCAGGAGTAGATTCCAACTCAGATGATGAGGAAGTATGAAGAAATAAGTCTCTCTTATGCTGGAGCTTCCTCCTTATACATTTTCTCCTTTTAAAATACTTTGTAAGGATTTTTACAGAAGCCATCAGTTGCTCTATATTCTCCTCCACATTGCTCAATCTTGAGTTATAATTAAGCCAAGCGTGTGGTGCCCTGGGTTGGTATATAATATAAGTGGCATTCTGTTTCTCTTGTAAAATTTTCCGGGAGAAGTAAAGATAAACCACTCCCCCTATAAGTATTACCACCACACACAAATATAGTGCAAGGTATATCCTTGTAATGCATTCTTTGGGATTACTAACCAGCAAAAAGAAGTCATTTCTACAAGTCTGATTATGTAATTGAAAGTCTGGATCCAGGTATTCACTAAGTTGTTAATTGGTTGGAACCACATTTTCATTTAGTTAATTGATAAGTTGCCTATAACTTTACTTTTTGTCAGTAGATGTCCCAAATGGGTAGATTTTTTTCCTTTCTAAGGGGTAGGAGTGGGTTCTAGAGATTAGGTTTAGAAGAGTCTAGATAAAGCCTCTAGCCTGAGGCAGGCGGAGTTTCTAAAAGGTACTAAATTTGGGAGGGGCAACAAGGTGTAGCTGAAACTCTTTTCAGTTTCAAAAGTTCAATTTTAAAAGTCTGAAGGAGCCTTTTTTTTCCTCCTTCCCCCTGAGGCTAAAACTGCTAAAACCATGTGCTTTTCTCTTTGGGCAAGAGGGCAGCTCTATTCTAGCTGGCTCCACCAGGCTTTCCTTTCTCACTGAAGATTTTAAAACTAGAGACATGTGGAGTTTGGAAAAAAAAGTAGAAAACAAGGCTAAGACCTAATTTCAGCCTAAAATTTTACTCTCTCTAAAAGACCCTACTAATAAGCTGAGTCTAGTGCCTTCTGCTTTGTTGAGGAGCAGAGCTGCTTCTAAGCCTTTCAGGTGTGTCCCTGGGCTAACTAAGAAACAAAGCAGTCTGCTAGTCTTCAGTAAAGCAACTGAAAAATAGGATTCCTTCCCAGGTGAAGCTAAGAGTCAGCTAACTGGGTTGTTTGTTCCGTAAGGCAAGGGGGTTGGAAACAGTCTCACCAGCTGAAATCTCAGGGCCATGCAGCCAAGATTAAAGCAGCTGCTTTTCTAATGTATTTAAAAGGCTAAAGGAAAGAAAATGTTTGATCTCACCAATCTGGCCGCTTTACTTAAATCGCAGATCCAAAAGGAGCTGTAAAAAGGCTGACAGGGATAGTAACAAAAGTAGAGGAAAAATCAAGAAAATTTAGGAAGATTGAGGATGTCCGAGACTGAATCATGGTCAGCCAAATGTAAGAGACATATATATATATAATAGACACAAGTCAAGATGGCTTTTATGGTAGTTTATTTACAATTAGGAATGTTGAAGGTAGGGAAAGAGAGAGAGGAAAACTCTGGTCCGGACCAACAGAGGTCCTGACCAGGTGAGAGTTAAGAGATTAATTAAACTAGGCTACTATCCATAAGACCTTAGCAATTAGAGAGGCAAAGAAGCCTCCTTGAGGCAGAGACTCTAGAAACGCCAAGGGAGGCAAAAGGAAATCAGACTTACCCACGTGACAATTCAGAGGGAAGCTGCCTGAGGTCTTACCTCCTTTTACTCCAAGTTCAAGTGCCAATTCATAACAAAAATGCTATTGAAATGTCTATATTATCATGACACCACCTTGCATCAACATGCACTTAGAATAAGAACTTTCAGAAAAATTATGTTTAGAGACAGGAAAAGGCTTGATAAAGGTCACACAATTAGTCACCAATGGAACCCACATTGGGTTTTATGAATTCTTCCTCTGAATTCTATCCACAAAAGGTCTGCAAGATTTGGCATCAGGATAACTTGGCTTCAGATCTTGGCTGTTATTTACTTGCTGTGTGATCTTGTTCAATTCACTATTTGTTTTTGGTTGTCAGTTTCTTAATTTCTAAAATGAGAGGTTTGATCTAAGCTTAGTGCTTTCTGATCTACATTTCTCACTTCACCACCTTTGCCTATGGCTCTTGGCCACAGCTACAATGTAGGATCCTTCTTTAAACAGGCATGGATACAAAGATCTTTTGACTTTGGTTGTTCTTTGTTTCTGATTAGAATGCAATTTTCAATGAGAAAGATTCAGCTGCATTCACCCACATGTAATTAATTAAAAGTATATTGGATTATTTGGAACTTGATGTAATGGATGCCTTCATATAAAGAATTATTATACTTGTATTAAAACAAGAAGAAATTTTTTTAACATGGTGAAGAGTGCTTCAGAAATGAATATCAATGGACTAAATATTTGAATTTGTATTCAGCATATGAGAGTGGAATCTTGTTGAATCTCTGATGTTCTTGAGACACCCATCCTGCCACTGTCATGAATGAGAGATCTTTTGAGTAAGATGGCGGACATCAGTAATATACTCTGAAATTCCTATTATAAGTCAAAATACATGATGTCACCTTTTTAAAAACATTCTCCTTAGTGAGCTTTTTACAACTCTCAAGCCTTTCTACTGCTGAGCAGAACAATGTGGTAATAGTTTTCTTTAAATGAGAAATTTGGATAACATTAAACACACAAAAGGAAAGTAGATTTACCACCCTTCTTTAGAAACAAACATGGAAGCAAATGAAATGTGCTAATGTGCTCCCAATTAGCACAATCATTAAGGACTGTTTTGAATGAACTAATGAACTTTTTTGCTTCTTAGTGAAGAGAGAATTCACAATGGTAAATTAGGAACTATATCAGCTTGAAAGTATAGAGCTGTGTGAATGGTTCTAATAAAATCATTCACCACCCACACTTTGATGATAGATTGAAATCTGCCAACCTAAAGAATATACCAGAGTCCTTGGTCCTGTAAAATGTCAAGAAGAAATTAATCTTTAACACCAGTGGGGTTTTTACCTGGTTGACTGGCCTGCCTGAGAGTTGCCTTGAGCCATTAGGTTTCCTGTGCTCAGACAAGGGTGACTCCTATTAAACCCAGAGTGAATGAGGGGATACCTTATTTTGAGTTTATCAGGGTCTGTTTAATGCCACAGGAACTATACAGGACTAGTCATCTTAACTGGTAAAAACTGCCATCTGAGACTAAAGAAACAAATACCCTGAATTCAACTACCAATTCCTGCAGACTGCCAGGAACATTCTAATGAATCAAGGTAGAAAGTGCCTAACCTCAGACACTTCCCTTCCCTTACTACAGGAATAAAACTTCATTTTAGAAACTGAAAAAAAAAATACTAGATTTATAGACATATAATGAACATGATAATATAATAGAGTTAGGTTTGGAAGGTACTTTAGAGACTATTTGACCCAACTCCCCTAACTTTACAGGCAAGAATACAGAGAGTTACAGAGACATTAAATAATTTGTTCAAGGTCATGCAGATAGTTCCAAAGCCAAGATTAATACCCATGTTCTTAGATACTAAATCAAGTACTCTTTTCATACTGTCTTTCAAGCACAATCAATTAATTCCTCTGATTCTCATTTGAAATTTTTTTTCAAAATTTCTTTCCTTCCCCTTTTAACCAGTCTCCCTTTCTTTTTTTTTTCAAAATCCTCCCTGGAGCCTTCAGAAAGTGTCTTTGACTGACCCTTGTCAATCCCTACCAATGATTTCATGCTGGTGTTACAGTGCCTTGTTGCATTGTTAAAGGGCATTTTCATTCCCTCTCACTGGCCCCAATTCTTTTGCAAGTTGCGTTTACTTCTTCCTAACCACTTCTTTGACTCTTACTTTTCTGGAAGGTTTAGTTTTTTGGATTTCCTTTCAAGCAGGCTTAGGGATAAAAAAAAAAAAAACAAAAAAAAAAACACCAAAGGAACTAACAGTGGGAAATGGAAGTGGCCAAAAGCCCTAGAATTCATTGCAGTTCCATCTCATCATTGTCCACTAGCCAAGTCTGCTGAATAACTCCTTAGAAAGATCTGAATGTGTTCTTCATTTTGCTCTGGGAAGTTTTAAAATCTTTTTCTATAGTTATGAGCCCCCAGCCAGGTATACTTCCATACCAATTGTATATCACAGCTGCAAAATCCATTTCATTTTCTCTTCTTTGGCTTCCCCTCCCTGAATTGTCTTTTTCTGAATTGTTTGAGTAATGAAATATATATGAGTGATACAATGGCCACATTTATCTTAAATTGAGCTTTAAAGACAAGATGAACAGAAAGGTAAATAAAATTGAAAGAAACTTTTATGAGAAGAAAAAAACAGAAATGAAGGAAGGGAGAAAAATGATCAGATTTAGATCTTTCCCTCTTAGTGCATTAATTAAAATATGGTTCCTCCAGATATGTCTCATGTCCCTAGGAGTCCAGCATTTTTGTGACTTCATTGCTGAAGCACTACCCTTGATTTCACAGCAGGTATACTTTGTGACTTCTAGTTTCTCAGAGTCTTGGCTTTCTACTCTGCTCTGCTCCCCATGCCCTCCTGTATCTCTGATGTCTATATTACTTTCCTACTTTTCTTCTGGTATTCATAATCTTTTTTTGATTATTATTCCCTCCCCCTTTCCTTAGAATGGTAAAGATTAGTTTGCAAAACCTATGTCTTGTCCCAGTCAGTCACAGGTCAGGGCAGGTACTTAGGGGATCATAGAAGGAAGAAACACTGTTTAGGACTTCTGTCTGAAACAGAGGCATTTTTCAGCACCCAAGTCTCTTTGGCAACAAGAAGATAGTGTATGTTCAAATTAAGGGTTCTCTAATGCCCCAGGTTCTTTCTAACCAATGTTTCCCAAATCTCATCATGCTATAAATTTGTGGTCAATAAAAGAACCAAATGCAATCCTTTCTGTGTCAAGTCCTTCCAGTTCATCCAGGCAGGCTATCTTTTCATCCCTTCAAATTATTCTTCTCCTTTAAAAAACATATCTTGTGGCTATATAGATGGGGTTTTTTTGTGGCAGTTGGTAGGGGAATTGTGCTATATTTTGTATTCTATTTTCCCCAAGAAGACTCTTGTCCTAATCCCTGCTTAAACTGTTCCTTTTAGTATCATATTGCAAAATTAATCTTCTCATTTGCTTCAAGCCATACCATTTAATACTCCTTGACTTCACATAAAGCGCCATGTCATAAGTATTAAATAAAAGTGGGTCAGGTCTAACTTGGTGTGCATATTGTACTTGAGATTAGGGAGCCTAATTCAATAGGTATAAAGTAGGATTTAGCTGCTCCTGAGTCACTAAACTGTGAGCTGTCATGTCAATCACTGGTCGTGGAAATATGATGTGTAAAAGGTATGAGAGAATAAATTTGAAATGACAGACCACAGAGGCAAAAATACCCAAACTTTATATCCTGGAATTCCCAAATTTGCTTTGGAAATCATGTTGGAAGTGTATTCTGCTCCTCCTCTAGTCACTTGTAATATGCCTGCATTGCATCTATTTCTGGTCTTAATACCTAGAGCTATATGGGAAAATAGAAGAGAACCCTGAAGATAAGCAATAGTTAGATAACATTTATTTAGTACTATAAAGTTTATGAAACATTTTACATAGCTTATCTTACTTAATTATTACAAAGACCCTGAAATGTAGGTTTTTTAATTTAATCACCCTCACTTTGTAGATGAGGAAACTGAGTCTGATAGAGGTTAAGTGTGTCAGTGTTCAAACTCAGGTCTTGCCAACTCTTAGAGACACATGCATTTAATAGAAGTGATAAATTGGAAAGATGTAGAGTAAAGATTAAAAAGCTTTTTGAAACCAATGGAAGTGCTTTCTACTAATATGAATCTCATTTGACACTGATTTGAATACATTTATCATTTTCTAAACTATATTAGTTGTATATGTATATTCTGTTTCTTAAACTAGAATTTAAGCACTTTGAGAATCAAAGTTTTAACCATTTATTTATTTATGGGAGGGCCTCGCATAATACCCTTCCACCTAGAAATAATAGTAATAATCATCTCATATTTTGATAGGGTATTTCAGTCTTAATATGGCTTTAGGTGGTAAAAAACTTAAGCTTTTAAAGTATTTTTAAGTCCTAGTGGGTTTTAAACTGTTAAAGTTTTTAAAACTTTAAAAGATATCCTATATGATACATATTTTATATTTGCATATAAAAATATAAATACACATATATTACATATATGTCCAAAAGTATATAACACATGTAAGAATGTGTGTTATATATGGATATCCAAAAAGGATATATATTATATTATTAATATATTTCACAGACACATGCATACAGATATAAAGTACATGTCCCCAAAGTATATATTTTTATAATATATTCTTATGCATAATATGTCATAAATTAATGCATGTTTATGTATATATTACTTTAAGGTATGAAAAACAATTTCTCAAGCAACTCTGTGAGATTTTGAAAATATCCTTGGTCTCATTTTATAGCTGAAAACATCCCACAACCTGAATTTCTGTGTCCACAAATCCCACAGTTAGAAAGCTCTTGAGTTGAAATTCAAGGCCATATCTTGGAATGGCTCCTTCCACTACACCCTCCTATCTGTGTAAGCACTTAATAAATGTCAAATGAATTGAATTGAATTGAGAAGACCTGAATTAAATAAGTGAATTTATTCTCAAGCCTGAAGAAAAGAATCTTTTAAAAAATGATTAATGATGCTCAAATTTATAAAAGAACAGCATGCAGTGGATGAGAATGAAGTGTTTTCCATCTCCACCAAAAAGAGAACAAGCCAATAGGTTTTAGTCTTATGTATGGGACTAAATTCAGATGAATAGGAGGCACACCATAGGACTACAACATACATGGAGTAAGTGTGTAATCAGCCTATACTTACTAATTTTTTCACTTCTAAAAAATAATATTTTATTGACTGAAAGTCAAGGATTTAAACATGATATATTTTAAAGTTGATTTCAGCTTTAAGATTCTTGATTTTTTAAGACATTTACTATTGGGCTAACATTAGGCAAAGATGTAAAGCCAGAAAGGCTTGTTTTAGATTTCCTCTGTTTTCAGTAAGCCCTTTCCCTACTACTTTGTGAGGTGCCAGTCTCTCCAATATATGCTTTGTCATCACATGGTCCCCTCAGTTTTTCAAATTTTCTATTGGACCATATTTTTTCTAGTCAGAATTAAGGTTAGTCTCTTGATAGTACCCTGGATTCTCAAAACAGTGATATAATCCAAAGAGGGGGCGATTGGACGAGTTGTAGAAGTCTGGATATGGTGGCAAGAATTAAGAAACATGTTGATCTCTCTTCTAGGCTCTGACTGCTTCAAGAGATGGATGTCCCATAAGACCAATGGCCTTTAGTCACTCCAAGTAGCTGATGCAAGTACTTGAAAGTAACTTTCATGGAAATTCTATAAAGATGTCTGGAAAAAAAGGAACAGAACCACATTTTCCTTCTTATTCACTCAGACACCATAGATGTAGAGCTGAAAAGGATATACAGTCCATGTGGCATATAGTCTGACTATCTCATTTGACTGATGAGGAAACAGGGGCATACATTAAAGAGAGTATTGTAAATCCTTAAATAGGAAGGGGTTTCTGTATATTTAATATGGGAAGTATGGTAGAGTTAACTGGAATACTGGACTCTTTGGTTATGCTTCATCAGATGGTTCAAAACATTCAGCAACTTCTTCAAATAAGAATGTTTATTTATCTATTTCCCTGCATGTCTCCATCAATTTTTCTATTAATCTCTGTCTCTACTTATCTATATCTATTTTGATGTCTATATCTGTTTATTTATCTTTCTATTTATGCTTATTTATGTTTATTTCTATTTATGTCTATTTATGTTTATTTATCTTTCTATTTATGTTTATATCTATCTTCTTCTATGTATTTCTCCATCTCCTCTTCATTTGTTTCTATATCTATCCCTCTTTGTGGCTCTCTCTGTCTCTTTGTCTCTCTGTCTGTCTCTCTCACTCAATCACTCCATATATATTTATCTGTAAACATTCATTCAAGGTCTTTTATGTGTTAGCACCTTTCAGGTGCAGAGAGTAATATTCTCATCTACCTTATTTTCTATTGGAAGAAAAGTACAAACATGGTAAATATAAAACAAATTGGGTATGGATAGAGAAAATGGATAGAAATAGGGCATCTAGATGGCATAGTATATAAATCAAAGGCTCTGGAATCAGAAAGACCTGAGTTTAAATCCAGCCTTGAGCACTTATTAGTTTGTGACCCTAGGTCTGTTTGCCTCCATTTTCTCATCTGTAAAATGGTCTAGAGAAAGAAGTGGTAAACCCTTCCAGTATCTTTGCCATGAAAACCCAAATGAGGTCATAAAAAGCTAGACATGGCTGAAATGAATGAATAAGAACAGTGGTAGGAGTAGCTTGGGGAAAACAGAAAATGCCTCTTATAGCAGGTATCCCTTGAAGAGAATTGTAGAATCAAAGAAGTTGAAATGAGGAGGGAGTAACTTCTAGGTATGTTAGGTTTCCATTGAAAAAGATTTGATGGTGGATAATAGAATGTTATGTGTAAAGAGAAAATAGTAAACCATTTTAGTGACAATGTAGGATATTTGGAGTGAGTATTGTATAATAAATCCAGGAAGATAGGCTAGAGACATATTACCAAGGATAGAAAGGCTTATGTTTAATCCTAAAAGCAATGGGAAACAACTGAAGTGCCTTAAACAGATGAGGGTCAAGGCTAGACTTGAGCTTCAAGAAAATCATCTTGGCAGTTATGTGAAGGGCATATAAGATATGAGAAAAACTTGAATTACGAAGACCAACTACATGGCTCTAACAATAGTCCAAAGACAAGTTTTTGATGGCCTAGAGTAGGTTAGTGGCTGTTTGAATGTGGTGAAAAAACAGATGAAAAAGGTATTATGAAGGTAGAATGGGCTAGGAGTGGAAACTCATTGGATATATGGCATGAAGGAGAGTGAGGAGCTGAGGATGACTCTTCAATTGTAAATATGGGAACTAGGAAGATAATGATGCATTTGACAAAAGTAGAGAACTTGAGAGTGGGGCTTTCTTTCTAGGGGAGAAGGGCAAAAGAAGAGATCTATTTTGGACATGTGGATTCTGAAATGCCTGTGGGTCATCCAGTTGCAATCTGCCTACAGAATCTCTTTATCTCTTTATCTGCAGTATGACATAAATAGTTCTTTAAACTGAATTGCTGAAGTGCATTATTATACATTTAGTCCATAGTCTCAACTTGATGTGAAGTGCTTTTACTGTGCAATTCCCATTAACACTGATTGTCCAATTTAGTGCTTAGTTAGTGAGCTGCAGACCACTTGTAAACTTCTAACTTACTGAATCAACCACATTTGAAGTTTTGTTCAAATGCAAATTTTTACACTGTGGGTGAATCTAATTTCAACATCTTAGTTAAATGTGGACATTTGCTATGTGTATCTAGATTCTACTGAAGCAGTTGATATGTTCATAGCTCAAGGAAATATTTACATCCAGCATGTTTTGGAGTGTTTCAAATATGAACAGATGGATTAGTTGGCAGAAATGAAAATTCGATCCATCAATCAACCTGGAAGTTTTAACTTTTTTAAATTTCCAGGTAAAACACTGACCTCTCTAAGAACCTTGATAGAACTATGAATGATCTTTCCCAGAACTAATTCATTTTGTCAGGGAGACACAGGGGCAGAGAGGATAGACCAAGCATGAGTGCAGTGGCACTGGAAGGGGGGTGGGTGGCTTGAACTTCCATGAATCTAATCTTTCTCTCCAAAGAATAGTGGGGAGAGGAGAAAGTGCACATCATAATCAGGGTGAAACAACATTAGGGAGTGGTGTGTTGGGTACATGTGCACAATGTTGACACAGGTCAGTGACCATGGCCAGGGAACACTGATTACTTCAGAACCTCATTCTCAAGATGTCAGCAGCCTGGATCAAACTCTTGGTAACCCTATGTGGTTCTATTTATGTCTTCTCCATGTTTAAGGAGGAAGGGATAATCAGAAGAATCAAGCTATATGGTGAATTTCCCATCAATGTGATGAGTTTAAAAGATGGTGCCCTTTGTTTGGTGTCAAGTGACAGGCACTTCTCCATTAAATGTGGACATGCCACAGACACTGTTGATAAGACAGAGGGATGTTTAGTTGTCTGAAACTCAGGAGGACAAGTTCTTATTTTAAAGGCTGTTTTTTCTCTTGGGTTATAAAAGTGACCTGCATAGTGCAAAGCAGACCTGTGATCTGGAAGGGTGTAGTTTTCTCTCCCATCTCCTACCCCAGGAGAAGTTGATAAAGACTTATAGCAGAAACAAAAGCAGAAGATAGATGTGTGGTTGCATGCAACCTAATAAGAACAAACTTGATAGTGAACTTTTCTAACTCAATGGATCATAGCATTCAGGGCATTGATAGATTTCCTGCAGAAACACATGGCAGACATAAATGTGCATAGTTTCTTAGCTCAAGAGAGTGGTTTATGGGTGATGTTAATGACATACTAATCTTGTGTGAAGGAGGCTTGGGCGATTTTCAATTCTCTGTTGCATGATCTAGGAACCTAATTTTCTTACCAAAAAGAGAGATTTCATGGGCAGCTCAATTGTCACCTTATGGATAATATGAACTTGAGTTGTTTCAAAGTTCAAGAGTGGGAATAAGAACTTCTAGAGAAATATTTTCTGAAGCAGTATGCTTCTTGAAGAAAGGAGGGAATGGTCTGCTTAATTCCTACTCGGTATCTTAGATGGAAAGCAAAGCCGAGTGAATTCCTCTGATAGTACAGGTTTTATGAAAAGGTAATTGCTTATTGAGCAGACTCCACAGAATGTTCACCTTTCTGTGAGAGCCTGAAGTGAAGGGTGGTTCTATAAATCTTGGGGAGATATAGGGACTATTTTTTTGGAAAGAAGGACTTTATAGAATGCCAAAAATTGTTCTTGTTCTCTTCCCTTTCAGAAGGAAGTGACAGGTTATTTGAGTTTTATGCTTTCGTGTACTTGTTTCTGTGAGTCTCCTAGATTTTATTTGTTTCCTGGGGGGTAAAATAAAAGTTAAAATAAAATCATGTTGGTTCATTGGTTTATAGGTTTTTGGGGGATGTCTAGCATCATCCCCAATGTGTAAAAAGAAGTCAGTTGTTAAATCTTAATATAGAGGACTCATCAGGGGAAAGAGAAGAAGGAAAATTACACTTTTAAAGAGTCTTAATTAGGAGGGAGTACTTTCTTCCACTTCCATAAGCAATTCTTAAGGCAGGCAGGATCTTGGATAAGGACCTTTTTAAAAAAATCTGTTTCTCCTGTGGGTTATCAGAGGAAATTCTAATTTTAAAGTTTGCAAACAATTTACAGATACTGTCTTATGTGATTCTAACAGCATTCTGGTGAGTTGAGTACTATAGGTATTACTGACCTCTTTGTACTGATGATGAAACTCGGGTTCATAAAGGGGGTGATTTTCCCACACCCCAAATTTCAACATTATAAGCATATATTAAGTACCAAATTTATGTTCATGATACTTTCCTTATCTACTATAACAGTCCTCATCATTAGTAGCTATTGCATTAGTCATCAAATTTGTCTCTATGCCTTAAATTTCTCCCATATTGAATCCATAAAGTACAGATCTCACCATTTCTCCACTGATTAAAAAGCTCTCACTGCTTCCTATTATCTCTGGGATAATAATCTCAAACACAAACTACTTTGCTTGGCATTCAAAGTTCTTCACAATCTGACTTCAGCCTATCCTTCCAAAATTATTTTTTTAATTATAATTTGATATTTTTTAAAGAATTGAATTCAAGATTCTCTTCCTCCCTCTTGCTTTTCCCCTGCCCACTGAGTATGTAAGTAATATATCAGTTATACATGTGATATCATGCAAAACATGTTTTCATATTACCCACAACTACAAAAGGAAGAAAAGAAGAAAAAGAGAAATTATACTCTAGCTTGTATTCAGAGTTCATCAGTTTTCTCTCCAGAGGCATTTTTCATTATGAGTCATTTGGAATTGCCTTGGATAATTATATGAATCAGAGTAGCCAAGTCATTTACAATTGATCATTCTTAGAATATTGCCATTCCTGTGTATGTAGATCTCCTGATTTTTGTTCACTTCATTTTGCATTAGTTCATATAAGTCATTCCAGATTTTAAATGAAACCATCCCACTCATAATTTCTTATATTACAATAGTACTCTATCATAATTATATGCTACAACTTGTCTAGCCATTCTCATATTGATGGGTATCCTTTCAGTTTCCAGTTCTTTGCCACTATTACTACAAATATTTTCTATTAATGTAGCTCCTTTTCCTTCTCCTTTTATCTCTTTTGTGTATAGACCTAATGGTAGTATTGCAGGGCCAAAGAATTTTCACAATTTTATAGCTCCTTGGGAACAGTTCCAATTGTTCTCCAATTCACAACTATAACAACAATTCAATAGAATACATATTTTTCCTTATCTCTTACATTTCTCATTTCTTTTTTTAATGGTATTTTATTTTATTTTTTATTTTATTTTATTTTTTCCTCAGTTACTTGTAAAAACAATTTTAACCTTCACTTAAGAAAATTTGAGCCAAATTCTCCCTTTCCCCCAAATTTAATAAGCTCTGGTCCTTATCAGGAATACTTAAACAGCCTCTATTTATCAAATATCCATTCTCACCCCCTCCATGAGATAGCAAACAATCTCAAATAAATTTTCCATGTGCAAAAATGTAAAACATGTTTACCATTTTGGTCATTTTGTTTGGAAGACAACAAACCAAAAAGTGAAGAAAATGAAATATAATATGTTTTGGTCTGTATTCACCTTATCAGGTCTTTCTCAAGAGGGAGATAGCATTTTTCATCATGAGTCCTTGGGGATTGCCTTGGATCACTTGCTAAGAATGGCCAAGTCATTTGCAATTGTTCATCATATAATATTGCCATTTCTATGTTGTGTTCTTGTTTTGCTCACTTCAATCTGTCTCAGTTCAAATGGGCCCATTTTTCATTTCTGATGAGTGTTATGTGGTACTTGAGTTGTTTTAATTTGTATTTATTTCTAATTAAAGCAATTTAGAGAATTTTATATGATTGTAGATAGATTTTATTTCTTATTCTGAAAACTGTCTATTCATATCCCTTGACCATCCTTTGGGGAATGGTTCTTATTTTGATAAATTTAATTCAGTTCCCTGTATATTTAATAAATGGATCCTTTACCAGAGAACCTTGCCATAAAATATTAATAATACTTCATTGTCTAGAGTACCTTTTGAGAAAATGTAGTTTCCATGCACATCTTCTTAAAATTAGGTCTGTTTTTACTTATGTATTTTCTGAGACATTGATTGCTATCTCCTTTTATCTCCAGGGGAAGTATAATAGCTTCTACTGGAGCTCCTTATTTTACCTTTCTTTGTGTGTCTGTTTTAAGTGTGTATGTTATATACAAAATATTTTTTTATTCTAGTTTCTAATCTGATCAGCTATCTGCTTCCATTTCATGGTTGAACTCATCCCATTCACATTCATAGTTATGCTTACGGTGTATTTCTTTCCGTGTTTTGTTCTGTTTCTCTCTCTCTCCCTCACTCCCTCTCTCTCTCTCTCTCATCTCTTTCTCTCTCTCTTCCCCTCTCTCTTTTCCTCTCTCTCTCTTCCCCTCTCTCTCTTCCTCTCTTTCTTCCTCTCTCTGTCTCTCTCTCTCTGTCTCTTTCTTTCTCTCCCTCCCCTTTTCTTCCTGAAAAGTCTTTTTTTTTTTGCTTTTGATTCCTACTTTTCTTTATTTCCCCTCCCTTTTATCACTCTTTTTTTCTCTTGTCTCCCATTTCCTCATTGGGTAAGATAGATTTCTATACCCAACTGAGTGTGTGGATTTATTGTTCCCTTTTTGAACCAATTCTGTTGAGAATGAGTTGAAGCATTTCTCATCATCCCTCCACTGAAAAAGCTTTTCCTTGCATGTCTGTTTTAGGTGACATAATTTTTTTTTACAATTTTATCTCTCTCACCATTTCTCCCAAGGCATTCCACTTTTCCAGCCATTTATTATTATTATTATTATTTGAGATCACTCCAATATAATTGACTCACAGCCAAGCTCTTTGTCTATGTAGAACCCTTTTAACTGCTCTAAAAATGACAATGTTTTTAGGTGTTACATGAATTATCTTCCCATAAAGGAATGTATATTTTATCCTTTTTTTTTTAAACCCTTACCTTCCATCTTGGAGTCAATACTGTGTACTGTGGTAAGGGCTAGGCAATGTGGGTTAAGTGACTTGCCCAGGGTTGCACAGCTAGGAAGTGTCTGAGGCCAAATTTAAACCCAGAACCTCCTGTCTCTAGGTCTGGCTCTCAATCCACTTAGCCACTCAGCTGCCCCTTGTAAATTTTATCTTACTATTGAGCCCCTTACGATTTCTCTTTCAGATTTCTCTTTTTATACTTCTCTATAGCAGTGGTCTTGAATGTCAAAATTTCTAACCAGCTTTGAACCTCCTCAGGATTTCTTAACTGCCCTCTATTTAATCTAATATATATTCCCTCCCTCTAAGAATTATATATAGTTTTGCTGGAATGTTATTGTTGGTTTTAATCCTTTGCCTTCCAGGATATCATAATCCAAACTCTCTGTTCCTTTAAAGGGGAAGCTACTGTATTTTTTATGATCTTAACTGTTTCCAAAATATTTGAATGTTTCTTCATGGCTACTTGTAATATTTTTCTCCTTGTCCTAGAACTCTGGAATTTGGTTATGCTATTCCTAGGAGTTTACATTTGGGGATCTCTTTCAGGAGGTGATCAGTTAATTTTTTTCATTTTCTGTTTTACTTTCTGACACTAAAATGCCAGGGCAGTTTTTCTTTATAATTTCTTCATATATTATGTCTATGGTTTTTTTATTATAATCATGGCTTTGTGGTATTCCAATAATTATTCAATGACCTCCTTTTGATCGATTTTCTGGGTCAATTGTTTCTCAGATGAGATGTTTCATGTTTTGTTCTATTTTTTTAAATTTTTGTTCTTGCCTTTGTGTGTGTGTGTGTGTGTGTGTGTGTTTTAATATCTCATGGAGTTGTTAGTTTCAATTTCCCCCAATCCTAATTTTTAAGAAATTATTTACTTCAATGAACTTTTGTATCTCTTTTCCTATTTGTCCAATTTTTCTTTCTAAGGAGTTTTCTTTTTATTTTTTTCCCTAATTACATGTAAAAACTGATTTCAACATTTTAAAAATAAACTTAGTCTCAAATTCTCTCCCCTTGCACTGAGATAGTAAGCAATCTGACTCAGAATTTACATGTGGAAACATAAAACATTTATCCACATTATTCCATTTTGTGAAAGGAAACAAAAAAATTAAGAAAGTAAAGAAATAGTTTGCTTTGGTCTCAATTCAGATTTCATCAATTCTTTCTCTGGAAGCAGATGGTATTTTTTTTATCATTAGTACTTTGGGATTGTTTTGGATCATTGTATTGTTGAGAACAGTTAGGTTATTCACCATTGTTCATCACAGTGTATTGCTGTTATTATGTACATTTTCTCCTGGCTCTGCTTAATTCACTCTCCCTTGGTATATGTATTTTCAGTTTTTTCTGAGCTCTTCTTGCTTATCATTTCTTACAACACAATAATAGCATTCCATTACAAACACATATTATGACTTACTCAGCCATTCCCCAATTAACAAGTATCCCATCACTTTCCAATTATTTGCCCCCCACTAAAAGTGTTGCTTTAAATATTTTGATATTTATAGGTCCTTCCTTTTTTTGTTTTTTATCTCTTTGGGACATAAACCTTGTAATAGTATTGCTAGGTCAAAGTTATGTATTGTTTTATTGCATTTTGGGCATGATCCCAAATTGTTTTCTAAAATGACTGAATCAGTTCCCAACTCCTCCAACAGTACATTAGTGTTTCAATTTCCCCACATCCCCCACCTCAAGTTATATCATTTTCCTTCTTTATTACAATAGCCAAGATAATACATGTGAGCTGGTACTTTGAATTGTTTTAATTTGCATTTCTCTAATCAATAATGATTTAGAGCATTTTCCATCATGACTATAGAGAGATTTAATTACTTTGAGAATTGCCTGTCTTTATTATCTTTGACCATTTATCATTTGGGGAATAACTTGTATTCTTAAACATCTGACTCATTTCTCTATTTATTTGCGAAATAAGGCCTTTGTTAAAAAGACAAATTGTATTATCCTCCATCCTATTTCTACACATTTATCCTTTTATTTCTCTTTTGATTCTCTCCATCTTCAAAAGTATAATTCTCTTGAATCATTCTTATTTCTTTTCCAAATTATCCTCTACTACTGTTTCTGTCTTTAATTCTATCAGGAATTCTTGTTGATCTTGGAAACAATTAACAATTTCCTCTGAGGCTTTCCTTGTACCTCTTTTCACATTGTTGGCTTCTTCTAAGTTTATGTTTTGGTCTTCTCTGCCACTATAATAATTTTTGATGTTTAGTTCTTTTTTGTTTGTTAATCTTTACAGTCTATTCCTTTGAGTCTTTGTCTTTGAACTTTAAATTAATGTTGGATTCTGTTTAACTTCTGATGGGTGGACACTGTCTCAAGCTTCAGGCATTTTTTGTGCTGCTATTCTAAGAAGTAGTTCTTGGGGCCTGAAAATATTTAGTGCTTCCAAGATGTTGTGTTCTGGGGAAAGGTATGGGCACAGTTCTTTTGTTCTGTGCTCTGATCTTTAGCCAGAAAGTATCTCTGCTCTTCAGAAGCTGTAAGTGCTAGTGTTCCTCATGGCATTAGGACTGTAACCAGATCTTTTGCTCTCCTACAACTATGAGCAGTTATTTTCCTTGGAACTATGATTAGGGCCCCTGATCCCTTATGACTAACCACAAGTTCTCCTCTATGCCCTGGAACTGTGACCAGAACTACATATTGGTAATAGGATACCAATGAATACCAGCTGCACCTAGAGCCAGCAAAGAATCCCATGTAATCTCTTCCTAACCAGTTTTCTATTCTCCTTACCATGTCTGGGTTGAGAGTTCTGGACACTACTGTTATTGTGACCACCTGCAAAGCCTTGTTGCTGCTACTACCACTCTGGGCTCTGTGCCAGTCCCTACACTGGTGTCACAGATGTCTTCTGAAAACCTCCTATATTTTATTGTACAGGAAAATGTCTCATTCCAACATTTTGTGGTTCCTGCTCCTCCAAAAGTTAATTGGTGGTTCTGGGTTAAGATGGCAGCAGAGTAAAAGGCAGCTGCTTAACCTCTCCTAACCCACACATATAGGACTCCTCAAGAGGACATAAAAACAAATCCAGACTAATTAAGGGACCCCACAACAGGGTGAAGCATTGAAGGTACGTGGGTTTGGGGCATTTCCATGCTATAAGAGGGCAAAATAGCTCTGACTAAAATGTGAGCTAAGCAACCCCCTTTCCCCCCACTACCACCTACAGGGCCAAAGCCAGCACACAAGAGTTAAAGCAATTTTGGGGTATCCATTAAGTCCTTGGCAGGTACTTGGGATCACCAGGGCCTGCTCCTGAGAGCAGCAAGACTTAAGACCCCAAGAGGCTAAAGAAAGTGTCGACTTTGAACACAGACCTTGAGCTCAAGCATGGACACAGGTACAGATGCAAATCCTGAGCACAGGCAGAGACCTTGGGTGGGGACCCAGCATAGAGGGGTGCATGACTGTGGAAGGAGCACCTTGAGACTGTTAAAGGAGGTTCAGGCAGAGGAACAAGCAAGGGGACCACCAGGAGGCTTAACCCTGAGAACAACTAGACCTAAGACCTCAGGAGCCTAAAGAGTGCAGACAGATCCTGGGCATGAGGATAAAGCTGAGAGGGAACTGGCCTAACAATGGCAAGCCAGACACAAGAACCCCAAAACAGAAAGATCAAGAAGAAATCTTTAACACTTGACAACTTTTACACAGAAAAAAATCCAGACAAAAGAGCAAACAGCAGAGGAGAACAAACAAGTAAATATTCAAACCTTCCCTCAAAAAATAAAAACTGATCACAAGCTCTTGAAGAGTTAAAATCTGAGATTATGAGAAAGATGGAAGGGATCTGACAAAAAAAATCACAGTTTAAAAGGCAGAATTTCCCAATTGGAAAGTGAGGCTCAGAAATCAAGTGAATTGATAAACAAACTGAAGACCAGAAATGACCAGCTAGAAGCCTTGAAGAACCAAACAAACCAGATTGAAAAGGAAAACCAAAAGATTGTAGCCAAAAACCAGTCTCTAAAGGCTAGAATTGGGCAATTCAAAAAAGATGCACCCAAATCAAAAGAATTGATAAGCAAATTGGAGACCAAAATCAAATAGCTGGAAAACAGGATAGACCAAATTGAAAAAGAAAATCAAAAGATTATAGCAGAAAACCAAACTCTAAAGACAAGAATTGGGCAAGTAGAAGCCAATGGTCTCTTAAGACAGCAAGAACAAAGAAAGCAAAGTCAAAAGACTGATAAAATAGAAGGAAACATGAAATATCTCACTGAGAAACTGACAGATCAAGAAAACAGGTCTAGAAGAAACAATTTGAGAATCATTTGTCTTCCTGAAAAAGCAGAAATTAATAGAAATTTGGACTCCATATAAAGGAAATTAGTCAGCAAAACTGCCCTGAAGTTCTACAACAAGAGGGGAATATAGACATTGAAAGGATCCATAGATCACCCTCTACACTAAACCCTGAAAGGACAACCCCAAGTAATATAATAGCCAAATTCAAGAGCTTCCAAGTAAAAGAAAAAATTTTACAAGAAGCCAGAAAGAGACAATTCAGATATCAAGGAGCACCAATCAGGATCACCCAGGATCTGGCAACCAACCAGAAATCTATGCAACCACAAAAAACAAAAAAAAACATGAAAAGGTAAATAAGAAACAGTGGTGAAAGAAAGAAAACTCTTATTTTTAAATTTGACTGTTTAATGGCTTCAATAAGATCTAATTACTCATATTCCTCTATGGAGAAATGTTATGTGTAATTCTCTATTGTAAACTCTATTCACTATTATAGTATCCACTATTATAGTAATTAGAAGAATTATTCACAGGGAGAGGTTGGAGTACTAAATGGTCTAAGATGATATGGGGGTGGATAGGAAAGAGTGGGGTGAATAGTAGATGGCACCAAGAGAAACTTGAAGGGATAAGAAAAATAGGATATTCTATTACACACAAAGAGGGCATGGGAAGGAGAGGGAATGAATACTATTATAAGAAGGTGTTGTGAGGAAGATTAGTTAGTAATTAAGTATTAAGGATGTGATTTAGCAGGCAGAGCCCAAAGGAGCAGTAATGGACTCAATGGGAGGCTGCATCAGACCTGGTTCCTGCTAGGCTTGATTAACACAGCTAAAGGCTGAGGGTGGCTTTGGGATTTCTAACAGTAATCCACCAATGATCTCTGGATGTCAAAAGCCAAGGTATCCAAGTAGAGAGGGTGTGCTTGAGATGCTGTCCACCAGATCCCAAACTTCTCCTCTTTCCTTGGTGCTGCTCTTTGTTCTTGTCCCCTTGCTAGATGCCACCACCACACAGGATCCCAGGGAAATCAGGATGCAGGGTGTCCTTTACTCTGAGATCTCCCAGGGCTAAGAACAGTTTGTGCCAACCCCTAATGGAGTCTCTCTCAGAGCGCAAGCCACTTATTCCTGCTCCTTCATTCCATCTTGGAATGCTCCAGCTCCTTCCTGCTAGGTACATCCTTAATACTTAATTACTAACTAATCTTCCTCACAACAAAAGAGAAGAAGAGAGCATTAAGAGGTAATATTTAAACCTTACTCTCAGTGGAATTAACCTTGAGAGGGAAGAGTAGCTATATCCATTGGGATATAGAACTCTATCTAACCCTACTGAGAAAGTCAGAAGGGATAAACCAAGGGGAGCAGAGGAGTGGAGAGGTCAAAAAAGGGAGGGGAGGAGAAGGAGGAGGAAATTCATTATGCCTTCAAAATAAAAATAGGGGAATAGTAAGGGAGGGGGTAGAAAGGGTAGTAAATCAAAGGAGGGAACAAGGGTTACTGGTTTAAAACAAAGCACAGCTTTAAAAGGAAATAGTGTAAGAAGGGGTAGAATGAGGAGAGGATACCAAAATGCTGGGGAATACACAACTGATAATTATAACTCTGAATGTGAATGGGATGAACTTACCCATAAAATGGAAGCAAATAGCAGAGTGGGTTAGAAACCAAAATCCTACCATATGTTGTCTACAAGAAACACATATGAGGTGGGTGGACATACACAAGTTTAAGGTTAAGGGGTTGAGCAAAATCTTTTGGGCATCAAATGAGAAAAAGAAGGCAGGAGTGGCAATTGTGATTTCTGACAAAGCCAAAGTAAAAATAGATATGATTAAAAAAGACAGGGAAGGTCATTACATCCTGATTAAAAGCAGTATAAACAATGAGGAAATAACCCTGCTCAATATGTATGCACCAAGTGGCATAGCACCCAAATTCATAAAGGAGAAACTGGCAGAGCTCAAGAAGGAAATAGATAGTAAAACCATACTAGTGGGAGATCTAAATATTCCTCTGTCAGATCTAGATAAATCAAACCGAAAAATAAATAAGAAAGAGGTAAGAGAGGTGAATGAAGTCCTAGAAAAATTAGATCTAATTGATATGTGGAGGAAAATAAATAGGGACAAAAAGGAATACACCTTCTTCTCAGCTGCACATGGCACATTCACAAAGATTGACCATGTTATAGGGCATAGAATCATTGCAAACAAATGCAAAAGAGCTGAATTAATAAATGTAACCTTCTCAGATCATAATGCAATAAAAATAATAATTGGTAAGGACACCTGGACAGGCAAATAAAAAAATAATTGGAAATTAAATAATATGACTCTCCAAAAGCAGTCAAAGAAAAAAATCATAGGAACAATCAACAATTTATCTTAAGAGAATGACAATGATGAGACATCCTACCAAACTCTGTGGGATGCAGCCAAGGCAGTACTCAGGGAGAAATTTATATCCTTGAGTGCATATATTAACAAATTAGGGAGGGTAGAGTTTAATGAATTGGGCATGCAACTTAAAAAACTAGAAAGCAAGCAAATTAAAAATCCCCAGATGAAAACTAAATTAGAAATACTAAAAATCAAGGGAAAAATTAGTAAAATCTAAAGTAAAAGAACTATTGAATTAATAAATAAGATTAGAAGCTGATATTTTAAAAAACCAGATAAAATAGACAAAGTACTGGTCAATCTAATAAAAAAAGGAAAGAAGAAAACCAAATTGACAGTATCAAAGATGAAAAGGGAGACCTCACCTCTAATGAAGGGGAAATTAAGGCAATCATTAAAAATTATTTTGCCCAATTATATGGCAATAAATATAGTAATCTAGATGATATGGATGAATATTTACAAAAATATAAATTCCCTAGATTAACAGTAGAAGAAATAGAATACCTAAACAATCCCATATCAGAAAAAGAAATTGAACAAGCCATCAAAGAACTCCCTAAGAAAAAATCACCAGGACCTGATGGATTCACAAGTGAATTCTATCAAACATTCAAAGAACATCTAATCCCAATACTATACAAATTATTTGATATAATAATCAAAGAAGGAGTGCTACCAAATTCCTTTTATGACACAAACATGGTACTGATTCCAAAGCCAGGTAAATCAAAAACAGAGAAAGAAAATTACAGACCAATCTCCCTAATAAACATAGATGCAAAAATCTTAAATTGAATACTAGCAAAAAAAACTCCAGCAAGTGATCAAGAGGATTATCCACCATGATCAGGTGGGATTTATACCAGGAATGCAAGGTTGGTTCAACATTAGGAAAATCATCCACATAATTGACCATATCAACAAGCTAACAAACAAAAATCACATGATTATCTCAATAGATGCTGAAAAAGCCTTTGACAAAATACAGCACCCATTCCTATTTAAAACACTGGAAAGTATAGGAATAGAAGGGCCTTTCCTAAAAATAATAAACAGTATATATCTAAAATCATCAACAAGCATCATCTGCAATATGGATAAATTAGAAGCCTTCCCAGTAAGATCATGCATGAAAGAAGGATGCCCATTATCACCTCTATTATTTAACATTGTACTAGAATCACTAGCAGTAGCAATTAGAGAAGAAAAAGAAATTGAATGCATTAAAATAGGCAATGAGAAGAGTAAGCTATCCATCGTTGCAGATGATATGATGGTATACTTAAAAAATCCTAGAGAATCAACTAAGAAGCTTGTAGAAATAATCAACAACTTTAGCAAAGTTGCAGGATACAAAATAAATGCACATGAATCTTCAGCATTTCTACATATTTCCAACACATCACAGCAGCAAGAGTTAGAAAGAGAAACGTCATTTAAAATCACCCTAGACAATATAAAATACTTAGAAATCTATCTACCAAAACAAATACAGGAAATATAGGAACATAACTACAAAACACTTTCCAAAAAAGTAAAACTAGATCTAAACAATTGGAAAAACATTGATTGCTCATGGGTAGGACAAGATAACATAATACAATTGACCATTCTACCCAAATTAATTTACTTATTTAGTGCCATACCTATCAAAGTACCAAGAAACTTTTTTACAGAATTAGAAAAAAAAAACTATAACAAAGTTCATTTGGGAGAACAAAAGATCAAGATTATCCAAGGAAATAATGAAAAAAAATGTGAAGAAAGGTTGGCTAGCAGTACCAGATATTAAACTATACTATAAAGCAGTTATTATCAAAACCATGTGGTATTTGCTAAGAGACAGAAGGGAGGATCAGTTCTATAGACTTGGGGTAAGTGACATTAGCAAGAGAGTGTATGATAAACCCAAAGAGCCCAACTTTTGGGACAAAAATCCACTATTTGACCAAAACTGCTGGGAAAATTGGTAAACAATATGGGAGAAATTAGGTTTAGACCAACATCTCACACCCTACACCAAGATAAATTCAGAATGGGTGAATGACCTGAATATAAAGAGGGAAACTATTAAATAAATTAAGTGAATACAGAATAGTATACTTGTCAGATCTCTGGGAAAAGAAAGATTTTAAAACCAAGCAAGAGTTAGAGAAAATTACAAAATGTATAAGAAATGATTTTGGTTATACTAAATTAAAAAGCTTTTGTACAAACAAAAACAATGCAACCAAAATCAGAAGGGAAACAACAAATTGGGAAAAAATCTTCATAACAAAAAACTCTGACAAGGGTCTAATTACCCAAATATACAAAGAGTTATATCAACTGTATAAAAAATTCAAGCCATTCCCCAATTGATAAATGGGCAAGGGACATGAATAGGCAATTTTCAGATAAAGAAATCAAAACTATTAATAAGCACATGAGAAAGTGTTCTAAATCTCTAATAATTAGAGAAATGCAAATCAAAGCAACTCTAAGGTATCACCTCATACCTAGCAGATTGGCTAAAATGAAAGAAGGGAAGAGTATTGAATGTTGGAGGGGATGTGGCCAAATTGTGACATTAATGCACTGCTGGTGGAGCTGTGAACTGATCCAGCCATTCTGGCTGGCAATTTGGAACTATGATCACAGAGCTCTAAAAGATTGCCTGCCCTTTGATCCAGGCATACCATTGCTGGGTTTGTACCTCAAAGAGATCATAGATAAACAGACTTGTATGAAAATATTCATAGCTGCGTTTTTTTGTGGTGGCAAAAAACTGAAAAACGAGGGTATGCCCTTCAATTGAGGAATGGCTGAACAAATTGTGGTATATGCTGGTAATGGAATACTATTGTGCTAAAAGGAATAATAAACTGGAGGTATTCCATGTTAACTGGAAAGACCTCCAGGAATTGATGCAGAGTGAAAGGAGCAGAGCCAGAAGAACATTGTACACAGAGACTGATACACTGTGGTAAAATAGAATGTAGTGGACTTCTGTACTAGCAGCAATGAAATGATCCAGGACAATTCTGAGGGATTTATAGAAAAGAATGCTACCCACATTCAGAGGAAGAACTATAGGAGAGGAAACACAGAAGAAAAGCAATTGCTTTGAACACATTGGTTGAGGCAGACATGATTGGGGATGTAGACTTGAAACTACCACACCAATGCAACTATCAACAATTTGGAAATAAGTCTTGATAGATTACACATGTTAAAACCAGTGGAAATGTGCATCGGCTATGGGGGTGGGCAGGAGGTCTGGGGGTGAAGGGGAAAGTAGGAACATGAATCATGTAACCATGATAACTTTTCTAAAAAATAAAAACTATTAAAATAAAGTTAATTGGTGGTATTATTTTAAAGTTGTTTGGAAGGGAATGTTCGATGAGTTATATTAGGTTCTCCCTCTGATTCACCATCTTGGCTCCACCCATTTTCAAATTTATTATATACATTACTTTTTCTTCATGTACTCTCTATTTCCATCAAGTGAACCAATATATGCTTCACCGAGGAATAAATGGGGGTAAATAAATAAAGATATTCAAGGGAATTCTTTTAAATACAACTAATTAAAGGTCATAGTTCTCTTTGAGTAGCAACAATAAACTCTGGAGAAACTTCAGAGTTTGGAAAGATCTTCATTGAATTGTACTGTTGTGGAAGAACCCTTAAAAGTGCCACATTGGAGCTATTAAACTTTGGGTTGGGAATGTGATTTACACAGCCAGTACTCTGTTTATTGAGTTGTAAACCCTTTGGGAATAAATTGGATGCCAAGGAGAATGTGTAACTTAGAAACAAAAATGTACACTTCCTCCCTAGGGTAGATGGATGGAAATAGAGAATGTTTTTCAAAATGTTTTTTTGCATTTACAAACAAGGGGAAAGGGTGCTCCAATTTTCTTGCCTTTTCATTAATCGTATTAGCTATGTTTGGGTAAAACAGAACCAAACTATAGTGTAACCAAATGTAGTTCCAACTGGCATAGGACAGAGTTTAGAATCTTGAAGATATAGCAGAGAATGCAAGGCATGTAGTACTATAAAAAATTTCCAAGGAAGAGCAAACCTCATAAGCTCTATAACTTGCATTTGGTCTCTTGATGCATTAGGAAGAAAATGAAAAAGCAAAAACACATGGGTATTTAATTGTAAAGGAGATAGGATTTTTAAAGTACATACCATCTATCACAAAACATTCTGGATTTGTCAAAGAATCATAAGTAAAAACTGGAGGCAAATTCTGATGCCATTTGCTGCCAAGAGTGAGTTTGATTAATAATGAGAGACCCCATACATTCTTATGTTTCAACCTTAGGCTCTATGTAAATAGCTCCCACATCTAATTATCCCTGGATTCTCTCCCAAGATTCAGTTCCATATCTTTAACTGCATACAGGACATTACCACTGGGAAAGATAACTTTATAGTCACTTCAAAATGGAAAAAATCTGTAACTGAACTCATCTTCCTTAACACCCTACCTGGCCCATACTTGACATTTTTTAATATTAGTTAGGTCACCCTTTCCTCAAAAATGTGCTAATTCTTAATCATTCTTTCAAAATATCATTCATGCTAATATCTTCCTCTGTATACCTACACTTTCCTTGATTTATCATTTCAATTCTGGATTGGTGCAATAATTTCTAGTTTATGTTTATCCCTTGCCAGCCAATGAACCAGACTCTGCCTCAAAATCATCCTGAATATTATAGGCATATTTATTTACTTTAAACACTATTTCTGTTAAACAAATCCTTTGCCTAAATTATTTTAATTGCTCTACATTACATATAGTTTAAAATTTAAATGTTTTACTCTGGCATTCAATGTCCCTGTTTATTTGTATTCTCTGTATAACCAAAACTTCCCTGCTTAATCAAACAACAATTATTAAGTGTCTTCTATGTGCAAGAACGTGCTTTAGGAATGATGGGGAAAGAAAGAAACAAAAGAAGGAAGGAAGGAAGGAAGGAAGGAAAGAAGGAAGGAAGGAAGGAAGGAAGGAAGGAAGGAAGGAAGGAAGGAAGGAAGGAAGGAATGGAAGGAAGGAATGGAAGGAAGAAAATTTTATTATGTGCTTACTATATGTCAGACACTGTTAAGCACATTATAAATACTCTCACTTGATTCTCACAAACTTCCTGGAAAGCAGGTGCTATTATTATCCTCATTTTACAGTCAAAGAAATTGAGGCAGACAATGGTTAAGTGATCTATCCAGGGTCAAACCCAGTCAGTTCTTCAAGCTACTCACTTCCCATGACTACTTCTCCTTACCACTCTAGGCACAGACCTTGCCATCAACCACAAAGGCACCACATCCATGTCCAGGAATTCCAAAACTCTCCTCTCACTCTGCCTTCCCTTATCATCCCTACATTTTATTAACACTATAATCCTTCAGTTTTGTCCCAGACCATTTCTACTGTTTTCTTTTTCCTATCATGACCCCTTGGTGATTCAATTCAACTCCACATTATTCTCTTCTGTTGAGTCCCCATCCTTCTTATCATATTTCTGATTGTTCCTTGTCAAGCCTCCACCTTAAATCACTCTCACCATCCACCACTTTCACTCCTGCAGATGTGCTGCTGAACAAGGTTGAGAAAATCACAGAACTGTTTTGACTAAGTCCACTACAAATTTATGTTATACAATCTGAACTGAGCTACCCCTCCTTCTCATCCCCTTAGCTTAGGACATTTTTACAGAAAAACTTCTGACCATTCATCATGAGCTTCTCGCCTCTTCCTTATATCACATTACCCAGATGCCTTTTGCAACTATATCCTTCTTCACCTCTATTTCTGATGTAGATATGACCTTATTCCTTACCAAGTCCAAACCCCAGAAACAATCCTATTCCATCCTATCTCCTCTAATGGATTGCCCATGTGGTGATTCCTACTCCATCACTTATTATCACTGTCTCCTTGTCTGCTGGCTTCTTCCCAACTACCTACAAACATGCCAATGTTTTTCCTATCCTCAAAGATACCTCACTTAGTCCTTTAATCACTTCTAACTGTCAGGTTATATATTTTCTTTCCTTTTGTGGCTAAATTCCATGAATAGTTCATCTATAATAGCTACCTCCACTTTTTCTCATTTCCCTTTTTTCTCAGCACCTTAGAATTCAGTTTCCAACCTTATCCCACTGTAACTGACTCTCTAAATTGACCAATAATGTTTTAATTATGAAATCTAGTAACCTTTTCTTAATCATTATTTTTCTTGACCTCTCTACAAGCCTTTGCCATAATTGATTAGTCTCTTCTACTTGACACTCCCTTCTCTCTAGGTTTTCAGAAAACCATTCTCTCCTGGTTCTCTTCCTGCCTACAATACTACCTCTTCCCATCTCCTTTGCTGGATCTTCAATCAGATTATGCCCTCTAATCATAGATGTTCTACAAGGTTTTATCCTGTGCCCTCTTCACTTCCCCCTCTATATTACTTCACTTGGTAATTTCATTAGCCTTCACAAATTTAACCTATTTGTTATGATTCTAAAATCTCTCTCTCTCTCTCTGTTTCTAATCTCTTTGGTAATCTCCCATCTTGTATTTCCAATTCCCTTTCAAATTTCTTGAACTGGAAGTCCTGTAGACATCTTCAACTCAAGAAATCCCACACCTCAACTTATTAACATTTCCCCTCAACACTCCATTCCATATTTCCAATTTTCTTATTATCATGGAGAGCATCATCATCCACTCAGCCCTTCAGGCTAGTAACATAGCTTTTATCTTCAATTTCTCACTGTCTTTCATCCTCCATATTCAATCTGTTCACCTTTTCAATATCTCTCAAATGAGCTTCTTTCTCTTTGATACTGCTCTCACCCTGATGCTGGCCCTTATCACATTACTCTTGGACTATTTTAATAGCCTGCTGGTGTGTCTGACTGTTTCAGTTCTTTTCATACCTCCATTCCATTCCCTAATTCATTACCAGAGTAATTTTTGTAAAGTGCAGGTCTGACCATGACACCATATCCCCCATACTTAATAAACTCTAGTGGATCCTTATTACATCTAGGATCAAATACAAAATCCTCTCAATGGTGATCAATGCCCTTCATTATCTACCTTCCTCTCTCCAGTCTTCTTACAACTCTCTTTTATATCCTCTTCTATCTAGTGATGTTGGCCTCTTTGCTGTTCCATGAACAAGACACTCCATTTCTTAGTTCCAGATATTTTCTCTTTCTGTCTGCCTTGTTTGGAACCCTTCCTTTCCTTCTCTCTCTTGTAACTCCTAGCTTCCTTCTGGTCTCATCTAAAATATTGTCTTCTACAGGAAGATTTTCTCAACTCTTCTTTATTCTCCCACCTTCTCTCTTTTCATTATTTCCTATTTATCCTTTATATAATTTGTTATAGCATAACAAAATATATCCTTTATATAATTTGTATATAAAACAAATTTATATAATTGTTACAAATGTATACATATTTGGTTGGTTCTTGACTCCCTCATTAGACTGTGAGTTATTTGAGAGCACAGTTGTCTTTTTCTTCTTTTTATGTCCTCAGAAATTATCATAATGCTTGGCACATAGTAGGTACTTATTAAATATTATCTACTATTGACTATTATGGATTTATCTTTTTAGTGCCCTGAGGCAACTCTCTTACTCTCTAAATTGCAGAATTGCTTAATCTGCAAAAGTGGAGGCATTTCATCACTAGGAGTTCCATAGAAATTGGAAAAGGGGCTGGACCTGTTATTCCATTAATATAGAGAACTCCCAGAGAGAGAACACTCCCTTATTCAAGTCAGGCCCTTTTCTGCAACTTACAGTCTTTAAGAATTGTTTACATCATTGTCAATTTAAGTGATAAGTGATATGTCTAGGATAATAAAGACAGTTTATTTTAGAGCCAAGTCTTCCTGATACTGAATTTAACTCTCTATCTTCTTTTCTATACTTTCTATACTGTAAATTCTATACATTGATGAAATCATAGGATATTGTCCCTCTCTCCTCTCCTCTCCAAGAAGAGATAAGTGAATGTGCTTATTGTGTAGAAAAACAAGTTTAGACCTGCTTGAATTCTTGGTTACAAAAAGTAGTGACTAAAGGGAGGACAAGAACCCAGAGGCTTATGATTGTATCCTTAGACATGTTCTGTTTAAAAAAAAAAAAGCACCATTGATCTAGAAGGGCACATAGACTTTCTTATCAAGTTAATATTGGACAGGAAGTGTGAAATTATAATTGAACTATTGAATGACAAAATTAGTCTATGAAAAGTTTCTGATGAGATAAAATGATGAAACACTTTCTTCAGAGATAAAATGTAATAGGTATAAAGTCAATTCACCATTAAATTATTTTTTAGTTTCAAAATATCAGGTGTGGAATAATAGAATGGCAGAGATATGTCTAGATAGCATTTATTTAGAAAAGCCTTGGGTTTGTTGTGTACAATGAATAGAATAGAAACCAGAAGAATATCATAACTATCCTAATAATTGGTATGATATTTTTCATTAATAGAAATCTAATATGCTTCATGAGAGCAATGAAGAGTTCGACGTGTTCTTGTCTTTATCAGAGCACATCTGAAATACTAAGGTACGTTCTAGATGCCCCATATTGATGAGCTGGAGAGACTGGAGCCTATCCAAAATAATCTAACTAGAAGGACAATGGGATTCAAAATTAGGCAATAACTGGGTGACCTTATTTTTTAAATTACATATTATTTTTAAATTATTGGGTATTTTTTCTGCTAACTAGCAACCCAGTTGGAGAAAAGAAAAAAACCCATAGCAAATGAGTGCTAACATTTAAGCAAATCAAGGTTGCCTCTTGGTTTATCTCATTCTCCATATTTATCACCTATCTGTCAGGAGGTATACAACATGTTTCATCATCAGTCCTCTAGAATCATGGTTGATAAGAATTTTGAGGTCTTTCAGAATTGTTAACTTTTACAATATTGTTCTTATAGTATAAATTATTCTCTTGGTTTTGCTCACTTTACTGCATCAGTTCACATGAATCTGACCAGATTTTTCTGAAACGATTGTCTTTTTCAGTTTCTCAGAGCACAATAATATCGCATCACATGCATATACCATAACGTTTTCAGCCAAAATTTTTTTTGGCTTTGGAGGGATGTGACCGTTGTACTTTAGCATTTAAAGTGTCGTGCTGAATAAGGGCTAAATTTGTTTTATTTTATCTCAGAAGGGACAACTAAGAATAATGGGTACAAGTTGCAGAAAGGGTAAATTTCACCTTACTGCAAATGATACTTTTCTACCAATGGAATTCTTCCAAAGAAGAACAGGCCATTTCCAGACTAAGTGAGTTCCATTATTATTTTTGGTTCTTCAAGTGAAGTATGGTAGAGCATTTGTTGGGCATTTCTGCTGAGGTACAGATCATGCTAAAAGAGCTCAGAAATCTTATTCAACTCTGAGGTTCTAAGATTCCATGATTCCATGTTTATGGAAGAAAGCAGGCATCATATACGGACTTCTGTAGAACACACTTTTTTTTTAAAGACCCTAGAAAAAATTAGTAAGGGAAAACTCCCCTCTCAAGGGCTACCTAAAAAAAAAAACCTTAAGTAATGAATATGGAGTATTTCTAACTATAACATTAATAGGTTTCTTTTGGGCATTTTATTATTGTTCTTTATTAAAAATAAACATTATATATTAAGTACTTGTGTATATCTTACCTTTATATAGTGCTTTGGATATGATCTCTCTAGTACCTTAACATGGTTCCTGGCATGTAGTAGTAGATGGTTAATAAATATTTACTGAGCAACTAACTGACAGAGATCTAGTTCCTTTCTGGAGGATACTTCCATCGCTAATATTCACATACAACATGTGGAAGATAGGTAGGTGGTACAGTGGACAGAACACTGGGATTTGGAGTCAGAAAGATTTGAGTTCAAATTTGACCTCGGACACTTACTCACTGTGTGACTCTGGGAAAATCACTCACTGCTTTTTGCCTCAGTTTCCTCATCTATAAAAAATGAGCTGAAGAAGGAAATGACAAGCTATTCAAGCATCTTTGCCAAGAAAACTCCTAATGGGGTCACCAAAAGGCCAGCATGACTGAAATGACAGAAAAACAATATGTAGACAAATATATAAAAACTGGGAATAAATATTGAGAAGGTGAGATTCAAGAGAAGTGTGTGGAAGGGAGAAGAGGAGAATGAGCACATACGAATTATAGAGAAAAGTGTAAGAGGATAACTTCTGACCTTAGTGTAAATTGGGGAGTGGAAAGTCTCTCGTATCACTTTTTTAAAGGATCATAAAGCCTTAAATGACTTAATCCGTGCTACATTCTGAGAGTTAAATAGGGGGAAGGGATTCATTACATGTCTACTTAGCAGTTCATGTACATCCTAATACCCAATTTGGGTGTTTAAATGTGCTGCACAAAATGACTCTGGATGCCGACATCAGGGACCATCCGGAATAATGGTTTCCAGAACAATATCTTTATCCCTTGCTTTTAAAATCCGAGACTCGCCCGACTCAAGGGACTACAAGAGGACATCTAGTTTGGCTCTCTGATTTCCAGTAAAGGCGGCACCTAATCATTTTGGACAGATGGGTCTCTCTATCCTGTTATTAAAGATTTCCTGAGGGAGTTCCCTTTTATTGAAAGAATTCTTGAGGTAAACTGCCAAGTCATGGGAAAGCTGCAAGCCAAAGTTCATTGTAATTGAGGATAAAGTCCCTGCTTCCCTAGAACTCAAGGAAGATCCCAAGAGAGTGACTGAGCTGAAGTACAGCTCCTTCTTTTACTTATCCTGAGGGATTGTGATGGATTTGCTTGTCGTCGTCTTTGATGTATATTTATTGAGTGCCCACCCATTAGATGAGTGGCTCAGAACCAGGTAATCTATTTGGACTCGAGGAAACCTGTGGCTTTCTGCAAAGAGAGAAATTAATTCCCCACCCCAGGCTAACTGTACGAGGGAGCAAATCATCTGTCTTATTTATGCCTTGAACCCTGCTCTCTGCTGGCATAACTCACCGTCTACTGGCATCGTTCTCCCTGTTACTTCTTGCTAGGGAAGGGAGTCAGTATTGGCTGGTTTCCATCCAGGCTTGTGAATGAGGCTAAAATTTGCAAAGATACTAAGGACTGTTTCACAAGTCACATCATTGGAGAGAGAAACAATATAGATGAGATCACAGGATCCTAGATTTGGAACTGAAAGGAAACGGAGAGGTCATCAAAGCCAAACCTCTCATTCTGAAGACAAAGAAACTGAGGCTCTGAGATGTTCATTTGCTTGCTCAAGGAATTGTAGGTTTGACTTTTGAGGCCAATTCATCTGCCTCCAGACCAAATACTATTTCCAGGGCACTAATCTGCCTCTTGTGATAGACCTATCAGAGCACTGAGAACTGACATTTACATAGCTAACATTTATCCAGCACTTTAAGGTTAGCAAACTGCTTGACAAGCATTACCTCAATTGTGGTAATGATTTACTACCAGCCTCCAACATTTAAGGCAGAGAGAAATGCTTTTTTGCGTTTCAGAGTTAAATGTAGAGGTAGCAACGTCCTTTGCTTAGATACTCCAGTGGACCTATGATCTCATCACCTGCAATCTTCAAGGATGCAAGGAGCCATGCTTCTTGAACCGACCATGCTGTGCTGCTCTGGTCCATCCCATCCCATATCTTCATTAAAGGGGTTCTCCTTGATGAGCTGGGGGCCTTCTTCTCATTCCCTTGTCATTGAGTATATACGTTACAATATAGCTAGCATTTAACATTTGTATAACACTTTAAGTACACAAGTATATAACAGAAATTACATCACACATGTTGCCTCATTTGATCCTCATAATAACCCCTGTTGTTATTATCATCTCCTTTTAATAGAGGAGAAAGCGGAGGTAAAGAAAGTTTAAGTGACTTGCCCAAGATCAACTTTTTAAAATTAAATTAAATTATTGTTTACCAATTACATGTAATAAATTTCACATAAATTTTCCAAAGTTACATTGATCTAAATCATCTCCCTCTCTTGCTTCTCTCCTCATTTCTGGAGCTGGCAAGCAATTTGATCTGGATTATAAATGTATTATCATGCAAAACATAATGAGGGGGGCAGCTGGGTAGCTCAGTGGATTGAGAACCAGGCCTAGAGGCGGGAGGTCCTGGGTTCAAATTCGGCCTCAGACACTTCCCAGCTGTGTGACCCTGGGCAAGTTACTTGACCCCCATTGCCCACCCTTACTACTCTTCCACCAAGGAGCCAATACACAGAAGTTAAGGGTTTAAAAAAAAATCACAAAATTCTTTGTAATTTCTTATTGGCTATTTAACTTCTCTTTACATTTCTCCACTTGTATTTTGATGATCCTTCACTTCTTCAGTGAGTCAGACAAAAGACATTTATTAATCACCAACTCTGTAGTTCAAGGCAAGTCACTTAACCCTGTTTACCTCAGTTTCCACATCTGTAAAATGAGCTGGAGGAGAAAATGGCAAACCATTCCAATATCTTTGACAAGAAAACTCCAAATTGGGGTCAAAAGAGGCAGACACAACTGAAAATGACTGAACAACAACAATAAGGTGCCAGACCCTGTGCTAAGCTCTAAGGCTATATAGAAAGGCTAAGGAGCTCATGGTCTAATTGGGGAGACAAAGTGCAAACAATTGTGTACAAACATGCTATAGTCAGGATCAACTTAGGATAGTCTCAGGGAGAAAGCACTAGCTTTGAGGGGGATCAGGAAAGGCTTTCTGAAGAAGATGGAATTTTAGCTTTGACTTGAAGGAAACCTGAAGTCACACATTCTATTTTTACTTCATGCTGTATTACTCTGCAGCTTTAACCCCCACTTCCACCCCCATTCCTGCTGGAGAGTAGTGTTTAAATATATTTTAAAAAGATAAACTTTTGTTGAAGGGAGGTATTTCTTTTTGTTCCCTTATCTTTTTTTCAGGGTGGTATCTTTCAAATAACTTTAACTTTGCAGTTCCCCAAAGGCAATTAATAGGTTTGCATAAAGCAACTTAATAAGCTCTTTTTAAAAAAAGTTTGATTTGCTTTAGGAACTTTTTGGAAGAGATCTAGGGAGATCAAGTTTATTCCTATATCGTTAGACAAATTGCACCACTGCAGGTTAGAATTCATTGTTTTCCAATATTACCAGAGTAAATCTATTTTGCAGCAATTTCCAATGTTTATAAATCTCCATTTCTGGAAATTCTACATTAGTTTTAACTTTGGTGGTACAACAAATGGCAAAACATTCATTTCATGACTTTTTTTTTTCAGGCAGGACAAGGCAAGAGATTCATATACATTCTCTTCTGTTAATGGAAGAGGATAATAAATGAATGTTTTACAGTCTTGGTCCTTGGTCCTTTTCCCCACCTTGCTGCCTCATCTATAGAATAGCTGTAGAAAAAATGACAAACCACTCCATTCTCTTTGGCAAGAAAACCCCAAAAGAGGTTATGATATGACTGAAATGACTGAACAACAAAATCTCTCAATGGATTACAATAAAGCCAAGTTAAAGAGAGGCTAGCTGGTAACATCCTAAAAAGTCAAAGGAAGGAAACAAACATCTATTAAGTACCTTCTATATGCCAGGTACTGTGCTAAGAGCCTTTTAAATGTTATCTTATTTGATCCTCATAACATTCATTGAAGGTAGGTGCTATGATTATTCCCATTTTACAGTTAGGAAAATGAGGCAGGTAGCACCCAAGTGATTTGTCCAAGGTCTCATACTTAGTAAGTTTTTGAATCTAGATTTGAATACAGGTTTTCCTCACTCCAGTCCTAATGCTCTATCTGCTGGGCTACAATTTTTTAAGTCTACTGGATTAGGAAATAATTCTGGATTCTCCACCCCTCCCCGAAACTACTTTAGTGAGATCCTCGTTATGGAGCTAATAATTGGGGTGTCACCACAATATTCTATGGAGATATTAGAGGATGTATGTTCATCATAGATGATAATGTGAAATCTGAAAATATAATGAGAAAGTAGATGAGATAGAGAGAAGCAGGGAGTATATTAGTGGAAATAGTGGTCGAGGCTTTGTTTGAGAATGAGAAGTAACAGGGTATGAATATAATGGATTTCCATCTGATCCCAATTCAAACTTTCTAAATTTGCAAATATTCCTATTATTTATTTTTGAATTAATAAGGTTAGACAAAAGAAAGAAAATAAATTCAAAAGACATTTTGTAAGTTTTGATGACCTTTTCTCTATTCCTCACATATTCACTCTTTTTCCCCATCTCTGTGCCTTTGTTTTGGTTGCCCCCACCCCATCCTGATAGGCAGTTCCTCTTCTCCTCTATTCCAAGGAATCCTTCATTTCCTTCAGTATTCAGCTGAAGTATCTCCTTGTACATAAAGGCTTCCTGATTCCCCAAACTCCTGTTGTATTCTTTCCAAAATATTTTGTATTTTATCTTCTTTGAATTTGCTTTTTAACTTTCTCTCTCTAAATTTATCACATATATATATGCACATATATATATTCATATAGGCATGTATTATTTTTCTTTTAAAAAGCCCCTTACCTTATCTCTTAGAATCAATGCTAACTATTGGTTTCAGGGCAGAAGAATGGTAAGGGTTAGGCATTTGGGGTTTTCTTGGCAAAGAAACTGTACTGGTTTGCCATTTTCTTCTCCAGCTCATTTTACAAATGAGAAAATTGAGGCAAGCAGGATTAAGTGACTTGTCCAGGGACATATAGCTAGGAAGTGTCTGAGATCACATTTGAACCCAGGATTTCCCATCTCTAGCCTGGCTGCCACCTTTAGGCACTTTGTTGCCCTGGTATACATCATTTTTCCTAGGAGAATATAGGTTCCTTGACAGGAAGGATTGTTTAAGTTTTGATTATTTCTGTACCTAGAATGTTTTTTTTTTTTAAAAAAAAACCCTTACCTTCCATCTTAGAATCAATACTATGTATTGGTTTCAAGGCAAAAGAGCAGTAAGGTCTAGGCAGGGGAGTTAAATAATTTGCCCAGGATCACATGGTTAGGAAATAGCTAAGGTCAAATTTGAACCCAGGACCTTTCATCTCTTGGCCTGGTTTTCAATCCACTGAACTACCCAGCTGCCCTTCCTAGAATGATTTTTAATAACTATGCATTATTTAAGTTGGTATACAATGAAAAAAAAATAACTGGATTTGACATCAGAAGTTACTTTTATTCAAATTCCAGCTCTGACATTTTCTAGTTCTATGATTCTGGGCAAGTCATTTAACCCTTTGAATGTCATTTTCCTCATCTGTAAAATGGGGATAATAATACTGCTATTATCTACCTCTCAGTTTTGTTGTGGTGGGGGGTAGGGAAGACAGTGAATAAACCTTAAAGGACTGCGGAATTGTGAGCTTTCTAAAGAAAGAAATTTGAATCTGTACCTTAATCATGCCTAGAGCTTATATGTACTCTTTCCTGACAGCAGGTAACCAAGGTCCCCTGCTCCAATCAGCTCTCAATGGAGACTGGCACATTGCTAAACCGCAATAAGATTGCAGACAAACCCACTTGAAAATAAATCATACTGGAAATATAGTTAAAATGCAGACCCAGGCTTGAGGTGACTTACAGGCCACTTGTACTGCCCATCAGAGCTACAAATAATAAATGCCATTTGAGTGAGTATAAGCATTTGCTCTAAGAACTAGATGTTTATCATTAAGTGATTAAATGAATGTAGAAATAATCAAATAATTAATCAGGGTGCTCTTAATTAGGAGAAGCACTAAATTCTGTAGCTGCTTGGTTTATCCTATTCATCTCCAATTTTTAAAAATCCAATCTTCACATTTTTGGATGACACAATTACCTAGTCTTGAAGGTATATTAAGTCACAGTCCAATATTCTTTGGAGTCACAAGGCCTAGATTCAAATTCTATTTCAGAATCTTGCTCATTTCATCCTTTGTAAAATGGAAAAGTTGAACCAGAAGATTTCTAACATCCCTATGAGCTTTAACGGTTTTTGAGCCTCTGATTTTTTTCTTCCTGTAGCATTCAATTCCCACTCAATTACAATTTCTATGGATTGTTTCAATATTTATTGAGGTCAAGTCCTTTTGAGTCCAGTTATTACAATCATCACTATTATTGCTATAATAAGTACATAAAGTATACATTATGCCCATTGAGCTTTACAGCAATCTTTTTAGGGAGCTGTTTTCCTATTTTATCGACTCTTTTCTGAGGGAAGTTCTATTAAAAACATAAGAATAGTTATAGAAGGGAAAATTCAATTATAGAAGGAAAGAAAAGAGATTCAAAATGGAGAAATGCACGTATGTATAAGAGGAATTGACTGACACATCACCAAATAGTCTTTAATCAAAAATGATTTCTCACTGCCTCACAGCACATTTTGCATGTTTCTAACTGGCAGGTTCCAAAGTTTAACTTTAATAGATTTTTTCCTTTCTTTCTTTCTCTTCTTTTTCTTTTTATAGAGGGAGACGGCATGATTCAGTGGCTCTAAAACTAGGTTGGGAGATCAGGGATCTGGTTTCTAGTCCTAGCTCTGCCACTAATTTGCATTATGACTTTAGTCAAATGATAACCTCTCTCAGTCTTCATTTCTTCCAACTCTAGGCTTGCATTAGATGATTTGTGAGGTTTCTTCCAGCTATAACAATCTATGAAACTGTGAAATACATATAAATATAATCAGGAAACATTTTATTGGCTGTATAAATCACTTCCAATTTTGCTCTTTAGTTTTCTGTCAAAGCAGGTCTCTTTATCCTCAGTTCTGCAATGGAAAGGCTATTTGATTTCCAAATTACCTGAAAATAATTTGCATAATGAGAAACTAGGTAGTACAGTGGAGAAAACAGGGGGCCTGGAGTCAGGAGGGCCTGAGTTCAAATCAAGTCTCAGATTCTAGCAAGGTGATCCTGGACAAGTCACTTAACCCTGTTTGCTTTAGTTTTCTCATTTATAAAAAAAAGTAGCTGGAGAAGAAAATGGCAAATCACTACACTATAAATCACCAAATGGGGTCGTGGGAGCTTTAAGAATATCTTTGTCCCTTTGTCTCTCTCTGTCTCTATATCTTTGTCTCTCTGTCTCTTGTTCTCCCTATCTTTGTCTCTCTCTGCCTCTGTTACTGTCTCCCTTTCTGTATCTCTGTGCTTCTTTTGGTGTCTATTTGTGTCTATTTTTGTCTGTCTGTCTGTCTGTCTCTTTTTCTGATTTTCTCTCTGTCTCTGATTTTCTCTGTCTCTCTGTCTCTGTCTCTCCTTATTTCTGATTTTCTCTGTCTCTCTGTCTCTGTCTGTCTGCCTCTGTCTCTTTCTTGTTTCACACCCAGAGGAGGGAGAGAGAAGGTGGGGAAAGGGGAAAGGAGTGGGAAAGATAAATGTAATAGCACTATGTCTATAACAGTGACATCATCAGTCTCCCTCCACAAATTACTACCTCTGGGAAGTTTGCTGAGGTGACAATGGAAGGGGCAAGCAGCAAGCTAGACGACTGTGCTTTCTCAAGTGACTGGAACATTAACAAAAAATATAGACAAGGAGGAGCTGTGGTCCTTGTTTCTCCTTGTCTTATTTCAGCTGAGTGTGACTAGGACTCATTTGTAAGTAAGTCCTTTATTCTATTAATGACTTCATCGAATTGATCTGATTTTATTTCTTATAAACACCTTTGGTTGAACCTTTCCTTTGCATTTTATCGAATCCCTTTGTTCTGGAATGAGAGATGAGGACTATTTTGGGAGTCACAGAGGAGAGTGACCTTTTCTAGTACAAGGTGGAATCCCAACCCCCCTGTCCATTTTTAGAGAATTTTATTTTTCTAACAGGGGGCATGCATCATCACAAATCATTTTTAGGTTTTATAAGTGCAGGTCCAAAGGTAGGACAAACAGTGGCATTTAATTTTGCCTCATTAGACCATGAGTCTAATATACTGACTCTTTGGGTTGGTTACATACTGCTAAAGGAAGGGCTCAAGAAAGTTGGTACTCCCAATGCATTGATTAAATTTGTGGAGTGCTTTTTAAGATGGTAGGGATATGAAAAAATAAATAAAGCATTGCTACCTCTCTTGTATTTCTTAAGCAAACCACTTCCTTCTGGTAGGAAATCAAATATCACTCCTATTACAAATCTAGTGGATAGGGAGACTATATTTGTCTTGACCAAAAGTCTCCCAAGTATTCAATACATTTTTTACTTATTTTGTATAATTTCTTTTTCTATGTCTTCCTGCTAGGTTTTGTTGGATATATATGGAAATATTGATGATTTATGTGGATTTGTTTTATATAGAACAACTCTGCCCAATTAGTTATTTTGATGAATTTTAGTTGACTCTTTAGAAGGTTGGAGTAGAAGTTTAAAGAGTTCTTCTTCTTTTAAAGGAGCCCTGTGAGGCAGCTAATGAAAGTATTATCATTATTCTCATTTTACAGACATGGAAACAGGCTCAGGATGAATTTCCAAGGTCATACAAATAATAGATATTAAATTTAAGGTTTGAATTGAGGTTTCCTGGCTCCAACCTGGTACATTCTTTATTATATAACAAGTGGTAGGCACCCTATTTTGTAGTTGCATATTAATAGTTTTAAGTATATTTGATATAATATTTACTCAGATATTGGACATGATTCTGTCTTATCTGTGATGTTTCCATGTGAAGTATTTTAAATTGTTGCAACTTCATATTTACATCATAATGTACTAACATTCTCATATTTTTTGGTCTTTTTGCTTTATTTTGGATTTCTAGGAGGTCTTTAACTGCTCTCAAATTGAGTTGTTTGATGAACCTGCATTGCCTGGAAACTCACTAGTGTTTAAATCCTATTTCTTTTAATAACTCTTGTAGTCAGGGGGTCTTCTTTTTATTGAAGCTTTATTGAAATTTTTAACAAATGGTTTCTAACATAGCAGTATGCTTCCTTTCTTTTTTTTTTCAATTTTAAAGAAATTATAGGGCAATAGCTAGAAGAGAAGGCTTTGTTGTTTGTGTTTTGTAGCTATCTTTTTAAAGAAGAACCTTTAACTTATGGAATTAAGCTTATCTAAATTTAATGTACCATCAGACAATAATTTTATAGCTTCCATTTTTATATGTAAAAAGACAAACCATTTAATTTTAAATACAATTTTAAACCCCCAATTCTTTCTTACATTTACTTCTATATTGCCTATAAGATCTAATTATGGTGAGATACACCTTTATTATATAGAGATGGAAAAGAATAAGAAATTAGGGGATAAAGTTCTATAGTTGAGAGAAATTCCACCAAAGATTTCATAATTTAGTAGAAGGTTCTACAAATCACCAGGCTGGGACTGGTGATTTTTATCAGTTTCTTAATCAACAAAGAAAGAAGCTATAACTAAAAATATCCTGATACTTTCAGCTTTCAGTTTCTCTGGGAGGCTAAACACAACCTTTATCCTCCCCCTATCCCATAAAATTAGAATATCATTCATTGTTCCCAAAGTATATTTATGGAAGAGAGGAAAATGAAAGGCTTAGCTGTGAGATCATAGGATTATAGGATTTACATCTGAAGGGGACTTCCATGGGCACTTATTCAAACTCTTTTGTATAGATGAGAAAAATGCTGCCTAGTGTAGTTGACTTGCCAATGTCATACAGGTAATAAAGAGCAGAGCTAGCATTTGACCCCAGGTCCTATGATTCCAAATCCATTTCTTCTACTACATAGGTGCCCAATATTTGTTGTAAGGGTTTCTTTACTATGGAGAATCTCTAGTCCTTTTATTCTAAATCACCAGAACCAATCGAGAAGTTAAGTACTCCGTTCCAAAACCCATTAGGAATTTTAAGAGAGATAGAAAAATATCAGATGTCCCTTGCCATTTCAATAAAAATCAAATGTCACAAATGCTTCCACAACATTATTATCACCACTGGTATTTGAAAAAATATCTACTGAATGTTTATATTTATGAGATTATGCAAAAGCCTTTAAAAATTGCCTAGGCGTGCTTATTGCCCTGGAAGACAAGATAGGGCATTGGAAAAAGTACTGGGCTTAGCATTAGAAGTTTTGGGTTAAAATCTCAGGACTGGTTTCATACTTGAGAGTTATGTCATCATCATCAATTTACTTAAATTTTCTGAGCCTCAGTTTCTTCATCTGTAAAATAAAGTTTAATAATACCTATGCTGTCTACCACCAGTGGTTCTTGTAAAGAACATTACTTTATAAACCCTAAAGTACTATATAAAGGTGAATCAGTATTATTAATTCTTGGAGCTTGCAATCAAAAACTAATGTTACTATCCTCAAATATTAAAGGGCAGAATTCCTGTTCCCAGATATGTGTGTTCAAGTTTATTAAGTAAAGAGTATATTCCAAATTGTTATTCATTTGCTATTGCAGTCAGAAGACCTAATAGGTTGACATTTGAACTTTGTGTTACATACTAGTATAGGCATGAGATCCTGGAAGATCAACTCAATCTTGTTGAGCTTCAGTTTCCTTATCTATAAAACAGAGGTAAACTTACACTACCTCCTCAAGCTCTTTTTGAAAAGAAATAATGCATTATGAAGCACATTGTAATGCTAAAGGATTAAAAAATGTAAAGGAATAATTTTATTTGCCTTCCTTCTTTTACCTTTCCTGTCCTGTGCTGTGGTATAAGATCAATGAGTAAATTCTGAATGTTAAATAATTTTCCCTGTCAGGATTGATATTCTGAGAAATTAATGAAATTTTAAAAATTACTATAGAGGCATGACAGCTTAACATAGCTAATGCTAAATGAACAATTTGGGTATTTTGATTCTAGATAAACATATCTTTCTCTGAGGGATGGTATGGCATGTTGGCTAGAAAACTGGCCTTGGAATCATAGAATCAAGTCCTTTCTTATAATCATAATGACTGAGTGTCCCTGGGAAAATCACTTGTTTTTCAGGGCCCTAGTCAACTTTCTAAGACTCTTCTTTTGAGAAGATGCCAACATGCAATGATTGAGGAATTTTCCTTTCTTCAAAAAAACAAACAACTTGATACCAATGAAATCACAGGCCTATCCAGGCCCTGTACTCATCTTTATCCAAACAAATATTTTTTTTTTTTGCAAAAAGTATCTATTTATTGATTTAGAATATTTTTCCATGGTTACATGATTCATGTTTTTTCCCTCCCCTTTTCCATACCCCCCTCCCAGGGTTGACGAGCAATTCCACTGGGTTATACATGTATTATTGCCTAAAACCCATTTCCACATTATTCATATTTGTAATAGAGTGATCTTTTAAAACCAAAACACGCAATCATTTACCCATAGAATCATGTGATTTCATATGCTTTTCTTCTGTGTTTCTACTCCCACAGTTTTCTCTCTGGATATGGATAGCATTCTTCCTCATAAGTCCTTCTGGATTATCATCATTGCATTTCTACTAGTAGCAAAATCTATCACATTTGATTGTGCCAAAATTAAACAAATATTTCTTTAACAAATATGTTACCCTGTTTTGGTTTATAAAGGTTTTCAAAGCCTGGCCATGTATTACTTTTCCAACTCATATATGTTACTTCTCTTCCTGAATTCTAGCCAAATTGGACTTCTTGTTGCCCCTCACACAAGACATTCCATTTTCCTGCCCCAAACCTTTTGAGTGGGATATATACCTTCATCATCAATCCTTCTCAGAATCTGTTGTCTCCTTTAAAACTATTCAAGCACTATCTTCTACATAAAGATTCTCCTAATCTGCTTAACAGGGAGTACCCTCCCATTATCTTCTATTTATTTTGTATATATTTTGTGTACATGTTTTCTTCTCCAAAAGAAAGTCATTTCCTTAAAGGTAGGAACTATTTAATTTTTTACCTTTTTTCCACACTTACTAGTATATTGTTTGGCCCATATCAAGGCATTAAAAAAATTATGATTAATAGACTCCTAATTGAAACATTTCCTATCTTCATATTCTTGGGGATGAGTTGGGAGTTGAAGGACTATGAAGAATTTCTACTGCTCTTACCCTAAATCTCCAGAACCAGTTAAGGAGGTTAAGTTTTCCATTCTAAACCCCATAAAGGAATTTTGAGAAAGGAAATAAAAGATGCCCCTTGTCATTTCAATAAAAAGCAAAGGGAATAGGGATATCACTCTAAAGAATATTAAAAATGACCAGAAAAGAGTTTCTAGCACATTCTAGCACCGTTCTTTTATGGAAAATATACATAGACATTGACAAAAACAAAATAATAATATTTGATTGGGCTATTATTTGAATTGGTGAAAGTAAGACCAATGGATCCATCAAAGACCTGAAAAGAGAGAAGGTTGGTATAGGGAGGAGAGGGAATCTGACTCTTGAACAATTAGAATCCTTACATATTATATATAAATTTGTGTATATAAGTATGCATATGTATATGATTTTATTTTTTATTCAAAGATATTTTATTTTCCTAATTACACATGACAATCATTTTCAACATGTTTTCTGAAATTATGAGATCCAAATTGTCTCCTTCCTCCCTTTCTTCCCCTCTCTCTGGGATGGTAAGCAATTAATCTGGATTATACCTGTCTAAAATATATTTTTAAAAACCTCTTTAAAGGAGGCAGACAAATAATGCTCATAGTCTAACCATAGGTTAGTGTAGACAGACACCAAAGACAGGAGAGTTTTGCCTCTGTTTTGAATAATGTCCTGACTCATGTGGAAAGATATTTTGAATGACCTACCAAATGAAAGAGATATATAAAAATAAATATGTGTATATTTATATATAAAGGTATATACACATGCATATATATAAACTTTATATCTCAGTGCTTCATTCTCCAGTTTATTCCTTCAGGAGTTAGTCAAAGAGAAAATGTGCTAGAGATTCATATTCATAGTTCGACTAGAGAAGATGTTATTAGGCTTCATTGTTATTCTCGCTTGTGACCTGTTTGAAATTTGTGCCTGCATCCCTATTACTATTGACTGTAATTACTTTGGTTTGACTCAAAAAAAAGTACAGCTGGAAGGCTATATCAGCCAACCAAAACAACTAACATCTAATCATGGCATATGCAAATTCCTCAGCCTCTTCACACTGATCTCTGAACCCTTGGGCAATTAAGCAGGTGCAAGGTAGAGGTCCCAAATCCACCCATAAAGCTTGAAGTTGCATACACAGCAGGCATAAAGACACTACAAATATGCGAATGCCATAAAATAATTGTTTTAAACTTTTGCTTTATTTCTATGTTTTGGATTGTGTCTGTCTAATCTCAGTATTACAAAGCAATGAATATTTATTACAACTAGGTACTGATAGACAAGCAAAGGTAAATAATCCAGCCCTTGCTCTCAAGGAGATTATGGTCTCTTCATGGAATCTATATATACACAAACCACAGTTATACAATGTAGAATGAGGTAATTTCACAAGAGTAAGTAGACAAAAGGCAAGGAGAGTTTCAGGAAATCTTCTAAACTAAGGGATGAATTAGATAATTTGGCATTTAAAGTGAGTCAGGAAACATGAATAAGATTTCCATATTTGGATATATGTAGGAGAGAGACTTTTTCTCACATAAAATATAATGTGAATAAAAGTAAAGAGGTGGGAAAATATAAGACTTACTTAGGAATGTTTAAGTATTCTCATTTTTCTAGAAACCAGGATGCATAGGGATTTGTGGGTATTCAATTGTGTCTAAATGTTTGACATTTCCTTCTCCAGGCCATTTCACAGATAAAGAACTGAGGCAAACAGGGTTAAGTCACTTGCCCAAGGTCATACAGTTAGAAAGTGTCAGACTAGATTTGAACTCAGGTCTTCCAGACTTTAGGCAAAACTCTGTATCCACTGTAACCCCTGTCTGGGAGACAAAGCTTGAAAGGGAGCTTATTTGTATATGTGACCAGTTATAGATACTTTTGAATAGAACTCGAAGGAGGTTGGACTTTAATTTCCTAGAAAATTGGGATCCATTGAAAGTTTTTGATCATTGAAAGTTTTTGACCAAGAGAATGGTGGGATGGGGATAGTATTCTGGGAAGATGAATCAACTAACAGTGTGTAGGATAGACTGGAAAGGGGTGGGTGGGAAGCTAGAGTCAAGAAATTGTTTAGGTTGTTGTGAAATGTTTTAGGAAAAAAGTTGTTTGAAATTGGGTGGTAGTTGTGTAAAAGGAAAAGGAGAGACTGAAAATATTTTAAAAGACTAGATCACAGAATTTAGAGATGTATGTGGGAGGTGAAAGAAAGAAGGAAATATCAAAGATATCAGCAAGGTTTCAAGGATGGGAACTAGAAGAAGAGTGCTTTGAGGAAGAAATAGAAAAATTAATTTTAGATATGTTGAGTTTGAAATGCCAAGGGGTTTTCCATGTGAGGCTGTACAGTCAGCAGTGCAAAATGCAGGTCCAGAGATCTTGTGATACTTTATAGAGGTGATAGCCGGAAAGTGACTGTTCTTCCAAACTTGATACTATCTCTGTGATTTCATTAAGGTGGGCACTCTTTCATTCAAAGTGAGGATGGTTGGGAGGCAGCAATGTGGATGCACAACTATAGGTGCAGCTGCCAAAATAAAGGGCTTAAAGTATAACCTACAGCATGAAGAATGATATAGAACACTGTAATAAAAAATAATGAGCAATGATGATGCCTCAAATTAGAGGATTCTCTAAAGCTGCCAGTGAAAAACTTTACTTTAAAAAAAGAAAACAAGATTTCAAATTAACATAACAAATCCCAGGGCATGGAGGACTCTTTCTTAAGCAGAAAATACAGACTAGAGAGAGGTTTCCTTCTTTGTACTACTGTTTATTTCTAAATTCTCCATGGGGGTCTGATCTTATCCTACCTTCCTGCTAAGCACATTTAAGCACTCTGTGGAAACAGAACAACTTGGCAGAGACTTAGGAAAGTTTAACCTCTGGAGTATCACAAGCATGCTATAAGGGGGGGAATAAGCATTTTTGCCTTGTGCCTATTATGCAACATGAACATTTAAAAAAACTGCCAAGTATAACTGTCTCAGAGGAGAGAAAAGATTGCAGGGACGTTCCAGAACCATTTTGTGATGCCTGTGCCTGGCTTGTTTGTAAAGTGGAGAGGTTAAATTTTGAAAATGCATAAATATGAAGAAGCTTTCTTTCTATATTTTTTCTTCTATGTATAGTAAGAGGAGTATTGGTGGGGGTGTATGAGAAGTTAGGTCAATAAACTTGTAAAAACTGTCCTTTGTAAATAACTCTTTGATTTTTAAACATTTTCCTATTGGAAATACAATTCTGGTATATATTAATAAAGGGAACATTTGAAAAAGAATCTCAGGCTGAACTCTTTCTATTTTCTTTTCTTTTTCTTTCTCCACACCCCTTTTTCTTCCTTTTCTTCTCCCCACAAAAAAGAACAAACCAATCAACCTAAAGAAATCAAAAGTCCTCCACCCCAAATTACAGACATTCCCCAATTTATATAAAGGTTATGTTAAAAATATTCATTATAAAGCAGGAATGTTTAAGTTTTCACATCAAGCCAGGATGTAGCTAAATAATTTTGCTCTTCAGATTACAGAAGAAAATGAAATATTCCTTAAAAAACTTTAATGAGAAACAAAGAAGAAGAAAAAAAAAGATCTGAAGAGGCAAAAAGGAATCTTGATGTGGGTTGAGTTGAACCCAGGGAAGAATGTGACACAGGAGAAAGAAGTGGACCAATGACGACTTTTAGCTAAGTAACAGATGGGAGGCAGAAGAGGAGAAAGCTGAACATGCTGAATTCACAATAGTTTATTGACCTTCTGGGAATGATGATGAGGATCCATAGATGTTCTCACATGAGAAGTCATCCAGTAAGATACAGAGAGAAAATTAGTGAGGTTGAGGATTCTCTGATGAGACTTAAGGAGAGAAGCTATTTGTTAACCTACAACAGAGGTGTCTAAGCATTTACTGTGATCCAGGTACTGAGTTCAGCATTGATATTAAAAGGAGGAAAAAGTGATAGTCTTTGCTCTCAAACAAGGTAATTAGGGAAGCCTGTTGGGGGAATGAGGTAAGATTTCATGTAAAAATGTTGCTTCTGTTACACCATGAAGGAAACCAGATATGCTGAGATGAAGTCATGAGGACAAGTATATCCATAGAGAAAATGGAAAGACACATGGTGAAGTGTCATGTCTGAGAATCAGCAGGAAGAAAAGTTTCTCTGGACCACAGAGTTCAAGAACAGATAATGGAGAGTTTGGGGACTTTAATGAGTAGGGAAACGACATGTTCAGACCTCTGATGTAGCATCTGGGGCACCACATTCTGATACATGGGACTCCAAGAAAAGTTACCTTAAGTTCAAGATAATATGAAGGATAGCTTCACCTCAAAATCATATCACATTCTCTCAAAAATACACACACTGTCAGAAGAGAATGAATAAACACAAGGGATATGGGGAACAGACAAATGAAGACATGCCTTTAGGGTACATGGGAGAAAATGCTTAGATGTTAACAGTGATTATTTTCTATTTAACCCCACTTCTCCCTAATTCATACTTCAATGAATAGTTTGGGTTTTCAGAGAGCAACCACAACTTCTGGTATTCTCCCTTCTAAAACTATAGGTTTCCTGGCGTGCTTCACATGACTAATAATCCAGTCAACAAAGTACTTACTAAGGAATTGCTCTCACTAAAGGTATTTACTAAGATGGTATATTAAAATAGTAGCTTCAAAGATTCCACTTAATAAACCTAGAGTATACTTTCTTATAAATACACAGTGTTTATGGGCAGAGTGAGTAAATAAATAAAAAAAAAAGAGTACAATTACAGTGAGAAATATAGGTGGGGGAAACATGTAGCGAGTAGCAAAGGCAACCTGAAATTCAGTAGTAGAGGGTGGGTTTCTCAGCTCAAATTCCACAGCCTGGCTCTTGATTGCCCTGGACTCTTTTTCTGGTTCCATAGCTAACTCCCTTCTCTGTTGCCAAAAGTACTGAACCTTGAAGTTGCTTGTGGTTTTGGGTGACTGGCTCTCTGTAGCTCTGTCTGGAGGTTATGTGTCTGTAGCTCCCTGCTGGATACAGTAACTCTTACTGCTTGAGTATCTCTGCTTCAAGTTGTCATGTCTGATGGGGAGAGGGGAGAAAAATCTCCTTTTTCTCCCCCAAATCTCCTCCATAGGCTACTCCTGGTCTATCCTCCCTTTAAGTTCCTAATGTTGAGCTCTGAAAAGATGCATCAGATTTTTTGCTCATCCAGTGAAGTTACTTTTTTTAATTCTTTGAATGACAAGGATTAATGGATATTAATTAGTACCTTATTAAATGAACTACTCATTTCCTTTGTAACCTAATCTTTTATCTCTCCTCCCTTAAGAATCTATACACTTAAGAAACTTTTTAAAAAAAATGTACCTTACAGAGATCTGAATCTGAATGTCATATCTTTTCTTAGTTATGCTGATTTTTCCTAGGACACAATGTTTTTGGCAGTTCTAACTTTCCAGAATCAGAATGTAGTTTAACTTGTTTGATAGTCGTGTTGTTTTCTGACTGGAAAGCACTCAGGATAAAGATTATGTACTAATCAGTGTGATAACATTGTACTTGAAGGAAGATCATGTTGAAGAATGCGTGAAGTTTGTTAAGCTTATGTGATTCCATAATTTTGTAGCTAGTTTTAAGGCATTAATTTCTAAGATGCTAAAATTAAGTAGTCATAGGCCTAATGTCCTTATTTAAATGTCAATACACAAAAATATTCCAAAGCCAAATGCAAATTATTCAGGATTACTCACTCTAGTGGAGTTGACAATATTTTTTAAACTTTCAAGTTTTTAAGAATGTCGTGAGAATTAATATATATTTCACATCTGAATCCCTCAAATCTATCATTTTGTGCAATATGAAACAATTAAAAGTTAACATACAAGTCTTATTTTTAATGCATCTAAAAGTATCATACAGTTAATGCTTGATTGGTAATCTTTTAGGGAAATGACAACCCATGCTATTGCTTTTGGCAGGATCTGCCATAGCCTATCACATGGAAGTCCTGATATCTTTGCCAAAGAAGTATGCAAATGTGCATTTGTTGAAATAAGATTAAAACTTCATTGCTGAGATCGGTGTCTTTTCTTCACATTTCTACTGTCACTCTACTCTTGCTTAGTGAACCAAACTTAACTAAGATCTAGAATGACTTTGCTATAGGACAGTCATCATCCTTTTTAAAGGCACTCACTTGGTCCTACAACCTCTCTTTATGGATCTTAAAAAAAAAAAGTATAGAATACTAGTGACTAGATTTCCTGTTCTTTTCTTGTAGAGAAGGGATGGTAGAAAAGAGGAGGCAGTAAAGGGGGAGTGAATGAAAAAGTATAAAAGGAGGATAAAGAGAGACCTTTCAAGAGAACCCAGAAAAATCCATTCTGTCAAATTGCACGCCCTGATGCTTCATCACCATTATTATACTGAAGTTTTACATTAAACTACCCTGGGTTTTAAATTGAAAGTCAAATATAATTTGCTACTAGAAGCATGAAGAGAGTGACTAGAAAAGCTGATAGCAAGGCACAGCGTGACAAATTGGTGTCTCTCTCATAATGAGCCTTGCAAGGTCATGGGTCACAATCAAGTGCTCAGTGTGATGTGAGTACAACTGGACTACCTTGCGTCGATACTGTTATCTGAGGTGAAAGGGCAATGCAGTTTAGATTGGACCATATATTTTGATAGCTGAAGCTAGACAGTCGTAGTATGGATGTTTTCTTGTTGTGGGAAACTAGCAATATTTTAACATCTACACAAGTGAGCAAGCTTTGGGGGAATGAAATGCCAAAATCAAAAGGAAAAATAGACTTTGGGGAGCTATACTTTAGGGTTTGGACAGACGGTTTTGCTATCTATTAGTAAGCTATGGGATGAGCTGATTTTCAGATTGTCAAAGTGGGGAAGTAGTACTGCCTCTAGAGTCGGTCTGAGACTGTTTATTCTCCTTCTATAGGTCTTCGAAAATACAACGATACCCCTGTTTAATTCTGGTTTGGGGGAAATAGGATTAACATCAAACATAGAGGGTAACCATGTAATAGCAAGACTTTCCTGTTTGTAATCGTCACAATTTGACCAAAGGCATTTCTTCCAATCTGTTTAGTTAAAAGCCATGTGGCTATGGGTTTGCTTTATTAGCATTTTCTCAGGTCACCTTGGAAGCCAGACTAGAAGTGTAATTTTTGCAAAATTTTTTTTTTTGTCATTGCTGCAGCTCTCTTCCCTCAGTCCCATATGGCCACCCCACAAAATGATGTTGCCTAAAGCGGGTCTGTCCTGGGGCAGTCAAGTCATTCCTGGATATCCTAGGAGGATTTGGGAAGTCTTGTGATCAGTGCTGGAGAAATGGGGCATATACTTACCCTGGTCCTGATGCAGCTCATTTGAAGGGCTTGGTTATGTTTCAGTAAGGATGAGTGGATTCTATTTGTTGTATGCCTTGCAGTATGCCATCTGGGAGCTGTATACATAAACAAAAAAAGCTTCTCTAATTCTGGAAGCATCTTAGTGGGATTTGTCCTACTGCAGATAGGGACAGGTTTGTCTTCTTCCCTTGGGGATAACATTGTCTTTTCTGAGACTTAGAACCACATATAATGACAGTAGAGAAGTCGAATGATAGAAGAAGCAATAAGGCAGGTAAACTTTTTCCCTACCATTGTCTCTAAATTTGAAAAGATTCTCCAAATGACTCTCCTACTCTCTTTCTCTCTGCAAAGTTTTGTCTAAGACTTCAACACTTTTACAATCCTGTGATTAGATTCGAGGTCACCTAGAAGTTTACCATCAAAGTAAAATTAACACCTGAGCAGGATAATTGCAGTTTTGTTTAGTTGAAATATAGGGAGTATATCAAATAGGGCTGTAAAGGGAATAATATGGAATAGGGCTGGAAAGGAAGGTTAGAACCAATTTGTTGAGGGTCAGATGTCTGGCCTTTGTTAGGTAGGGGATTCTGTATTTTATTCTAGATCAGAGGATTTTAATCTTTTTGTAGATGTGCATGGATTCCTATGGCAGTGTGGGTAAAGCCAATGACCTCTTTTTAGAATTATGTTTTAAAATGTATAACATACATGGGATTTCAAAGAAACCCAATATATCGAAATAAAATTATCACCGCATTAAAAGACAAATTCATAGACTCCAGCTTAAACATCCTTTTCCTAGAGCATATAGGGACATAGTCAGAGTTTCTAAGCAAAAGAGTTCCATGTCCAGACCTGTGTCTTAGGAAGATTATTCTAGGAATTGTAGAGAAGGTGAATTTGAGAGAGTAGAGACTGAAAGTAGATAGATCAATTAGGAGGCTATTTAAACAGTCAGGCAAGAGGTGATTAGAATCTAAACTATAATGGTGACCTTTGGGGACTTCAATTCAACAAAAAAGATAATCAAAGAGAGAGAAAAGGAAGAGTATTTTAGGTGAAAGAGAATTAGATAATCAAATGTGAGGAGGCAAGCATGTATGTGCTATACTTAATGTATCTTTGCTGGAGTGGAAAAAAATTATAGCATGGTAAGAATTCAAAGTTACCAGTGGCTAAAACCTGAAGAATAATGGGCAACAACAAAACATTAAATTTAGAAAAGAGTTATCAGAAAATAGTAGTATAATAAAAAGATATTGGATAACAACTGAAGTGATAAGGTAGATTATCAGAGCATATAAAGAAAATTTACAATTGAGAACTGAGACAAGTTTGCCTATCTACTAATTAGTGCAAAAGAGGATTCATATTATGAATTGGTTTTTCATTCACATTTACATGTATGGGTAAAAATAGAAGAGCTTTCCAGATTTTTCTATTTTTATACATGTAAAATTTTTTGAATAAGTGAGACTCCTCCAAATACTTATCTTGATATCAAACAGTTGTCCTGAACTATAAAGTGCTATTAATTTGCAATAACAAAAATTCTGCCATTGTCCCAGTATTGGTGATTTCAACCACGTCACTTATTAATTTTTCTTCAATGTAAGAACATTTCATTCTATATAAACTAAAAGCTCAGTTTCTAATTTAATACCAATTCCTTTTTCCTTTTTATCTGGGAAATCAATTTAATGATGACACTATTTTTCCTGAATAAAATAGAATTAATTCAATTCAGCAAATGTTTAAGTATCTATTATGCAGTAGGAATTAGGCTAGTTACTGGGGATAAAGAAGAAAAAAATATCTCTTACTATTGAAGAGTTTATAAAATATTATATAAAATATTTACAAATGTACAAAAATAATATATATAAAATATGCAAAAAATACAAAATCATTTCCCTGGGGGAAGGGGATGAGCTTACAGAGTGAATCAGGATTATATAGTTAGAAATATCTTGAATCCCTAAAACTATATTACCCAAACTTCCTTTCTGTATTACCCAGAATTATTTTCCCTTTGTCCACTTTTGTGTGGTCACCTTTGTATAAGTTCTGAAACTCTGCCTCTCTCTTCCTCTTTTGCTCTGGTGAGTGGCCTGAATAGCTAGGTCTCTTACTTTAATTATTATTAATAAACTTTTAAAATATAATACTTGGAATTGTCCTGTATCGTTGCATTGCTGCTAGTACAGGAGTCCATTACATTCAGTTTTACCACAGTGTATCAGTTTCTGTGTATAATGTTCTCTCGGTTCTGCTCCTTTCACTCTGTATCAATTCTTGGAGGTCTTCCAGTTGACATGAAATTCCTCCAGTTCATTATTCCTTTGAACACAATAGTATTCCATCACTAGAAGATAGCACAATTTGTTCAGCCATTCCCCAATTGAAGGGCATGCCCTCATTTTCCAGTTTTTTTGCCACTACAAAGAGTGCACCTATAAATATTTTTGTACATATCTTTTTCCTTATTATCTCTTTGTGGTAGAAACCTAACAGTGGTATGGCTGGATCAAAGGACAGCAGGCAGTCTTTTAAAGCCCTTTGAGCATAGTTTCAAATTGCCTTTCAGAATGGTTGGACCAATTCACAACTCCACCAGCAATGCATCAAAGTCTCAATTTTGCCACATCCTCTCCAACATTCACCACTTTCCTTTGCTGTCATGTTAGCCAATCTGGTAGGTGTGAAGTGGTACCTCAGAGTTGTTTTGATTTGCATTTCTCTAATTATAAGAGATTTAGAACACTTTCTCATGTGCTTATTGATAGTTTTGATTTCTTTATCTGAAAATTGCCTATTCATGTCCCTTGCCCATTTATCAATTGGGGAATGGCTTTATTTTTTGTACAATTGATTTAGTTCCTTATATATTTGAGTAATTAGACCAATTCTGAGAGACCCATAAAAAAGAATGACATCCATATTCAAAGGAAAAACTATGGCAGTAGAAACACAGAAGAAAAACAACACATGGGTTTTTGCAGATATGATTGGGGATGTAGACTCTAAACAACCACCCCAGTGCAACTATCAACCATATGGAACTAGGTCTTGATTGATGACACATGTAAAAACCAGTGGAAATGTGTGTTGGCTAAGGGGGTGAGGGGTGTGTGGGAGGGGGAGTGTTGGAGAGAAGAGTAAGAACACAAATCATGTAACCATGGAAAAATCTTTTATTGTAAAATAAAATAAAATAAAAAATAAAATATAATACTTGGGATATTGGATATTAATTTTAAAATCCACAGGATGAGGTCCATGAGTTCAACTAGGAACCTTTTAAAATTCACAGGGCCTTGAAAGACTCTTTGGTAAAATAAATCTACATGAGTCATTCCTTTTCTTGCTTTTTTGGAAGAAAGTTTCTTCCTAGTAATACCAGAGATTCAGCCACAAATAGTTTCCTATTTGCCCTTCTTAAAAGAATGATTATTATCTTGTTTTCCTTGGCCACACCTCCCATTAGTTTAGGTTTGGAAACTGCTATCAGATAGGATAATGAAGTAGCTGAGTGGGTCTCTTGGACTGAAATTTAGATTTGTTATCTAGAAGACCTGAGTTAAAATCTAAACTCAGATACTTACTCTCTTGGTGACCCTGAGAAAGTCAGCTAACCTATCTTTGCCTCAGTTTCTTCTTCTGTAAAATAAAATATTGGTAGCACCTATATTATAGGGTTGTTGTAAGGAACAAATTATATGTACATGCACATAACTGTAAACTTTAAAGCAATATGGCAACTCATTTTATCATCATCTTTGTCATTATTATCATCATCATTGCTATTCTCTTTCTTTGTTAGATATTTTTTTCTTAGCTGTGACTCTAGGAATCCCATTTCACTTACTCCAAAACAGTTCACTACATAAGGACCCCAAGCAACATCTAGAATGGGGATTCTTTGAGAATACTTTAAAACATTTTCACAACCCTAGTCCTCTTCTATGATTAGAAAGTCCTGTTAGCAACCAAAATCACAGAGATGTCCAACTACTATTCAGATTCACAAGATTACAAATTTTATATTGTTGGGTTTTTTTTTTTTTGTACCAGTTGGTCAGTCAATAAGCATTTATTAAGTGCTATATTAACCAGTATACAAAGTATTGGAGACAAACACACAAAGATAAAAAAGGCAGAAGGCAGTATCCATTCTCAAGGAACTCACAATTTAATGGATAGGAAAGCAGATATACAGATAATTATGTACAAAGAGATATATTCAGGATAATTTGTAGATTGTTAACAGAGAGAAGGGATTAGTGCTAAAGTGCTTCAGAAAAGGATTCTCAGAAAAGATAGGATTTTTACAAGAATTTGAAGGCAGAGAAGTCAGAAGGTGATGAAGAGATGGGAAAGAATTCTAGGCTTTGGAGGTAACAAAGGAAAATGGCCAGTGTCAGAAAACGGAATGTGTGAGGAGGAGCCAGGAGGCCAGTCTTAGTTAATCATATGTGGAGGAAAATGCACTGTAAGAAGAATGGAAAATAGGAGAGGTCAAGTTTATGAAGTGCTCTGAATGTCAAAGAGAGGATTTTATATTTTGCCCTTGAGGCAATGAGGAGTCTCTGGAATTGATTGGATAGGGGAGTGAGAGGATCTCATGCTTTTTAGGGAGAACAATTTGAAAATTGAATTGAATATTGAATGGAATAGGGAGAAACTTGAAGAAGGGACACCAACCATTTTTAGTAGTCTAATCATGAAGTGATTAGAACCTGCACCAAGATGGTGACAGTGTCATAAGAGAACAATGTGATCAAGGTAAAATGTTTCCTATATAAAAGTGACTTTTTACTCCGCATATTTCTTTATATCAGGTTATTTCCATTTTCTCTGGCAAATGTTTTTCTCAAAGATAGCCTTGTCCTAGATACTGTAGGATTTCCAAGTCAGCTCCTCCTTCTTTTCCTATAATCTGATGCTGAATTTGGGTGATTGTATAGGAAATAGACATGGCCTCAACATCCTCATTCCCCATCTTGTTTTTATTAATCTGTATAGCTGGTTGGCTTAATTGGAGAGTGTACGAGGGACACACAGCTAACTGGAATCTCCCTAAAAAATATGGCAAAAGGCTTCTTGTGCCCTTATTAACAAATTTTGGCATATTCATGTGGAATCAATTTGAAGATTTTCAGTCTTTTATTCATGATTGAGTTTGGAACACCAGGGATTCAGTCTGAATTCAGGCTTGAAGTCCAAGATGAAGTGAGTTGCTTTCTTCAATTCATTCTCATTGAATGAATCTGTCACCAACTGAAATTCCCTGACTTGTCAGTTGAATCTTTGACTGTTCCACTTGGTCCTTGCCAATAGTCTCCTCAAAGTCTTTTCCTGTGGCTATGAATGCAATTTGTATTTGAAGATGAGGACTGTGTCTTGTCTATATTTCTCATTTTCTGATTCTTTATTAAGTCCAGGAGCTTTATTACACTCACACAACAAAGGTGTTTTCGTTGTTTCGTTTTGTTTTTAGATCACTCACTTTCTGTTGCTTACAAATACTGGAGAATCCCAAATCATACAAAATAGTCCTTTAGAAACTTCTGGCTTTTAATGTGTTCAGTACCTAATTAGGTCTTTTTTATGTACTCCATATGCTGAATTTTCACAGAATCATGAAAGAGGTAATTGTCTTCATTGAATTTGACACTTATTTTCTTCCAAGATGATTGTAGGTAGATGTTAGATTTTAGTGAAATCATAATCCCTTCATCACTATTTCAATTAAAAAGGTCAGGAAGAGAAGGAAGTATGATGTAGTAGTATACAGAACATTGCAATATAGAGTAGGTAAGACTTGTGTTTAAATCTTGTTTAAGGAACTTAATATCTATAACATTGGTAAGTCCCTTACCTTCTCTGGTACTCTATTTTTCATCAGTAAAATTAGAGGGTTAGGCTTAACTTTTAAAGTTCCTTCCAACTCTTAAGATATTCTTTTGATGTCAGCATTTTGGACTCACTGTATTTTCTTTTCTTCATGATATAGGGCCATAGATTTACAGCTAAATGGATTCTTAGAAATCAGTCAAATGAACACTTATAAACACCTATGATAGTAGGCAATGTATGCTGAGCTAGAAATACAAAGAAACATAAAAGACAATTCCTACTCTCAAGAAGCCAACAGTATAATGGAGGAGACAAGATGCAATCAACTATGTAAACACAAGATATATATAAGATATATATAGGATAAATTTGGGGTAGTCTCAGAGAGAAGATGCTAAGAATTAAGTGGGATCAAAAAAGGTTTATTGGAGAAAGTGAAAATGCCTCCAGTCTGAAGATGGAATATCTTGTGAGGAACAGCAAGGAAGCCAGGGTAAGTGATTCAAAGAGTACATGGAGAAATGTAAGGCTTAAGATGGAGGTTATAAAAGAGTTCAAACATCAAAGGGATGATTTTATATTTGATGATGGAGATTAGGAATTCCCTGGAATTTATTAAGTAGGGGTAGGACCACTGAGTCCCAATACCTTCATTTTGCAGTTGGTGAAACTGAAGCGTTAGGGAAGTTAACTGATTTATAATATGTTCACACAGCCAGTAAATATCAGAAGGATTTGAATCCAAGTTTTCCTGACTCCATTTCAACCTACCATCCATTTATTTTTCAAAAAACCATAGCCTGCATTAGCCCTTCATCTCTACAAGGGCACCCTGTCTTGTGCTTACCAAACTTAGCATCTCCTCAGAGACTCCTGAGCAGACCTCTGAAAGTAGCCTCCCTGAGAAGCAGCTGAGCTGCCTTTGGCCAGACTCAGAAGAAGGAGCTCAACTCAGTTTGAGTGGATCTAGCAAATACTTATTCTCTGAGCAGGCACTACTTAATCCAAAGGGACAAAGCTTTCTGCTAGCATTACTTCTTGTAACCCAGTTTTTAATTATAATTTAAATGGTTTTGTTCTTTAGGAGGTTGATCTAAGCTCCTAAAAGGCAGGTTGGTTCCATATCAGCTCCTTGATTATAACAAAGGTAAACATTAACAATAGAAATGCTGATTCCTACATCTCAATGAAGATAAGTGATATATCTTCTCTTTATTCAATCAGTTTCTTTAAGTCTTGAGTTCCAGCCTTATGCAAGATCAGGATTTTTTTTTTTTAAGATTTCAAGTAGGGAAAAAGAAAATACATTGAACCTGGAGTCAGAAAACCTAATTTCTAGCTTTATATCTTTATGTTATTAGCTGGACACTTGAGACAAATAACTGTCTTAATTTTCAAACCTGTAAAATGGACATACTGATTCTTGACTTGTTTCACAACTTTACTCTGGGGGGGGGGGGGAGAAAGCATGTAATATAAGATATATAGAGATTTTTTTAGGAAGGGTTTTATAAAGCCTTCTTTAAACCCTGTATAAATACAAATTATTGTCTTAGTTCAAGTTTGCAATGCTTTCTCTGCCAAAGGTTTATATCACTAAGGCATTGTCAATCTTATATGATATATTGAATTCCATTCTATATCGAAACACCACTAACCAAGAAACAGATGTGTGAGAAATAAAATACCCATCCTTGTTCATTTAATTTGCAAGCTGTAACATTTTTGTATTAAATTTAAATGCCTCTTTTGGGCTTGTTCCCACCTTATATTGGCAGCAATTTAAACATCCAATTCACCTGAGCAACCTCAAAATGGGTCAGTGTTTGATACCATAGAAACTATGCACAAAACCTCTTTCATTGCAAAGGCTTATTAACATTTAAAAAGCTCTCAGTCCATTTATACACCTACTACCTAGTCGGACTCCAGCTGAGCAGAGCTCTCTGTCTGTCATTCTCAACCTTTCCCCTCTTTTTTGCATTTGCTGAAGGACTTAAATATAAGCTGAGCACTGAAAAAACCTCGATTATATTGAGCAATAAAAGATACCCTATCCCTCCCTCCTTTCCAAACCTTTCTCCCCCACCTCTGGGTAAAGCTGGCATTGAGGTGGCTCATTTCCCATAGACTGTCAAAAAGGGAAGTTGACAGTCCATTTAGCAGGCAGCTAGTTGCTAATTAGTATCCAACTAAAATGCATCAAAATTTGAGCACTCCCAGTTGAGCACTTTCAAAGATAAGCATTGTACTAATTTAACTCTGCTGCAAGTTGAGCCCTGATTGAGTTCTTTCACAGCGAGATGAGCCTTCCTCTAGCTCTTTCAAACACTGCTTCTTAGCCCAGAGCTAAAAGGCCTATCTTGTGAGCCTCTATTTTTTTTTTTTTTTTTTTGTCTTTGATTATCTGTTGAATGGGGTGCTAACTTATGAGAGTGTTGGCTGCTGTTCCTTTCCTAAGAGTGAGAAATGATTGTCTTCTTCCCTTTGACAAACTCACACATTTAAAAATGTTTGCAGGGGGGAGAAATAGAGGGAACACAGGATGGAAATAACAAAGCAGACATTCTGCTTAGTTTTAAACAAAGAATTAGGATGGACAATCTTTGTCCTTTGCACATAATAATTATCAGTTACTATTCTAGAGTGTTCTCAGAATGTAGGCTTCTTGAAGGTAAGGACTGTTTCTTTTTCCCTCCTCTTTTTCTTTATTGTTTTTTGGGGGGAGTCTTTATATCTGCACTGTCTAGCATGGGAACTTTCACATAGAGGAGTGTGATAAGTGCTTGTTGATTTGTATTCATTATATACAAGCCATATGATCTAAGGTGATGTTTGTTTTTAAAGAAGAAGTATAACAATCAGATTTTTAATCTTTTATTTTAGTTTTCTCAGAGAAAATGCTTAAAGTATTTCTCTAATAGTGGCCTGGTTCTTTTTTTTTTTTTTTCCAGTGGTGGGAAGGAGTAAAATAGAAAAAAAAAAAAAAAGCCAATGTCAAAGGAACACAAGTATTATCTTCACCCTTTCTTGACTGAAAAGATGGAATGTAAGCTCCTTGAGGGCAAGGATCTCTCAGGTTCTCAGTTTCCCCATTTGTAAGGTAGTGTTGGAATAGATGATTTCTCACTTTCTTTCTAATTCTAATGCTCAGTAAATTCATGATTATAATTGCCTCCTGGTATCTGACCATCTTATTTTCATAGCCTTTTTTCTTAGCATGGTATCTTGCATAGAGTGGATATTTAGTAAGTGTTGGTTAGTTTGATTTGTGGAAACTGAAAGGAGAGGTTTGATTTAAAACATCAACCCTGTCTTTCTAACTCTTTGTCAAGTGACCTTTCTATTTGATACTATTGCTGATAGGTTTGGATTAGAAGAATTTCTCTCCTCATTTCAAAGACAGGAAAAATGAAGTTATGTAGAAATGATTCCTCTAAAATCTCTGAATCAACACCCTCCAAAGATGTTTAAGAAAACTACTAAAACTATTGGGATGGTTTAAGCAGAGACATTTTGGGGTGGTTATTATTATGCTGTCCTTGAAATTTATTACACACACACACACAGAATGTATATATATATTTTTTTTCTTTGGTTTTTTTTTTTTTCCTGCAGATATTACATTAGATCTGGAAATCTTGCTCTGCTGCCCTTTTCTTTTGAAGAGAATATCTCCCTCCTCTGGGATCTAGTGATAGGGTGGGGGTGAGTGCCAAAAAGGAAGATGTTGTCAGAGGGAATGGAGGGGCAACTCTAAGTCACTGGAAGAAATGGAGGCTCTGGAGATGATAGGAGTGAATAATGGAGGGAGATCAAATCAGGCAAACAACAAGAACAGTAGATGGTACATACTTATCTCCCATTTTGAAAAGGTTTTGTTTTCTGTACCTTTTGTGCTCCCAACCCTGGAGTGGGTGGAAACCTAAATGAATGGTTCCAGAATTCTAAACTTTATCCTGATAAGTATCAGTCAACAATCCCCAGTCATAGCCTATCACTCTTTAAAGTCATCTTCCTCAAAATGCATCAGACTACCAGACTAGAAAACTGACTGCCGGCAGTGAGTGTGACTTTTCTAGAGCTTACAAAATAGAGGTTGACTCAAGAGTTAGAAGACCTCATTTTATTTCTGACTTTGAATATGTATTTATAAATTATACACATACACACACAATGTCTATTCTCTCAGGTTCTCAGTTTCCCCATTTGTAAGGTAGAGCTGGAATAGATGATTTCTCACTTTCTTTCTAACTCTAATGCTCAGTAAATTCATGATTAAAATTGCCTCCTGGAATCTGACCATCTTCTAACTAAAGATGACATGATTCAAGAATCAAATTAGATAATATATGTAAAATACTTTGTAGCTATAAAGGAATATATAAATATGAACTACCATTATTTTTATGCATATATATTTCAACCTTCCTGCACAACATTTGCAGAAGTGTCCCCACTTAGTCAAAGCAAGAGCTCTCCTTAGTACTTCAGCCCACATATGGCTGAGTGTTTGGTAGTGCTCATAAGTAGCTAAATAATTTCATGTCCAGGAAAATTTTTAGCCTATGTCTTCTGGAGCCCACTTCCTCAGCAGGTGAGGTAGGAAAATAGAAAGGAAGAAAATGTAGGGAAGAATTAGAGGTACATAAAGTATAAATTCTTCTGCCCCAGAAATGTACCTTCTGTTGTCAACTATGATAGGATTTTAGGTTCTAGAGTACAACTTGATGGCAGTATAGAAAGAACTGGATTTATTAGTCAGAGGGTTCAAATCTCAGTTTTGCTATTTACAACCAATGATATCTAGCAAGCTACTCATTTTTCTGGTTTTCAGTTACCGATTTTTAAAATAAAGCAAATTGACTCTCATTTCCCTTCCAGTTTTAAATCTGATCTTATAACTCTTCCTGGTTAGGGGGTGCCTGGTGCCAGGACCTCTACACCCAATCTTTTCACGTTTCTTTTCTGCTATCTGACTTAGTGCTTCCAAATTTGACCTTTGTTTAATTTTAAAGCTCATTCCTAGGGACATCTCTGATAATAAGTCAAACCTTCTTGTTCTCCTGGAAATCCATTTCAGCTTTTCCAAAAAGGCACTCTACATGCAGGCTTAAGAAGTGACCAGAAGCTTCAATTAGGAACGTTTCCTCAAAAAGATCTCTTTCCAGAGGGATTGCCGCTGTTGCCAGAAGAATCAGTAAACCTGGTATGTAGAAGGTATTTTTCTCTCCCTTATTGGATTGCCTCTATGCATGTGTTTGCCTTGTCACATTGGTGACAGTGCATTCCTGGGCCAGTGAGCATTTCAATGTTTCATAATGACTGGAACACATGTGCTAAGAAACTTTCTGCTGATCCACTCTAGGGATGCTCAGTGTTCAATAGCCCTCAAAATTTCTCATCTCTTCCCTGGGGTGAGGTGATTTGCTTTAGTTATGGCACATTGGGATTGCAAGAAAAAGCAGTTCAGGTCCAGGGTTCAATACCTCATTAAAGGCACCCTCTTTTCTTTTGACAGGTCATTTCATGCACACCTGTGTTCCTTAATTTTGAAGTGCTAAGTATTCTCCTAATGTGTGTGTAGTCTGGAAATCCTCAGAAGTAGCATTAACACTTTCAGGCCATCCTGTGTCTTTGGAGTGGGTCCTCAACAACTGTCACAAATGACACCTCAATATTCTGTTACCTACCAAGGATGGAATACTAACTCTTGACCCACCAGGGTGCCATTTTTGGCTTAAAGCAGAGGAAGCATAGATATAATAAACCAGGCACCGATGACCTTCTCTTATAGCTGATGCGGACTATGGGTAGTAGGGAGAGAGGGCAAGGAGAGGAGAAAGGAAGGACAATCTGCCCAGAATATTCTGGAAATAGTCCTTTACCTTTAGAACACTAAACATTATAATGATGAAACAGAACCCAGAAGACTGAAGTTCACCTACCTCCTGCCAGAGAGGTGATGAACCTAAAATGCATGAGACATACATTTTCTGACTTTGTCAATGTGAAAATTTATTTCACTAGACTATATGTGTTTATGATGAGGCTTTTGTTTTAGTATAAGGTTTTATTTTATTTATTCTTATCTTTGTTATTGTTAATATTATTATTAGCTCAATGGAGGTATATGGACAGATTATAAATTCATGTAACTTTTTAAAAATATTATTTAAAATCCCAGATAGCAGTTCTACTTTATGTGAGATGATTTCTGGTCCTCATTTCCCATGCCACTTGGTTCCCCAAATATTCTCTCTTGATACTCCCACTTCAGGGCAAATGAAATTCAGGTAATAAGGGGAAAATAATGGAAACATGAAATACTCCTGGGGTAGGTGACATCATTGTAAACATTCATATTGAGATTTAGATGACTAATTGCTTCCTGGGAGGAAGGCTTAATAGGGCAAAGTAAGAGAAGCCAAGTTTAGGCAGGAGAAAGTTGGAGTGAAAGCACAAGGAAATAAAACTAAGATAGCAAAGGCAATTTTCACTGTGTGTGATTATGCCTAGGGTTAGTTCATGAGCATTTATTAAATCCGTATTATGTGCCAAGCACAGTGTTAAGTGTTAGTCCTACTCAAATAACTCCTGCCATTGATGTAAGGGGGAGGGAGATGGAGTAGATTTGAAATGTAAGTCCCTCAGAAAAAAAGTCAGAAATTTTGGACAACAGTAGTAGGGCTAGGACTCAGTGTAGCAGTGCGTGATTTCGCATGATGAGAATAACCAATTGAAAATGACAGAATCACTGAACCAAGTGGCAGTCAGACCCTCTAACTTGACATTCTATTCTATGACATCAATTCCTTGGTTTACTCATCACTGCAGGAAATGGTTGTCTGTTTTTCTGAAAGGAAATTAAACTATCCCTTGGTACCCAATTTAATACTCAGATGAGTATTGTCAATGTGGGAGATTGTATTTATAAATTAAGTTAATCTTTTATTTTATTATGGTATGCCTAAATGGACTGAGTTAATATAGATTTAAAAATATATTTGTTACTTTAAAATACTAATTTTCAAAGAAAGAACTGATAGAAATAAGCAAAGCATAGTGATATATATATATATATATATATATATATATATATATATATTTATCTTTGTGGCGAATAGTGCCTTCACTAATGTGGTAAAGGGGGGAAAAGATAGAATTACCTAAGTTCTTAACATTTTTTTGCATGTGCGTTCTAGTTCCTTTGGTCATTTGACAAAGACCGTGGACCATTCTCAGAATAAAATTTTTAAATGCACAAAATAAAATTCATAGGATTACAAAGAAAACCCATTATACTGAAATGTCAGACTGACCCCAGGGTAAAAAGCCCTTGTTTTCTTTTTCTTTTTTTAATTTTTTAAAACCCTTACCTTCCATCTTGGAGTCAATACTGTGTATTGGCTCCAGGGTAGAAGAGTGGTAAGGGTAGGCAATGAGGGTCAAGTGACTTGCCCAGGGTCACACAGCTGGGAAGTGTCTGAGGTCAGATTTGAACCTAGAACCTCCCATCTCTAGGGCAGGCTCTCAATCCACTGAGCTACCCAGCTGTCCCCCAAAACCCTTGTTTTCAAAGGGACATCTTCTAACAAGGGACCTTGAATGACATTAGCTTAGGCATTGAGAAAAGCTCATTCAACAGCACTGATAAAATTTCTGTTTCCAGAGAGAAGTGTGCTGGAAGATACAAACTAAAGAGAAAACATGGCCTCCTACCTTAAAGACTTTGTTACCTAGTTTGGGAGAATGAATATATAAATTACAAAGGAACATGCAAAAAGGCAACAATAATCATCTAAAAATTTTTTCGAGCATTTAATCATTTATTGAGCATCTACTATGTATGGATATGATAGAAGATGCTGAAAAAATGGAATAGTTTCTTCCTTCAAGAAAGTTATAGTCTATGTACTGGATTAAAAAATATAAGTATATCCAAAACATATTGAGTGAATATAAAACCTCTCATTACTTTGAAGCTACTTGGGCACTCCATAGGGAAGCTACATGGCTTTATGAATCTGAGCTAGTAAGGAGTTCAAATTGCACAAGTCTAATACTGCTTCTATCACATCTTGACTGATGACTCTAGAAAAATCAGCAAACCATTCAAGAGCCCTGGGCAGTGCTTTAAGACTAAAATTTGTCAATTGTAATAGTTAGATGCCAAATAAAAAGGAATTTGGGGGTGAGGCAGCACCAGTAATTGTTAAGCTCAGGAAAGATCTGTAAGAGGCAGAACCTGAGGTCTTCTTTGAAGAAAGCCAGGAATTTGATGAAGAAGGGTGGGAGGGAGAGAATTCCAGGCATGTAGGATATAGATTATATAAAGGCAGAAGAAATAGGAGATGAAATGTTATGCATGGGGAAGTTTAAAAAAAGTCCAATTTGGGTGGAACCTAGTTTACAAGAAGTGGTATAAGGTGAGATCAGTCTGGAAAGAGATTAGAATCCCACTCCTAAGACCTTTGAATACTAGGATATGAGTTTCTCATTTCGTCCTAAAGGCAATATTGAGTTGCTGAAACTATTTGAACAGGAAAATGAAAAGAATAAATCTGTACTTTAGGGCTATTGATTGAATATAAGAATTGGAAAGGACCTTAGCCATCTAGGTGAACCCAAAGGTGAAAGAATATGGAAGGAAATGAGATCAAGGGCAAAAGTGGAAGTGTTGATCTTAGTAAGATAGATAGATAATCTTATCTGGTAGAACTAAAATGAATGAGGGAAATAAGGAAGATGTTTAGGGACATGAAGTATAAAAGTAACAGATGGCTTCAATTCTCACAGAAATCCTGCCTCCCCTCCTCTCCCTACAAGGAGGTGAAGTCCTTTGTTATAGGGTATAGAGGAAAAACAATCTTATTACAAGACTATAATGTTTGACTGAATTGCCACCCACATTCTACTCAGACTGAAAAAGAAAACCTAGTTCAACTACCACTATTATGCTTTGGCTGAGTCTAAAAAAATCTTGCTATATATGATATTGTTGAGATGTCACCCACACAGAAGTTACACTCAACACACAATTAGAGAGCTTTCAGACTAACTTTACTATAGTTAAAGAAAGAAGTAAATAAACATTTATTAAGTACCTACTATATGTCAAGGATATTGAGAAGTGATTTACAAATATCATCTCATTTGAGCTTTACAACAGTACTGGGAGGTAGGTCCTATCATAATTTCCACTTTATAGCTGAAGAAACTGAGGCAAATAGAGATTAGATAATTTGCTCAGTCATACGGATTAGTATCTGAGGCTGGAATTGAACTAATACCTTCTTAAATCTGGGGCCAGCATTCTATCTTCTGTGCCACCAATCTGTCTCTGTAGTAGTATACCATATCCCATTTATCCTTTCAAATGCTCCAGAATGCTGTTAATTGGCAATGAATTTTCAGACCTGAGAAAGGTATACAGTTAAATCTGAACTCTAAGAAGCCAGAGTAGCAAGAGCAAGTAGTCATTCTTAGCAAGCTAAATTTCTTTTCCTTTGAGTATGTATACTTACTTTAGTGGAACTCAGGTCTTGAAATTAGAAATCAGCTTATTTTTATCTAGAGACAAAAAATATTATAAAAGTACAGATAGCAAATAAATAAGACTTAAGAAGACCAAGATGCTCCTGGTGGTAATTCCAGTTCACCAAGCAGCAATGAGATAAGGGATGGGGAAGAAGCAGAGAATGGATAAATTAACTAAGTCCCAGTAGCTGATAACTGAAATTCTCCTTGGCCTCTCAAAGAGCCCGGACTGAGAAATTCTCAAACAGCAGGGTGGGAGAAAAAGAAGTTTTGGAACAAATTCTATGGGGAGTCAGTCATGGAAAAGAAAAAAAAGAACTGCTATGCCAGTTGACATTATGCAATAAAACTTTTAGTGTATCTGGTTAGCATTGCTTTACAAGTTCCTACAAAGGAAGGAAGAGAGATAGGGAAAATAGCCTAGATTTGGGATTTGGAAAAAGATTGATAGAATAAAAAGACAAAGTATTCAAAGGTAGAGGATAGTATAAAAGTGAACTGATTAACATTAGTATGATAGATTTTTCTATTTATGCAACACAAGATAATTCATCAGAAGAAATGACATTGGAGAAGATACATTAACATCAGTTTTCCCTCTGTTCCATAAGAACGAAGAAGACTTTGCATCTCACTTATAGCTGAAACTATCAATATGTATTGTCTCCATTAGTATGTGAACTACTTGATAGCAGGGACTGTCCTTTTCTATTTGTATCCCTTTTCTTTAACACAATGCTTTTTACATATTAAGTAATCTCTCTCCTCTATTTCCTTCCTTCTTTCTTTCTTTCTTTCTTTCCTTCCTTCCTTTCCCTTTCTTTCTTTCTTCTCCTCTCCCCATACCAGACATACCCTTTATAGTATTCATGTTTTCTTTGAATGAAAACGTTGGGACCCACTTGTGTATGAGCATTTCTTCACATGATCCCAAGAAGAAGGAATTGGCCATGCCCTGGAACTATTTCCTGTGTTTCCTTCTTTGTCTCTTCCCATAACTAACTACTTAGAACCTCAGAAGTCTCCCACATCATTCATTCATGACCCAAATGGTTGCTGTGATCATGGTAAACTGTTTGCTTTTCATGGCCACTTGGCCATAGAGCGAGGTTCTTATGTGAGGTTACAGTATTAAGATTTTGAAGGCAGAAAAGTGAAACCAGGGATTGTGTGAAAGCAGGGAAGGAATGTAAAGTGACTAGAGTTTGAAATGAGTATGAAAAGTAGTTTTAGGGGGAATGAGGCACAGAGAAATATGGGATATAGAAGATTATGAAGAGAGGAATTTTGAAGTCTTCAAACTGCAGTAGAAAATGTGTAGGTAGTGATGAGACCAATATCCATCCTTATGTGTCAGTAAGATGAAGTGAAGAATCATGTCTGGGTATACAGCACATCAATGGATCAGGAGACAGAAAAGCCTGGTTCTAGTTCATCTGACATTTACATTTTCTCTTTCATAGAATAAGTCATTTAACTTTCAAAGCTTTTAATGTTCTCAATTTATAAAGTCTAGGGGTGAGAGTACGTGATCTTTAGGGATCTTCTAGGTCTAAAATTCTAAATCAACTAACAAGGTATGAGGATAATAGGAATATCCTCAGACCCCAAACCAGTGAGGGAATTCTGCCTCCCCCCTTGTCTAATGTTCTGATGGGCACCATGGTAGTTAGACCTCAAGATATAATCAAAAAAGATATTCTCATTTACAATTTCTTAGTCCTTTATTTTTTTTTTTTTAAATTTTAAACCCTTAACTTCTGTGTATTGACTTATAGGTGGAAGATTGGTAAGGGTAGGCAATGGGGGTCAAATGACTTGCCCAGGGTCACACAGCTGGGAAGTGTCTGAGGCCGGATTTGAACCTAGGACCTCCTGTCTCTAGGCCTGGCTCTCAATCTACTGAGCTACCCAGCTGCCCCTTAGTCCTTTATTTTTAACCAATTTGGTAGACCTCAAAGTTGAAAAGTCTATTTTTATGCCTTTCAATTTTGTGCCAAATGTAATCTAAATAAATCAACTGCTTTGAAGATTGATGTAGTAGAAGGAAACATACATTGGATGCTGAACTGAATGTTGGATTGAAACAGAAATCTTACCTCAGTTAGTCAACAAGATACTCTGACTTAAGAGTATGTAGCAGCTTTTTAAAATAGTATTTTACATACATCATCTCATTGAAAATTAACAACCAACCTTTTAGGTAGGTATTAGGTGAATTTTCATCTCAATTTTACAGATGAGAAAATAGAGGCTTCAAGAAAGTAAGTGATGCTTAGAAACCCAATAAATATCAGAATTCAAATCTAGTCACATCATGACACCAAATCTAGCACTCTTTGTACATGTTATATTCAAATATATATTATGCCATATTGCCTCTTTCTACATAGAGCTATAACTAGGGAAGGATAGTTGTGGTTTGCCCCAGGGTATCAAAATTGTAGAGAGCTATAATTCTTAAGCTTTCTGTCCTCATTCCTGTTGGCCCTCTCGAGGTTCTGAGCCATGCCAGTCCATAGACTTCCACCATGTACTCTTATCTAACTGTGGCACTCACTGACTTCTTCCCTTCATTCTTACTCCTACAACTTGCCTCACAGAAGTGATCCTGAGCTTCTTCATGATAGATTCTACACACACACATATACACAGAAACGTATATTAAAATTTCCCTAGATCCCAGAATTACTAAAGTATATCTTTACTTTGACACCAAAAAACATTTATGATTCAGAAAACCCCTTATTGAGGGAAAAGACTTTCAGGAAATTTCTTACATTCATGGAAAATGCCTTTGCAAGCACATTGATCTCCTATAGTCCCTACTAGAATTGATAAAAGAGTTTGACTCACCAGAATATTGTCATCACTATTTTCTGAATGCCCAAAGAGTGTGAACTCCCATTGGTCTACATGCATTGCAATGGGTGGAGAGTAAGGCTTGACGGAAAGTGCAAAACAGAAGAAAGACACTGTTTCTGGCCAAATTAACAGTCTATTTAACTCAGAATTTAGAAACCATATTTATGTCAAATAAGAACTCTGCTCTTAGTTCACCATTTGGGAAGCCCTTTTAATTTTCCTCCTTCTCTATTGCCTTCTGTAGCCAGTGAAAAGCTACCAATGAAACCTTGGGAAAACATCTCTTTCCTATTCCTCCAGACTCATGGAGACTGGACAGATGGCAGCACAGTGTCAAGCCTGGAGAATAGTTTCTGAGTGGGAGAGCAGAGAAAGAAATTTAGGCACTATATTTTCTGTTTCTTTTGTTTCATTTCCTTACCAACCTGCTGTAACTAACAGTTGCAGGATTCTCTATTTTGTATGTTTTTGACACAAGTTGTTGACAAGACTTGAGGGAAAAAATCTCCAATGAAACCTTCACTGTATAAATATCAATAGCAGTATAAATCATGTGAAAGGGGGTGTGGAAGAGATTTTGGTTCATTAGTGGGGTCTCTTTGGTACTTGGTTTCCATTGGCAAAAAGTGCTAATAATTGTTACTGTTATGTTGCTGTGTAATGAATTCACAGATTTACAGCTGGAAGCAACACCAGACATCATCTAGTCCATCACCTTCACTTTATAAATGAGTAAACAACTTAGAGATATGTATTACCTAGAACAAAGTCACACACTAAATAAATTTGATAACCATCCCAGAGCTCTTTTCACTTTAATATGATTATTTTTCTTAGACCTTCTAGAAAGGCTAGGTTATGTCTTCTCAGCCCCAAAGACTTTCATATTTTTTATATTTCTTTCATAGAACTTAGAATAATGCTCACTCAACAGCACAGAGTAGGACCTTAATGAGTGTTGATTAGCTATTTTAGATCTCAGTGTAATTCCTGGAATAAGGATATTCATGAGCTTTCACATTTCTCCAAAGCTCTTCTCTCTGTAGAACAGAGATCATTAACCTTTATTTTTCTGCCATAGACCCATTTGGCAGCCTATGTTGTTGTTGGCCCATCCAAGTTTATGGAAATCTTGAAATCTATTTGTAGACTCCTTTGGGCATCCATGAACCCTAGGTGAAGAATCCCTGTTTTAGCAGTGGGAAGAATTAACAGGCAGCCATTTCCTTTGTAAAAGTGTTTAGAGTTCATATTAGGCTTAAGATGTGTTGACATCTGGCAGCTGTAAGAAAAAGTGATCAGTGGAGTACCTGGGATGGTGAAAGGTGATGAAAAGAAAATTAAAGTGATTTTCCTAAGTGAAAGGTGTGACTAACATAGGTAATTTGAATGAACTAACCATCTTTTATGTTTATTTACAAAATGAGAATGATAATACCTATAATACCTATCTCACTGGATTATTGTGAGGATGAAATAAGAAAACAAAGAGAATGTGGCAAGCAATAACGCTTTACATAAATGTTGGCTATTATTATAACTAGTGTTGTCTCTTTCTTAAGTTCAGTGGGGTTCAGATAGAAATTGTCCTGGGACACAATGGTATCCTACTATTGTTCTCTTCTGTTTAGTGAGATATATATATATATATAGTTGTGCAAGTAGATCAAATTCTTTCTTTCTTTTTTTTTTTCTTTTTTTTTGAGTTAAAAATATTGGGCTATAGGTTCATCTTTACTAGATTCACTGAAAATGTTTTCAGGATAACAGGATGATAAGGATAATATGGATTCCTTGTTTTTCCCACATGGTTTTAATTTCTTTTACTAGGTCTCTACATTTTGAGATTTTTATTCCATTTATTTTGGTAGTTATTATTATTTGATATGATGACAGATTTTAAAAACAGTGCTCTTGATTTGTTTGTGTGTGTGTGGATGTTTGAGTATTAATATATTCAGGAAATTTTGGGTGATAATTTTTGCTTTGATAATGCTTCATTTTGGAGTTTATATTTGTACGATGGGGATTTGTCATCTTAGTCTATGAAGAATAGTGAGCTTCTGGTATGTATTTCTGTTCACATGATCCACATTAAAGAAAAGGTTAGTGTGGAGTATGATATGCTGCAAGGCCAAGGACTTAGAATTTCAACCATGAGTAACTTATCTAGCAATATGGAGAATAATAATTCAGAGGACCAACTGACCCTTTCCAATGGATGATGCTATCCTTCTCATAAGTACTTGTTAAAATCTGTGGCTTCCTCAACATTCAGCTCGAATGCTTCTTTCTGCAGGAGGCTATGTCCAGGCCAACATCTTGTCCTCTAAGTTTACAGAAAATCTACTTGGTATGTATCTTACATACATCATTTTGTTTACTTGTCTCCTCCATAAGAATGAAAGTTTCTTTGGACTGAAGGCTATTTTTCTCTTTATGTTCCTTGCTTGGTATAGGTGTCAGCACCTATGAAAGGCTTAATAAATGCATGCTTTTATCATTATAAGCCCCTCTCTACATTTGTTGCTCTTATTGTTAGTTATTGAATGAAAGAAATTGGTCTTCTTATCTTGTTCAGTAGAATTCAGATGGGAAGAGTTTTGAGACAAATTTCTAAATAGCTAGTATTATTTGCCATATGATGTTCTGTATATAGTTATACAGGACAATGAAATAAACACATTTTAGGTGAATGAATATAGCAGAATATGAACTCATTTTCTATAGACTCACCAAAAGTATCCTTAGTATAATTCTAGTAGCAAAGTAGGAATAATATATAACTTTTCAAGTCTCTACATGATTTTGATTTCTTCTTTTATGAATCTATGTTTTGAAAGCATCATATTCTATACCACCTTTTGAAATGATTATTTTGGCATAATTGGTCCATTAGTTAGATTCATATTGTCAAACTTAAAAGAGGGTTTTTTTTATTCTAATTTAAGTCTGCTAAACTTCAAATGAACTGATGTATCCATAATGTTAGGTATAATTTGTGGTTTTTTAATCATAAAGATTTTATTTTTTTAACCCTTACCTTCCATTTTAGGATTAATATTGTATATTGGTTCCAAGGTGGAAGAATAGTAAGGGTTAGGCAATGGGGGTTAAATGACTTGCCCAAACTTATGAGAAAGAATGCTATCCATATCCAGAGGAAGAACTGTGGGAGTAGAAACACAGAGGAAAAACAACTGCTTGATCACATGGGTTGTTGGGGATATGATTGGGGATGTAGACTCTAAACGATCACCCTAATGCAAATAATATGGAAATAGGTCTTGATCAATGACACATGTAAAATCCAGCTGGCTATGTGAGGTGGCTGGGAGGAGGGGAGAGAAAGAACATGAATCATGAAACCATAGAAAACCACTCTAAATTAAATAATTAAATAAAATTAAAAACAAATAAATAAATGACTTGCCCAGGGTCACACAAGTAGGTAGTTTCTGAGGCCAGACTTTAACCTAGGACCTCCCTTTTCTAGGCCTGATTCTTAACCCACTGAGTTACCTAGCTGCCCCCAATTGTAAACATTTTCAAAGATGTCAGGTTCTTCAACTTCTTCCTCCTCAAATTTAAAGTCATTTCTTGATTTCAACTCTTTTTTTGCCTATTCTTGATTTTAGCAATGGCTTTCTTTCTTACACTTGACCTGCCCTGATCAGTCATAGTTATAGAATTGAGGGTACCATTGATTGAAAGCAGAATTATACCCTTGACTCTAATTGGTGAGATGTGCTGGTTATTAAATTATCCTGGTGCATAATCAAAGTACTTAAGCTTTCAATCCATTTCTTGTACACTTGTATTTGCTGACCTTAGCAATCAGTGCCATCAGCACTGAAGCCTTTCTAGAAGGTGCAGTAATTGATCCTCCTGTGAACTTCTCAAGGACAGGGACCATCTTTTGTCTTTGTAATGCCAGCTTAGACATTCTACCTATCACATAGGTGGTTCTTAATAAATAATTATTGGCTGACTGTTTCATTGCACTGTGCCTTCTTATAGCACTAACATATGAAGTCATACAATTTGCTGTTATCTTTCTAGTCTGGATGATCAGTCTTTCATTTTCCAGTAGTTCTACTTTTCAACTTTATGCCACCTTTAATTATTTTATTCTTGAAAAATGCATCACACTGATAGGAATATTAAGTTGATCAGTGGTGTTATCCAAGTCCACTTTTCTAGTATTTCAATTTTACTCCTAGGGATTCACCACTATGGTAGTGGTCTTGGGGACATGTGAGTATCATCCTGTCTGTCATTCTCTGTGCCATTTTAACAAAGATCAATGAGTTGGACTTAAAAAAATAGACTCATACTTTCCATCTAGAATCAATACTCTTTATTGGGTCTAAGGCAGAAGAAGAGTAAGGGCTAGGCAATGATGGGGCTTAAGTGACTTGCTCAGAATCATAAAGCTAGGATGTGTCTGAGGCCAGATTGGAGACAAGGACCTCCTGTCTCAATCCACTGAGCCAACTGGCTGCCCTCCATGAGTTAGACTTTGAGAGGATTGTTTCTATCATCATCCTTAGAAGGAGTATTAGCATTATTGTTACCACTGCTTAGATTTTTAAATTTATTTAATAGCTTAAGTAATATTATATCATTAGAATAGAAGTTTCTTGAGGACAGAAACCATTTGTATTTATATTTCCCATATTTAGCCCAGTTCCAGGATGTAATAAGTGATTAGTATATATATTATATTTTAAATGTTTCTTTTTACATTCTGACACTAGAATATATTATCTTGCATAAATTTCTGGTCACTAATGATCACTCTTCCAATGACTTGTATATTACTTTTCTAACAAAACTATTGCAGAAAAAGCTAGAACTAGCATGGAATGAGAACAGTTTTTTTTCAAGAGTTGATATCAGATAATCTGCTTCCTTCCTCTGCCTCCCCAAGAATTATGCTGAACACTTCTCAAACTCAATAGATTCCTTGATTAAAGGAGCTGAACTTCATACCTCTCTCTTGATCTCATAGAACCAAGAGAGCATTATCCATGAAATAAGCATTCAATTAATGTTTTTAAATTATGACAGTTGATGCAATTTTTGTCAAAAAATAATATGTGCCCCACCATGTAATCAACTGAAGAAGGTTCACCTCAGCATCAAATTATTAGAGAAGTTCTTGTATAACTATTCTAATCAATTTATTATTTAGATTAGCAGTAACCAACAAATTGGGTCTTGGAACATATTTAGTTTCTCAATAAATGTTTGATTTATAGAAGATGAAGAGCCCTTACTACTCCCACTTCCTGAAAATATGTATTTTAGTATCACTCTTAGCAGGATTGGGAAGGAGAAAAGTAAAATAAAATGAGGAGGTAAAGGATGAGAGCAAGTGAGGGAAGGTAAGTTTTAAGCAGAAAGTCAATCAATACATCAAGTAATTATTAGTTGTGAGGTACTGTGCAAACAACAAGAAGGAAACAAATTACAAATACCAAAATAAATAAATTCTAGGAATTGGGAATTTGGTTACTAGTTAAGGAATTGGAAAATGGAAAAATAATATAAAGGAGAGTGTTGATGGGAAGATCACATTAATGTCTGTAAAACAAACCACAGAGACCATTCTGATTTAAAAGGCAGAAAACACATATATGTATTTGGAGAAATTCGGTTTTGTGGTTGGGCTATGTCATGAGGAAAATTAATATTATGTTGCATCATTTAATAATTAATATTCCTCAATAATCTGTGCATTTCCTCATTTTGTCAAAACCCTGTCTCTTAGCCTTGATCAAAAGGAGACCTTTTCCAGTCCATACTAAAGGGATACAATCCCAGCCCTCAGGACATTTGCTCATTAACCAGCCTTCAGGACATTTGCTCATAATAGACAGTAAGCTGTCTAATGTTTCACTCCCCAGAACCAGTTTAGAGTATGTCCTCCCTGAAGAGTGACTTTTCTGTCCTTACTTTTCCTTTTCAAAGTTAGGGATGACTTGGTCTCCAAGAGGAAGTCAAAGTAAGGAGGAGACACCTGATGAAGATGGATTTGTTTTTTCTAGCTATGATTGCTAGAGCCAGATCTCTTAAAGCAATTAGCATTCCTTAATTGCCAGAGGTATGGCATGATCAGCCAAACCTGAAGGCTAGCCCACTTTCCTACTCACATCTTCCTCTGGCAGACTAATCCTGTCACCCAAGGATTACCCTGGTCTCTCAAAATTGAAGTAAGAGGGAGGAATTTGGGAAATTCTCAACATACCTCATTAAAATGTTTTCCAATTAGGATTTTCTTGTTTTTGCTAGGGGAGGTCCAAATGATGTAGTCAGTAAAATCAGAAGGAAGACACATCTAGGTATAAAACATTATGTCAGCCCTCACTCTGGGTCTTTGGTCATCCAGAAAGACCACTGACCCAATTTTTTGGTTACTGCTTATCTAACTAATAAATTGATCATGTTCAGATACTTGGCTCCTTGTCAAAGTGTCAGTGAAATTCATTTTCACAAATAGTTCATGTATCACTGTTAATAAAACACTATTTTGCCCTAGAGAAGATTGTGTTTAAGCATCATTTTTACTCTCTATAACCAATATTTTTTTTAAAAAATCATCATATTGTAGAAATTATAGATTTAGTACTAGTTTTGTTCCGTCATTGTTCAGTAGTGTCTGATTCTTCCTGACTCAAAGCACTTTTTTTTTAAAGTTTAAGGATAGTTGTTAAATGGATTTAAAGATTTCAAGGGTGAATTTGGAATTAGAAATATCTGTGTTCAAATCTCAGCTCAGTGGTTTATTAATGGTTTATTAGTTCTATGACTTTAGGCATCATCTCTAGGTCTCAGTTTTCCCAAGTGGGAACATAAAAGGTTGTTATTAATGACTTCTATGATCCATACCAACTTTAAATCTATGCTCCTAAGGTGGCCGAGCTCATGTTAAAAATCTGTTCTTTGTAACCTTCTTAATACCAAGTTCATTTAAGGGCTAGCATGGAAAATATGGTAGCCGATGGCTTAGGATAGAGGATTGGAAAAAATAGGCTCTTACTTTGTTTTAGTAGAGAAGCAGGGTAAGATAATCTTTTTTTTTTTTGAAGAGTCATATCTTGATCTTTGATATCTTTAATACTGGAAATTTCTTAGAGTGAAATCCATCTTCCCACTGACACAAATTAAAAAATTCTCCAAAACTTACCCTCTTAGAGGAATTTCTGGTGTACTCAAAGATTAAATGATTTACTTATGGTTATAACGCTACTGTTAGAAGCATGATGTGAACCTCATTTTTTCTGACTCCTAATAAAACCACTGTGTCTATTAAAATCATATTGCCTCCAAAGGCAATTTCTATAGTTAGTGAAATAGAATCACATAGTTTTGGAGCTAAACATGAGTTTGGAGATCATTGCTCATTTGCACCTGGCAACTGTTGAAGGCCTAGAATTATAAACAGATTTATGTAGTTGATTAAGTATAAAATTTTATATTTGTTTAAATTTTGCTCCAAATGATATGTAAATACTCTTTTAACTTTAGAAAGATAGTGTAAGCTATGTCTATTTAATCAACATTTAGTTTATTTTAAACAATTGATATATTATGATTTAAAAATAGTGACTAGAAATATATGCTTTTTTATCTCTTAAATGGATTGGCCATGTTTGAAAAGACAAACTTATTTTCTGGATAAATAATAAAAAGAAGTAATTTCTTCCATCTGCTTTAGCAACCTGAGATAAAGAAACTAGAACCTTGGGTATAAATCTAACTCCTAAGGGGTATATTGCATGTCAATTTATTCAGGTTTCAGAGGGAGAAAAGATATGGTGGCATATAAATCACTTCAGTAAAGTGAGAGAATACTATTCTTGAGTACTATTGGCTCTAACCCTTGCTGTGATGGGGTTATATGACCCAGAAAAACAAGGAAAGAGAACTGATGGGGAATATTCCTCTGCCCCTGTGCATGGATTTGGGAAGGAGAGAGGTGGTTGTTATTGTTGTTTTTTCAGAATCTAATACTGGCCATCTGGTGCAGAATTCTCAAGGCTGGCTCCCACCCTCTATGGTGGGTTGAATTGGTCTCAGTGTATTATGTATTAATTAGCTTAAATGACTGTACAACCTTTACATAATTCTCAGAAAAGCTTACCATCATTTTTTTTGGCTTGACTAGAAATAGAATCCTTTTGCTCCATTGCTCTGAGATTACACTAAAACATCTTTCAGGCTTGGTTACTGTACTGTGAATCTTCATCATCATAATGATCAAATCATATTTAATGAACTCTCTCATATGCAAAGCACGTCACAGAAACCAGAAAGCACATGCCCTTTTTTCCCTTAAAGAGCTTCTCTTTCTGATAATTTCTTCCTAGTAGAGCAATTCATGTTATACGAGTAACTGGAAATTCTATACATTGTTGTCATGATAACTATTTTAATGAAAGCATTAAGAATCCAGAAAGAAGATTGGAGATCAAATACTGTTGCCCTCCTGAATGTCCAAAAAGCAATATGCCTGAAGTGTCTCAAGGTCTTGAGATATGACAATGGCAAAATTTGGATGAATTGATTTACTTATAATTTGGTGCCTTTCTGAACTTTTCATACTTCAATATTTCATCACAGTAGGAATGGGCCAAAGGTTTATTGCAGGCTACACCAATGGTGCATATGATCTGATCGTTTCTAACAAGTAAGAATGGTTTCAGCATTGGACTTAATCTGATGTCTTAGGCCCACTCAAGCTATAAATACAGGGAAACTCACAATAATTAGAATGACCATGAAAAGGATAAATATAAGATGACATTATGGCTACAAATGAAACCAGACTCAATAATTTGAAACTAAATGGAAGTTCGACTCACAAATTCTTCTTGGCAAATACAAGAGTTAGGAGAGTTGGTATATCTTAAGATAATAATGAGTCAATCAACAAATATTTATTAAACATTCACTATATTCCAAGCACTATCCTAAACATGAAACAATATTTAATGGGATATTTGGCAACCTCATGTTGCCTTTCTTTTGATGAACATAAACAAAAAGTCTTTCTTAAAGAATGCTGTAGTTTTATTTCAACATCTAATACGGAGAATAAAGCAGCAAATAATATCAAAATCCTGTCAGGATCCTCTATATCAAGTCAACATGGACCTTGATATTCAGTGACTTCAAATACCTACATAGACATGATGAGGGTAATGCTGTTCTATTTAATAAACATTTATTAAGTGTTTACTTTTATGCAAAAGACTATGATAGGCACCAAAAATTTAAAAAAACAACAAGAAGAACAAAAATAATTGCCTTCAAACCTTTTTGATTCCAGTGGGTGGTATAACATGAATATAGAGAAGGTAATTTGAGGAAGAAAAGAGTCCTAAAAAGGAGTCCATAAGGATTAAAAAGGATGGCAAATATATATTGGAGAAGAAGGTTCATGATTAAGAAATGAAAGAGATCAAAGTCCCATAGAATACTCAGAAGTGTCAAGCTATCTATCATAAATAATTCCCTAAAGAAAAGAGTCTGGGGACTTCTGCTTCTGGCAGCCAAGATGGTGGAATAAGAAATGTTATGAACTCACCCAAACCTACTTCCAAATAACCATAAAAGAAAAAAAAAAGACACCTCAAGACAAATTTTGGAGAGATGGAAAAACAGAAGACAGAATAAATCAGGATTTCAAAGAAAATATAGAGGAGAAAGCAGGAAGGACTGTGGTGGGGTAAGAGTGGAATCAGCAGCGTGAGATTAGGTCCAATGCAAACACACACTGAGGTGCTTGAGGAGCCCATAGTGGAAGGAACAAGAAAAGAGTCAAAAGCAGCGGCATACCATAAATGTTTAACAATAGGCTCTCTGGATGGAAGCATGTATGTATGACACACTTTTAAGTTATCATTTTCTAAACTCTAGATAATCAACAAAACAATAAATCAAGCTCTGGTTTGTAGCACTTGCCAATTTCCAAACTGTAAATGCTTAATGTTGAAAAATTTAACAAGTAGCCTTTGTGAGCCCAATGGGAAAGGAGGGTTTTTCTAGTCAGAGAGACCAGTATGAAAAAATGTCTGGAGGCAGGAAAGGTAGATACTTATTTGGAAAATAATGAGTTTGCACAGTTTGGCTAGAATCTAGTTTTTATAAAAAGCCATTATTATGAGATAAGACTGCCAGGTTGGAGCCAGGCAGTGGACAGCCTTGTATACCAGACTAAAGAATTTGGACTTTATTGTTGAAAACCACTGAAAGATTTTGATTAGGGAATTAAAATGAGCTGGAATGGTCCTTAGGAAGAATCATTTGACAGCTATATAAAGAATGGATTCATGATAAGAGTAGAAGTACAGTTAAAGAGTTAATGGGAATAGATCTTACTCACAACTCACTGTTGAGTTTATTAACTACTTTCTTCACAATGACCCCGTGTATTAGATAAGGCAAGCACCATTATTCCTATTTTATAGATGATGAAATTGCTCAAACTGCTCAAATGGTATTCAAAATTTCTAGGGTATTTGAACCTACTATTCACACCAAGGATCCCCGATTCCAAGATTAGTGCTCTTTAATATCACTCTGCCGGTTTTACTTCAAAAAATCCATAGACAGATAATGAGACTAAACTAGGGCAATGGTAATAGTAATGGAAAGGAGATGGATTGCAAAAGTAGACTACAAAACTGAGGGACTGTTTGGCTTTGGGAAGTAAAAATGAATATGAAAGATTTAAGCCTGGGTGACTAGAAAAATCTGTGACATTCACAGAAACAAGAAGGTAAGAGAAGTAGGTTTTGGGGACAAAATGATGAGTTTGGTCTTAGAAACCTCTTGTCACATTTGTTATAGAGACTCCATCAGGACTGGGTCTCAGCTGTTGAATTGCTATACCCTGGGGGAATGTTAGATCCCTTTGAATCATCATTAACTCCTTCAAGCTTCTAGCATTTTATTTAGAGTATTGAAGCAGTAAATTTCTAAATGGCATTTCACACACTAGGACAATTTAGTTCAACAGATGAGGCCCTGACCTGAATTGCAGCTTCTGTTACACATGTGAGGTTCTGGTCACTTATCTTTCCAGTTTCATCTCTATTAACCACTTCTTTCAGGCTCTTCAGCACTTAGTGTAAAGGTGAAGAATGGTTGCATTAGTAACTTTTAAATATTGCCCTTGAAAGTTTGAGGAAAAAAATTTAAGCCTTCCATCCCCCACCATACCCAGTTTATTCTTTGATTTTGTTTATATGGATGTTCCTTCTAAGGATACCCATCACAACCCATCTATCTCTTTTCATGCTGTTAATCATAGTCAAACAAGAGTGATGAGACCTTCCTTGTTTTCTCTGGGCATCATAGAAACCATTGCCAATGGAGTCCACAGTCTTGTCTACTAATTATTCTTCACTCTCACCATTTAACCATCAAACCTTATTTTTTGATGATCTTCTAGTATGATTCTTCATAGTTGTCTCCCTGTTTTCCTCATCTTTCTCAGTCTCTCACTTTCTCTCTGTCTCTCTGACTCTCTCTGTCCCTCATAAAAAGTATGCTACTTGAGAGAAGGGAACATTTCATATTTTCGTTTATGTCCCCAAAGCCTAGCATAGTGACTTTAAGTAGTCACTTAAATATTGTTTTGTAGAAGTACAGTGTTAATGGTACACAGCCATACAATAATAATGATACTATTTTTAGGTGGACTTTTTTTGCGTGAGAAATTGTGATCATTAATGGAGCCTGATGTAGCAAGCATGATGCCATCTACTTACTTTAGGAGGACTTCATCATCTCTTATTCAACTTTATCATGCTTCAGGGTGATCTTTAAAACAATTTAATTTACCCATTACAAACATTATTAGGTATTGTATCTCTAATAATTATTAAATTTCACTTTTTAAAAGTTACATCTTTTTTTTAAACCCTTACCTTCCATCTTAGAATCAATACTGTGCACTGTTTCTGAGGCAAAAGAATAATAAGGGCTAAGCAATGGGGGTTAAATGATTTGCCCCATGTCACATAGCTAGGAAGTGTCTGAGTTCAAATTTGAACCCAGGACCTTCCATCTTTAGGCCTGGGTCTCAATCCACTGAACTACCTAGATGCCCCCCGAAAGCTACGACTTTGGCATATTTCTTTGGTTTAATATCAATTCTTAAAAATCATAGAGTTAAAAACATAACAAAAGGACAGTGAAACAAACATGGATGACACCAAATCACACACTGACCTCATTGAACTCACTATATGGGAGGACACTGGCTCAATCTGGTTTAATTTAATAAAGATCAGATATTCTGAGTCAAGCAATAGAGGAACAGAGCTATGATTATTAATGTCATAAAATGAGACCATCTCAAAATTGTTTGTCTTATATAACACACATTTCAATGTAGAGACTTTAATATTTCTTTCCCAGAGATGGGCAAAATGTAGCAGAGAGATAAAAAGAAAGGAAAATATAGAAATGAGCAAATTGTTGAAGAATTTAGAGTTTAAAGAAATGGCATAGTCTGAAAGGGAACATTAACAAATATACATATTTGTCACCACCACATGGTACCTTTACAAGAATAGACCATGTGTGAGGACACAGGGAAATGATAAATAAATGTTAAAATGTAGAAATTTTAAACATACTTTATAAACTATAATAATAAAAATAGTCATTAATACAAGGAACACAAGCACAGGAATTAGACTTAAATGGAAGCTTTTAATCTTTAAGCTTGGTTTGCAATTCACTGAGCCACCTAACTTCCCCCTAAACTCATTATATTTTTGTTATCTAATTAATCCTTCAACACTGTGATATGAGTATCATTCTTTCTCTCATTTGACAAATGAGGAAACTGAAAAATACTTGAGATAAAAGTCAGGATTTTCTGACTTCAGGTCCAGAAAGTATTTGTATGTTATTGTTTGGACATTTCAGTCACCTTTGACTCTTCGTGACTTCTAGTTTTCTTGGCAAAGAAAATTAAGTAGTTTGCCATTTCCTTCTTCAGTTCATTTTACAGATGAAGAAATGACAAAAAACAGGGTTCAGTGACTTGATCAGGGTCACATGGCTAGTAAATGTCTGAGGCCAGATTTGAACTTAAGAACTTGAGCCTTTCTGACTCCAGGCCCAGTTCTCTATCCTAGCTTCACATGCACACACACACACACACACACACACACATTTATTTAAGTATAAATGTGTGTATATGTATAAGTATATAAAAATTACTGAAAATAAGTATAAACAAAGAAAATCTTAAAAATTTTAAGAAACAGATAAATTGGAAAAGAAAACTATACAATTGATAAAAACAAATTCTACTTCTTTGACAAGACTCAAATACCATTGATTTTAGGTAACAAATGAAAAGAGGGAGGAAAATAAAATTACCAAAATCAATTAAAAATGAGTTAAAATACTAACAAAGGAAATATTTCTTTATAATACATTCTATGCAAAATATATACTACACAAATAAATATACTATACTTAATATATCTTATTAACATATACTATACAAAAATGAATTGCCATAAAAACTGGTATTTTTTCAAAATTGAGAATTATCAATAAAAATGTCAGAAAATGAAATTTAATTTTCTATGAAGGAATTCAAAATTAAAAATATGTTTCTGATGGATATATAAATGAATAAAAAGTTTTTAAGTAGATGAATACTTATTTTCAGGGGATGGCACCAAAATAGTCAAGAAGGAAGAGACTTTCCAAATGATTCTCCAAACGACTATGATATAATGCTTCAAAACACAAAAAAAGATGGGTTGAAATAATTTCAGCCCAAAACATCTTAGAAGGCCAGCACAAAAGATCTATGGTACTGGGGTAGAAGTGGAGATCAAAGCAGCAGGGTCCACTATGACAACAGGCTTTGGAGGCAATTGAATCAGAAGCAAAGGCATCCTGAGCTTTCAGCCACAGAGTATGAGGGAAGCCAGACAGCTGCTGAGAAGGAGTTGGCAGAGGTGGCAGAGGTACCTTTGCTGGCTCTGGGTACAAGATTCTTGTTGCATTGCCCATATGTAGGTGCAGGTCAAGTCTTGGGTCACAGTGTCAGGGTGAGGAGGAGCAAAAGCATACATCAGGGCTTGTGGCCACAGAGGACCAGGGGATCCTGGGCACAGTTCTATAGTGGAAAAGAGTCCTTGTGGTTGTTCACAGAACAGAGAACACTTTAGAAGAGTATGAAACACATCTCTCCTTAGATTAGACCACCTTGGAAGAACTAAAAACTTATAAACACCTAGATTTAGCTATGAAGGCAACTGCACAAAGAACCTGAAGCTTGGAACAGTGCTCCTCTCACCACAATTAGAGACCACAACTTTAAGAAATTTTAAGTTAAAAAAAAAGAAAAGGGATATAAAATGAGCAATCATAACAACAACAAAAAACTCAATGTAGATAGTTATTTTTGTTATAGGGCAGACTAAAACACAAACAGAAGACAGTAATGTCAACTGTGTCACATCTAAAGGCTCTAAGAAAAATATGAATTGGTCTCAAGCTCAAAAAGAAATAGTGGAGATCGAAAAAAGATTTTACAAATCAAATAAGAGAAGTGGAAGAAAAATTGAGGAAAATGAGTGATACCAGGAAATAATGAAAAAAAGAGTCAATAGATTGGTAAATAAGACACCCCCAAAATTGAATAAAATCTTATAAATACATAATAGGCTAATTGGCAAAAGAGGCACAAAATCCATTGAAGAGAGGAACTTTTTAAAAAACAGAATTAGTCAAATGGAAATAGAGATACAAAAATTCACTGAAGAGAACTTCTTAAAAGCCAGACTTGACCCTATGGGAAAGGAGGTATGAAAATTCAATGAGGCAAAGAATTATTTAAATAGCAGGACAGGCCAAAGAAAAGGAGATAAAAAGCTAATTGAAGAAAATTATGCCTCAAAATTAGATTTAAACAAGTGTAAGGTAATGATTCTGTGAGACATCAAAAAACTATCAAAGTCAAAAGAATAAAAAATAGAAAAAAGTAAAATATCTCACTGGAAAAACAACTGACCTATAAAATAAACCCAGGAGAGATAATCAAAGAATTATTACACTATCCAAAAGCCATGACACAAAAAAAGGGTTTAAACATTAACTTTCAAAAAATTATCAAGGAAAAGTGCTCTGACATTCCAGAACTAGAGAGAAAAATAGAAATTGAAAGGATCCACTGATCACCTCCAAAAAGATATCCCAAAAGGATAATTCCCAAGAATGTAATAGCCAAATTCCAGAATGCCTAGGTTAAGGAGAAAGTAGCCAAAAAGAAATAATTCAAATATTGTGGAGCCACAGTCAAGATTTAACATTTCTACATTAAAGAATCAGAGTGCCTGGAATATGACATTCCAGAGGGTAAAGAAATTAGGACTTCAACCAAAAATCACTTTTCCAGCAAAACTGAGTAATCCTTCTGGGGAAAAATGAATATTCAATGAAATAGAGGACTTTCAAATATTCCTGATCAACAGAACTGAGGTGAATGGAAAATTTGACTTTCAAATATAAGATTCAAGGGAGGTATAAAGAGGTAAACAGGAAGGAGAAATCAAAAGACATTCAATAAGGTTAAACTGTTTACAGGCCTACATGGGAAGTTGATTCTTATAACTCCTAAAAACTTTATCATTTTTAGGGCAGTAAAGAAGTGAATTGAATATGATGGGATAATATCTTAAAAAATAAAATTAAATTAAGGAGAGAGAAAAAGGTATGCATTTGGAGAAGGAGGAAGGAGGAAATAGAATGGGGCAAATTATCCATATGAAAGAGTAATGAAAGGGCTTTTACAGTGGAGGGAAAGATGGGAGAGGTAGAGTGGGGAGTATGTGAATCTTACTCTGATCAGAATTGACTTATGAGGAAAGAACAAACAGAATCATTTGGGTATGGAAATCTATCTTTCCCTATAGGAAAATAAAAGGGAAAGGGGATAAGAGAAGGTGGGCATGGTGATAGTAAAAAGGGAAAACTGGGAGATGTGGTAGTCAGAAGTTTAATACATTTGAGGATGGACAGAATAAAAAGAGAAGGAAAAGGATAAATGGTGGTTAAATAGTTAGGAAAGTAATATACAGTAAACATAATGGTGAAAAAAATTGTCTTTCTAATAAAGACCTCATTTCTCAACATAGGGAAATGAGTCAAATATATAAGAATACAAGACATTTATCAATTGATAAATGGCCAAAGGTAGTTCTTAGACAAAATAGAGATCTTTATAATGTATATTATACAGATATATATTTATAGACATATATATATATATCTATGTAATCATACAAAAATTGTCTAAATCTATATTAATTAGAAAAATGCAAATAAAATAGCTCTGAACTACTACTTCACACCTATTAGGCTGACTATTATGACAGAAAAAGAAAATGTGAAAACTTAGAGAGGGTGTGGGAAAATTGAGACAAATGCACTTATTGGGGAAATTGTAAACTAATTCAATCATTCTGTAGAGCAATTTGGACGTTTATCCAAAGGTCTGTAAAATAGCACATACTCTTTGAACCAGTAATAGATAAAAAAAGAAAGGGGAAATATTTATATATACGCAAATGTGTAAGCTGCCCTTTTGGTAGGGGCAAAGAATTGGAAAGTTTGGTGATACTCATTAATGGGGAAATGATTGAGTTTGTTGTAATGTATAATTATAATGGAATACTATTGTGCTGTAAGAAATGACAAGTGGGAGGAGCTCTGAAAAACCAGGAAAGATTATATAAACAGAAGCAGAGTGAAGTGAGTAGAACCAGGAGAACATTGTACACAGTGATAGCAATATTGTATGATGAACAACTGTGAATAATTTAGCTACTCTTAAGAATATAATTATCCAAAACAATCCCCAAAGGACTCATGACAAAACATGCCATCTGCTCCCAGAGAAAGAACTAAAAGTCTGAATCCAGACCAAAAGAAACTTTTAAAACTTAATTTTCTTCTACAAAAGGATTAATATGGATAAATGTTTTGTATGATTGTAATTGTACATGTCAATATACAGCTAAAACCTAGATTAGATCATTTCTAATCTCTGAAGGAGAAGAGAGAATTCCAGACTTAAATTTTTAAAGAAATGTTGGAAACTGTTTTTATATATAATTGAGGGAAAATAAAATTAAATAAAAATTAAAAATATAAATAAAATGAATACCTAAAAATGAGAAAAATCTGACAAATTTCTTTCTGTGACATATAAATCTAATATCAAACCAGGCAAGAATGAAGAAAAGAAATACATCATTAGTATACTCTTTAATTAATATTTTATAACATTTTGAAACAAAATCCTAGAAAAAATAAAATATTCATTATGACATAACTGAGTCTTAGCAGATATTGAAGGGAAATAATTAACCTCAGAGAAATAATTAACATTATTGAGCATTTTTAAAAGAAAAAGCAAGCTATAATGATATACATATATTCAGAAAGATGTTGAGAAGCAAAAGATTATTGTGAACTGGACTAGAATATATGGGCAATCCTTTCTGGTAGGGTAAAAATTGGGTTGGCTTCTAAGCAAATGTAGGAACTGCTGGAAAGTAAATAGAATCCCAGATAGAGAGAAAAGAAATAGCAGCAGGTATAATAGTGTGGGATGGAGCATATCCATGGTCTGTTTAGGAGACAAGAAATTGAAAAAGCAAAAGGTCCATATAAGGCAATTCTAGAGAAAACGTTCTATTAGAATGTAAGAATCATGTCGGTATTGGAAATATTTCAGGACATGGTAGGATAGAAAAAGGCAATTAGAAAAGCTAGTAAATTCACATCCCTAATAATAATGATTATTACTAATATGACATTAGTTGCATTATCTCATTTGATCCTGAGAACAACTTTAGGTATTGATAGGAATGATTAAGCCTGTTTTACAGAGAAAATTAAAATGCAGAGAAGTTAAATGACCACCTCACAACCAGACAGCTAGTAATTCTGAGGTGGGAATTCCATCTGTCTTATCTGATTTTGGTTCCTCACTCTTTTAAAGATACTCACATATACTAGCAGTGTGACATGGGATATATCATTTAATCTATGGGTCCTTCATTCTCTCCATTGATAAAATGTTGACACTGGACTCAATGTCTTCTAAAGACCTTTCTAGTTCAGTATCTATTATTTGATACTGCAAAACACATAAAAACATTTTTTGAAGGGAGATTTGAAAATATTGTTGACTAAAAGACAACCCTTTTTACTGAGAAAAAGTAATAACTAAATAAAGTAAATCCTTTCTATTTTTCATTGCTAACTTGAGTCATCTGCAATTGTAAAAATTCAGTAAAAAAAAAAAAGAGCGGCATGCTTACAATCACTTGCTCCCTGAAATTCACTGATCCATCTAATAGTTGCCATTCTGAGGGAGTCTGAGTTTTAGTTGGCATTAGATTCTTGTCCTTCCATATTTCAAGATGACATATTGTCTTTCTTTTTGTCTTTCACACATAGCATCGTGACATTTAGAAAAGGGACAAATTCTTACTTAACTGACAGAGAACAAGAGTAGTTTTTTAAAAAAAATAATCTCATTCCCATGCAATTTTAAAGAAGATAACTATTACTTATAATTCTTTTTAGTCTTTTTCAGTTGTGTCTAAATCTTTGTGACCTCATTTGGGGTTTTCTTGGCAAAGATACTGGGGTGGTTTGCCATGTCATCTTCATTTCATTTTACAAATGAAGAAACATTTCTTATTAATTGTAAATCATTATATAAATGTGAGTTGTTATTTATGCTGAAAAGTCAACATATTAGCATGCAAAGAGGACTAGACTTTTTATTAAAAGAGTTTAGTATAATTCCCAGCTTATTTACCACATGATTTAGCATGTGATTTTAAAGAAAGTTTTATTCCCTCAGAATCTCAGTGTCCTTATCTGTAAAATGGATTTGTGCTGCAAACATTACAGTTTGGCTGAAGATCAAATGAGATAATGTTTTATAAAATCCATTGCACACCTTAAAAGAATTTTAGGAATATCAGCTATTATTATTAGTGCCCAAACTGATAGTTCATTTATGATGCCATTGTCAGTTTATATTTTTTTCTCTTTGAGAATTTGGTTCAAAGATAAATTGGCAATTTTTCACAATAGGAATATATTTATACTTCTTGATTTCTTAACTTTTTTTATACCATATTAGCTAGATAGATACAGTACTAGCCCCAGAGACAGGAGTACAAATCTGGCTCTAGACACTACTAACTGTGTGACCTTGGACAAGTCACTTAAGCTCTGTCTCAGTTTCCTCAGCTTTGAAATGGGGAAAATTATAGCACTTACTTCTAAGTGTTGTCATGAGGGTCAAATGAGAGAAAAATTGTAAAGGACTGAGTATAGTGCCTAGCATGTAGTAAGTACTATATAAATATTATTATTCATCTTTTTATCCTGTTTTCAGATATCTTTATTTCACATTCCTTTTATTTATCATCAAATGGAAGAGATAAGAAGAGAAATTATATTTTCCATTTTTCTCTGTTTAAAGTTGTATCTAATTAGCTATTCATTGAATTGATTGAATTGACTGTTGGTTTTGGCACAGGGTAGATACACTCCAAATTAACTTTCAATAATGTAGTATTGGGAACATACATTTAAATCTACATGGTAGTCATCATCTAGGCAACCCTTTGATTCTATTGATAGAAGGTACTGAGACACAAAAAGATTGAATGACTTCTCCCCAAATCACTGAGGTGGCAGAACCCAGGACTCCTTTCTTTCAAACCCAGAGCTCTTTTATTGGGTTATAGTGGTTATGATTCTGGATTTGGAGTCAAGAAGGTCTGAGTTTGAATTCACAACTCTATAATTTATTAGCACCGTGACCATAAGCAATTCACTTTATCTTTGTGAATCTAATTTTCTCCATCTGTAAAATGCAGCTTGTTCTATCTTCCTCACAGAATTGTGAAACTCAAATAAGATAATGAATGAAAAGGACTTTACATAGCTTAAATTACTTTGTAAATTTCAGTTATTGTTATTATTATCATGAAGATGATTATCATCATCCTTAAAGCCTATGACTACTTACAATAGATTATATCTGGTCAACAAATGAACTCCCACTCAGAACCTGTTTTACCACTAATGTTCCCATGATGCAGGCAATAGAGTAATTATTTTAAGTATTTTAGACTTTATCATGAACACTTTTAATTTCTTCTGAACTATCTCTGTAACTCTGGTGTCCTTTTCTGAAATAAATATTAAGGAAAAATCATTTGCTTTGAAAATATTTGCTCCCTCTCTTGAGGTGGACAAGAGCTCAAAAGTGTATTTTAAGTCTTGGTTCATCATTTTCCTTATGGGAACGAGTTGTCTTTCTTCACAAATGAATGCTGTGGGCTGAAGGTAGAGTTCAGCTGTTTATATACTAACATGAAGCAATTATAATGAAACAAAACTCATTCCAGAACTCTGCTGTAACTACGGCAACCTGAATTAAATGAATTCTATTAGAAATATAAAAAGCCACCCCAGTAGGATAGAGTAAATATTATGTATTATTGATTTATGAGGGTTCCAGATGATGAAAAGTGGTTAATATATTTCTGTCAGGAAGCACATTTGTTAAAGCTTCTTTTTATTGATAGAGCCATTGTCTATTTAAATGGTGTCAGCCAGATAGCATTAATTTTTACATCTATTTTCAATCACTTTTGCCTTCATTACAAGAATCTATCAGCTTTTCTATTATCTTCTCTCTTTTAGTTGAAGTTAAGGTGGGGGATGTTTAATATATGGTCCATTTCCAATTAAACTAGTCTAAAATTTGACCTGACTGAAGGTTATTACTGGGAATGCATGTTTTTTTTCTCTTCTTCTTCCTTACTTTACTTTCTGCATCAATCAACAGGCGTTTATTAGGCATTTACTACTTTTCAGGCACTGTGCCGGGTGCTCTGGGAGTACAAAGACAAAAGTGAAGCATTTTCTGCCCTCAAGGAGCTTATATTCTATTGACTAGATAGACATATTCCATGTATGATGCTGACATTTTACAAATAATGTCACAGATTCTGAGCTATAAGGTACATTAGAGATGATCTAGTGCAATTTCCCCAATTTATAGATTAGGAACATCCTTCTTCCCTTTATCTCTATTATCCTTCCTTTTTGGATTTACTCTTTGTCTTCTTTTTCCTTCCTATACTATTCGCACTCTTTTCCTTTACTCCTTTTCTAGTTTTCTTGTTTTTCTTCCCTCATTTTGTTTGTTACACTACACTTTGGAAAAAAAATCCACCAGTTCGTTTGGATATTTTATTTCACTTTGGAAATGTGTTACACACAATTCTCAGGGCTCCAGGTGTTGAAGTTGCTAGCAGAATTTGCTAGAATAGGAAAAATAAACTTTTTGTTAAATTGTCCTTCAAGTGGACAAATCTCCAATTTGATTTAAATAAGATTTTGATGCTACAATGGAAATGGAAATGTGTAAAGAGATTAGAATCTATGGGGTCTCAGAGAGTTTGGTGTGCAGATGTCAGAAATATATATTATCTACTAATATCAGCATGTTCTTCACTGTGTGAATATATTTTAAAGGGTAACCCCCATTCCAGCAGACTCACCTCATGCCTCAATGGCATCCTACCTAATGAGGTGAATCTGCTGGAATGGGGAGTACCCTTTAAATTACATTCACACAATCACTCCTCTGATTCTTTGGGAATCTAGCAGGTTAAATCTCACCAGTCTTAATTCTCCGGGAGTTTAATATGCCAGTTTCCCCACTGAATCATTCCATATATTATGTTTACACATTTAAGGATTGTCTCATCAGGGAGCATAAGGGCACAAAAGATATCATACATTTCATGGAGAGTATAACTGCAATTTGGGTGTTTTTTTTTAACATATTAAAAAATGATTGATAGACACAATGACAAGGAATCATTAGGGGGCATTCCCCTTTTTGACATGAGTTTTACAATGAGAATAAAATAATGGTGCATGGGAAGAAAAAAAAGTGTTGGAGGGCTCAGTCCCCCACAGTTCAGTTCATTATATCCAAAGGTTCATGCAGAGTCTCATATTGTATTGTTTGATTTCTGGGGACATCTATTGCTATCATCTTTTTAGTCCATTTGGAATCATTATGGTCCTGACAGCATCTTCTCCAGGAGACCTATTTTCCTTGTCCAGGTTATTGGCAATATCTTTTCCTAAAATTGCTTTAAAACATCTCAGATTATGGACTTTTAGGATAACTTCACAATCCCCCCTTAGGAGGGATACCTCCTAGGATCAAGTTCCCATGGGTGATGCAGTTGAAATTTAGGACTCTAGGATATGGACTGAAGTTAAGCCCAGCCAATTAGGAACTCCAAGAAGGAAGGAAAAGAGGAGTTAGATAAATCAATGGGAGAAATGAGAGAGGTCTCTTTTTCTTCTGGGTCTGGAGCTCCTCTCTCTTCTCAGCAGTGTTATAAAAGAAAATATGACTCTTCTGATACTACTACTACTAGGGGATATTGGTTAGGGAAGCTGTGCCTTGTATTCCCCCAGGTAGCTGGTGACTGGGGAACACCAATTCAGTCACCTTTGCTAGATGATATAATTCCTATTTCTATATAACAGTGCCCAGGCAGGACCCTTGTGATCTGGTGGATGGGTAATCCTTTCAGGTCCCACCTGGGGTTGGATTAATTGTTAATATTGGGCTCTAATTAGCCTTGCATCACGTTTCATTTGACTGTGTTGCTCCCTCCCTAAGACCACTCAGGAAGGTACTTAATGAATCTTTATCTATTAATCTTAAATAGGGAAAGGAATAATCAGGAATGGATTGGGGATAGGAGACCCTGTCACACTAATAGCTGTGATCAGTAATCCCTCAGGACTGTAGGCTGTTGTTTCAGTAAGCTGGGCTATTGTTCTTCACCCTCTCTGGTTCAGCTTGGCCAATGCCAAACCAGAGAGAGCAATCTGCTTGGTTGGTACAGATATTGATAATCTCTCTCAGCTTCCTTATTATCAGTTTGTGGTATATCAGCCTTTCACAGCCTTCAGGAAGTAACCACCCTTCACCTCCCTCTGCTTCTTCACCTTCCCTCCTCCTGGTTACCACCCAGGCCCAGATACTTAAATATCTAATGATGATTCAAATGCTTAAAGATCTAGGGAGATTCAGAGAGGATCAATGACCCATGGTCAGAGAGCTACAGATCACTGCTCCAGGATCAAAGATCAAAGATCAATGGTCAAAGCTCCAAGACCAAAGACCAAAGACCCAAAAACCCAAGACCCCTCCCAGATGACTGTTAGGGGTATTTATATCCTCAGGCCAACTGCCTTTTCTCCTGTCATCAAGGCATCTGGGAACGTTCCAATGTCTCCTACTGTCTCCCTTGTCAATCAAGGTGAGACTAACAATCCTCAGAGTTTGAATATAACAGCAGCCACTTGGCATTATCTTATCTGGACTGTTTTTTTCTGTAGCTGCTTGAGATGGGTCTGTTGGCTTCCTAGGCTGTGTGGGAGTGGAAACCAAAGAAATGTGGCATGTCTTAGAGACATTTTGGTCATTAGGCTGACCAGGTGACTTTTTCTCTCTTTCTCTAACTTTTACTAATAAATAATTTATCATAATTTAATATACATTCTCCAAGAAAATTTCAATCTTTAACATACCTTCCTCAATCCTCTTGAATATTGACTCAATTATCATATCTTGATTAAAATGAAAAGGTCAGCATGGATTTTTTTTTCTTCAAAATAATGATAGTGAACATGCATATATAGTATCTGAGCAACCAGAATCAATGCAGATAGGAGCAAAATAGAAAGGAGATATAAAGTTTATAGGACTTGCTTTTCATGTATTGTGGTTTGGGAAAAAGGTACGTTTCAGTGAATTCTAATCATTTTATTTTTAATAGTACTCAGGGGAAACCCAAATATATTTCTCTAAAACTGAAAGTTAACTCATGCAAATAAATAGCACAGTAAACCAGGACTGATGGAGGGGCCCAATTTAGGAAGCTTAACTAATCACTTATTTGATTGTTTCATCAATTGGATAGCCGTGCTCTGGTTATAGTTATATTAAATAAAGTACTCACCTCCATCGAATGTTTTCCCCTTGGGGAGGTTTCCTCTTTGAATTCCTAAAAAAATAGTTCATAGAATATTTACTTGTAAGCTATATTGTTTCTATAATAGGACAATGTCTCTTGCTGTGGGGTATGGTTTTAAATGTGTCTGCAAGTCCTGGTGACTTTTATTTGACTAAGCAGCTATGAAGTTTTCTATCTAGTTAATATTTCCCCTCTAATGCTAGACTTTATTCATTTCATAATATTGTGAATATATCAATTCTATCCTGATCTGTGATCTCAGGACTCACATACACCCATTAGTGTGTATCTCCCCAGAATTAGGGATGGAAGAATCCCATGGAGTTTGTCCCTGCTTTTCCATATGTGGAATTTACTTGAAAACTTTTGCTCCCATCCCCACAAGATCCTATGGCTTGTAACCTGCACAGAGCATCCTACTACTCATCTAGGACTTTTCTATTTATTTTTATTAAGATTGTGGAGGTGTGGCAAGAATTACATTTGAGAATTCTGGGGAAGCAGGTTAATGTTCAGTTTAAATTATCCATCTGTGAAGATAGGATTAACTCTCCCCTGTTTATTCTTTAGATTTTAGCCACCAGGAATATATACACCCCTACTTAATGCTTAAGTAGGGGAGGGAGATCTATGAGTTACGTGTGCTAGTGAGTGACAAATCAAAAACAACTGAAGACCACCTGGGGAGTCAGAAGCAAAGTTAAAGCTGTCATTGATCCACATAAAAGTGGAAGGTAGACACAAGAAGTGACTCAAAAGAACTGCTTTTAAATATGATGGCAACTTTCTGTGTGGAGGTTTTTTTCCTCTTTGAACCTGACCTTGGAGAAGCTCAGGCTTGAGACCTCAGACTGCTTCCCATTGGACTGCCACTTGGGTGAGTGAAAAGGCTGACTCCCTTTCCTTGGCTTTTCTTGAGGCACTTGCCTCTGGTGAGGACCCTCATCTTGGAGGAGGCCTTGTGGCTAAAAGCCTTGTTTAATTAACCTATGTGCACCCCCTTTTTCTGGGGCCTCTGAAACCCTGCCTGGTTAGGACCAGGACAGAGTAATTATCTTTCTCTCTCTCATTTTCCTTACTTTCACTCTTTCTGTTTGTAAATGATCTACCATAAAAGTCATTCTGACTTGAGTTTTTTCATTTGGAATTAAGTACTTAATTCCTGGTGACCAAACTCTTAAATATTCAGTCCAATCATAATTTTTTACCCTTTACACATCCCTTTTCCCTCTCTTTTTTTAAAGCTTTCTGTTTTAGTAACAACTCTTAGAAAGAAGGGCAAGGGCTAGATAAATGAGATTAAGTGACTTGCCCAGGGTCACACAGCTAGAAGGTGTCTGAGGCCAGATTTGAACCTATATCCTCTTGACTACTGTCCTGGCACTTTATCCACTGTGCCACCTAGCTGCATACCACCTCCATTTATAATTGAGAAAACCAAAGCCAGGGAAGTAACTTACTTGCCCACAGCCACATTGATTGTTAGTTGTACTCATTGCCAGGTAGTGCCCTTTCCTCTAAACATGATGTTAGACTTGGGGTCAGAAAACTTGAGTTCAAGGATAATTTCAGAAAGAGCTAGAAAGACCTATATGAACTGATGCAGAGTGAAAGGAAAAGAACCAGGAGAACATTGTACACAGTAACTGCAATATCGTGGAATGATCAAATGTGATAGACTTTGACACCAACAGAAATACAATGATCCAGGACAATTTTGAGGACTTATGACAAAGAATGTTATCCACCTCCAGAGAAAGAATTATTGGAGTAGAAATGCAGATAAAAACATAAGATTTAATCACTTGTTTATTTGGGTATATGTTTGGGGTTTTAGTTTTATGGGGTTGTTCACTTAAAAGAATGAATAAAAGGAGATAAAAAAGTAACATTAAGTAAAATTTAAAAAAAGAAGACAAGTTCAAATCTTCCTGATGCTCTAAAGTTCCATGACCATGGCATGGTCTTCCCTTCTTTGACTCTCAGTGTCCTCATCTATAAGATGGGGACAATAATACTAAACAGGTTTGCTTTAAAAATTACATGAATAAGGGCAGCTATGTAGCTTGGTGGATGTTAATCAGACTTGGAGATAGGAGGTCCTGAGTTCAAATGTTACCTCATGCATTTCAGCTAGGTAAACCTGGGCAAGTCATTTAACTTCAATCACCTAGTCCTTACCACTCTTATGCCTTGGAAACAATACTTAGTAAGGGTTAAAAAAACGAATTTGGGATCTATATCCCAAAGAGATTTTACAAAATAGGTGAGAGGACCTATTTTTACAAAAATATTTATTGCCAAAATATTTCGTGGTAGCAAAGAATTAGAAATTGAAGGATTGTCCATCAATTGAGGAATGGCAGAACAAGTTGTGGTATATGATTGTAGTTCAATACTATGAGAAATGATCAGCAGGAAGAGTTCTGAAAAATCTAGAAAGACAGATAAACTGATGTAAAGTGAAGTGTGCAGAATCAGAAAAAAACAACGTACAAAGTGGTAGCAATATTTCTTGGTGAACAACTATGAATGACCTAGTTATTCTCAGCAATGCAATGATCCAAGAAAATTCCAGAGGCTCATGATGCCCCCTGAAAAAGGACTGATGGAGTGTGTATACAAGCTGAAACAATATATTGCATTTTTTCCTCTTTTTTTGAGATCTTTTCCACAAAATACCTAATATAGAAAAAAAATTTGTGTGGTAGCACATGTAAAATCTATATCAGATTGCTTACTGTCTCAGGGAAAGGGTAGAGTAGGAAGAGATGGAGGGAGGGAAGGGGGAATGAGAAGAGGATGAGAATTTAGAATGAAAAACTTAAAAATGAATGTTAAAATATATATTATAGATGAAAGTAAAATATTATTTAAAAATAATTACATGGGACAATTTTTAAAAATTCCTTTGTGATTCTGAAATACTCTGGAAATAGAGTGGACAATTTCAATTATTAGCATATTGTGTCTAGTATTAACTCAAAAGCTTCATTCAAAAGTAATCATTAAAATATGTTTTTCAAAAGGATCTGAAATTAATTAAATAAAAATTCATGCAACTGACAATTTTTCTATAAGATCTAGAGTTTGCAACTAACTTTTTATTCATTTTCTTAGCTCATTGTTATGGGAGATGGCTAGATAGAAAAACTAAAATAAACCAGGAAATAAATTGACCCAGTCTTCCAATCAAGAAAGCTATTCATTTGGAATTTGACCTTATATTTGCTAACTTCCAGAACTTCAGTCTCCATTGAACAGTACTCTGTAACTAGATACTTCTGCGGGGCTCTAATAACGGTAATCAAAAGTATACCAAAATGAATGTACCTGACAAATGAGCTGACATAAGTGTAAACTTTTTAATAATTCTTCCTTGTAGTTATGAGCGCTTTTGATGGTCAAATTTGTTTTAGTATATATTTCCTTCATTTATCTTTCAATAAAATATACTAGATTAATATGCCTAAGCAACTAACTTTTTGTTGTTCGGTTGTTTTCAGTTATCTCTGACTCTTTCTGACCCCATTTGGGGTTTCCTTGACAAAAGTTCTGGAGTGGTCTGCCATTTCCTTCTCCAGCTCATTTTATAGTTGAAGAACTAAGGCAGAAAGGGCCAAGTGACTTTATCCATGGTCAAACAGCTGCTAAGTGTCTGAGACCCAATTTGAACTCTTAAAAATGATTCTGCCAGCTTCTAAGACCAGTACTCTATCCACTGTACCACCTAACTGCTCCAAGCAATTAGGTATAGATTTGCTTTATAGACAACTTAGGAATCATAGAAGCAAGACTATAATCATATCTTCAGATTCTAAAGCAGCGAGTTTTTGAAATCTGCAAATTGTTTCTGGGCTTGCTCTTTAGTCCGAGGAGAAATAAAAAAGTGTGGATTACATTTCGACTGGACAACTGTCAGCTTAGAGGTGACCACTGGGCATGGGAGGGCTCGAGACTTCCTCCCTCCATGCCCTAGTCTGTATCTTGCTCAGATCCTGCCATTTCTGAAATCATAGGCCCAGTCCTCTTTAGCTGCCCAGATAAGTTGCTGATACTCCTTAAATGAGAAAGAGGTCACTAACTCAAACCATTCTGGTAAGATGGAGGACCACTAGACGTTACGATTTATCCTATTTCCTAACTTTTGTATATCTGTTGTTTCCTCCAGTTAAAATATGTTCTCTTTGAGTATGAGGGACAATTTTGCTTTTCCCTTTATATTCCTTATACTTTTCATAGTGATTAGCACATAGTCAAGCCTCAATAAATGATTTTTTATAATAGTGGTCATCAAGGAAAAGGGAAGAGAAAAAAACATTTTAAAACAGCTACTTTATGCCAGGCACTGTGCTTAGATCTTTATAAATATTATCTCATTTAATCCTTACAACAAAATAGTGCTATTATAAGTCCCATTTTATAGCTGAGGAAACTGAGGCAGACAGAAGTTAATTGACTTGCCTAGGATCACACAGATTGTAAGTATCTAAGTATCTGAGCCTAGATCTAAACTTTTGTCTTCCTGACTCAAAGGGTGGCTTGGTGATGATAATTTAATTCCATGTTTTTGTAATTCTCATTTTCATTACCCTGCTCCTAGAGGACTAGAATTAAGGACTTTCTGACTTTTGGGTCCAGTGCATCACCCAGCTAGTGTTTCATTTTATATTTGTGGGAGTTCAGTCAATGCCAAGCCCAGCTCTTTGCCTATCCCACCGTTTTGGCTCTTTCAGGCTCATCCTAAATTAAGAACGCTCACTACTCTGCCACCATACTGCCTATTATGAGATATCAGTGCACACAGTAACAGAATTCCCTCTTCCTAATCCTTAGCCCAGTGTTTATCTATTACTTCCCATTAAGTCTTTCAGTTCTAAAGGGAAATGCAAGCATCTCCCCCATTTTTCCTTTACATTCATTATATACTCTGACTCTGTGAGTTGCTCTTGTTTTTTGGTACTGATTCTGCTGATTAACTTGGTCCCTGCAATCCAAAATGGTGCTATGCATTATTGAGCTGTTATCCTCAGTAAATGTGATGTTATTAATGCTTTTTATTCTAGTTATGGGTCATTATTTCCAATGGATGTAATTGTCCCAGGACCAAGACCTAGCAGGTGGTCTTGCTAGAAGTTGGAGCAGTTTTCCTAATGGCCTGGCAAGGAAGTCATTTGCAGGGCAGTGAGGGCAGGGAGAAATTGGTCCCTGAGCTAGACATAGGCTCAGCGCTCATCCCAAAGCTTAAACAAGCAAAAAGTCATACATATTTTCTTACTTATCAGCTGGAGATCTTTTGTTGTTATCGTTGTCATTTTCGCTGTTGTTTTGTTTTGGATGTCTGCTTATCTTCAGTATAACTGATTTTCTAGGAACCCACATATTTCTAGATATCATTTACTGTCTGACTCAGTAATAATCTTAATGATTTTATAATGCTTTGCTCTTTAAAAAATTCTTAGAGTAAACAGGCCTCATTGCTTCCCAAAGACAACCAGCACCCATTCAAAGAAGGAGATATAATTAAAAGTTTAGGGAAAGTCAAGTAGACATTCAAATCAGAATAAGAAACAGCTTGTCAATTCTTTTTAATTCCCTGTGTCTTATTTTTCTTACTTGGAAAATAGAGACATTAGATTATGACTGTCTTCTTAGAAGGTAGACTACTGCGAAGATGAGAGGGATGATTAATAATAAACTATTATTCCTAGAGTTTAGTCTGTGTGAAAATGAATACTTCTGTGTACTTCCAGATAAATAAAATAGGAAGAACCTCGCTCTTTTCTCTATAGCTGTGTTGATGAACTTGTGGCATGGGTGCCAGAGGGGGTGTTCTCTTCCCCTTCTCCACTTGTGTCCGAGGACATTTCTCACCACCTTTCTGCACAGCAGCCCAATGAAAGAGCTTCCTCCCTCTCCTGTCTGGGGTAAAGGGATGGCTCACGTGTGGCATGAGGGAGCAGTTTGACCACTCAGTCTCTAAAAATTTTGCCATCACTGCCTTATAATCATACAAAAAAATTATGGAAATTAAGGATCTGGGCTGGCATATATTTTGATTAGTCAAAAATATATGCTAGCTTAGAGTATATTTGCCACCATTTATGTCAGTGATAAAAAGAATCCTAAGGAATTTTAGGGTCAGAGTTTAAGAAAAGATCTCCATATTTTTACCTAAAATTTCATTTGCCCATAAACTTATTTTTAAAGATTCTTTTGGGTACTCTAGTTATATTCTGAGAGGATGAATACTAGAGATAGGAGACACCATCTAAGACTCTGGTACAATGGACGAAACAACTTAGTGAATAGTATGTGGCAGGTCCTGTGCTGCTGTACATTTGTCTAATTTTACCATCCATAACTAGAAATTCTGCTCCCTCCCATTCTTTTCTCCTGTCCTTAGGTAGTCAGGGGAGAATAGGGAAGAATACTGATAGTGACAGCAGAGAAGACAGTTCAACCTCATAGGTATGTTAAGAAATGGGCTAAACTAATCCTCCAGAGAGATCTGGGAAGACTGACCGGGAAGAGGATATTGTAGCAAAAAGAATTTAGAAGTAGGGCTAGATAATGTCAATAAATAAAATCAATAACTATTTATTAAGTGCTTAGAATATGCCAGACACTATGCTAACTTCTAGGAATATAAAGAAAAGCCAAAAAAAGTATCTGCTCTCAAGGAGCCAACAATCTAGTGGGGAAGAAAACAGGTTAACAACTATATGTTCATTGTTCTGAGGGGTCTGACCCTTTGCATGACCCTATTGAGAATTTTCTTGGCAGAGACATTGGAGTAGTTTTCTATTTACTTCTCCAGCTCATTTTACATTTGAGGAAACTGAGGCAAACAGGACTAAGTGTCCAGGATCACACAGCTAGCAAATATCTGAGTCCAGATTTGAATTCAGAAAGATGAGTCTTCCTGATCCCAAACCAGGTGCTGCATTCTCTCTATCACCTAGTTGCCCCTCAAAAACAGCTACAAATATATATAAAACAATTACATAAAAATGAGGCATATTCCAGATAAACTGGAGATCACTAATAGAGAGGAGGATCTGCTAACTTTCAGCCAGATCAAAAAAGACCTTGAAGAAGGTAGGATTGTAGTTAAAACTTGAAGGATGGAGATGAGGAGGGAAAGAAAACGAGGGACAGGAGACAACAAGAAAATATATTATCAGAAAAGGGAGTGTGTAGTGTGAGGAACGGTGTCATTAGTGTCATTGTATTACAGAATATATGGAGAAGAGTAAGGGGTAAGAAAACATGAAACCAAGGAAGGAGCCGGGTTATGAAGGACTTTATGAACCAAACCTAGGATTTTATTCTTCATCTTAAAGGTTACAAGGTTTCAAGGGTTGCCATTGTGAATATGACCCGTGAAGTACACCAAAGAGTAAAGATCATGGTTTCCTCAAGGCACATGGAAAGAATTATGACTGTCATTGGGATGAAGCCTCACATATCCTCCAGATAGTAATTCCAGGGGATAGTCCCTTATGAACACTGTCCTTGTTCCAATTTAGAGCCCCTTCTGGATTAATTTCAAATATCCATAGAATTGTACAGACTCTTTAGGTTTTGACCCATGTTTTCTGCTGGCCTAGGCTCTCTGCAAACAAGCCCATATGGACAAGACCATAGGAAGCACTAATCATTCCCACAAATACAGGAAGAAATGAATATCAAACACGATAGGGGCAAGTCTCTTTAGTTCCCTTAATCTTGTAATCACTTCTATTTACAATTGATATTTCAGAAGTAATTATACAAAAGTTATATTTCCATTTACGAGCCCCAACTCAATAGTTTCTCCCCCCCCTTTTTTTTAAACCTTACCTTCCATTGTAGAGTCATTACTGTGTATTGGATCCAAGGCAGAAGAGCAATAAGGGCTAGGCAATCTGGGCTGAGTGACTTGTCTGGAGTCACATTTCTAGGATGTGTCTGAGGTCAACTTTGAACCCAGGATGTCTTGTCTCTAGACCTGGGTTCCATTCCACTGAACCCTCTAGCTGCTCCCAGTGGTTGCCCTTTAGTGACAACTTGCCTTAAGTCAGGACTCTTGGTTCTCTGAATCTCATTTTCTTCTAAGTTCAGCTCAGCTTCCACCTCCTGGTTCTCCCCAATTGTTAGAGTCCCCTGAAATTATTTTATATTTGTCTAAATTTTTATGGAATTGTATGTGCATATGGTTCCCTTAATAAGTATAATCTCCTTGTGAGCAGGAAGAGGTTTTTTTTTTGGCTTCATATTTTTATATGTGGCACAGAATGGGTAATTACAAAAGCTAATTGATCATTTCCCTACTGTATGTTGTTCATTAATTTGTACTCCCCACTTCAGAAGACCACCTTCCATCAAGTCAGTACATGAAAGCTTTCCTTCTAGCCCAGACCCCAAGTCACTTTAATCTTTGTTTGCCTCAATATTCTTCAACTATAAAATAGAAATAACAAAAGCACCTACCTCTCAATATTTTTGTGGGGATCAAAGGAGATTTTTTGAAGCACTGAGCACAGTTCTGGCACAGTGGGCACTATATAAATGCAGATTCTTTTCCCTCTCTTGGATGACTAGAGTGTTATCTGGCCTGTGCTCTCTGCCTCCTGGGATTATTGTGAGAAGTAAAACCTTGAAGTGTGATATAAATGCTATTATCATTATTGTTATTGTTGTTCCTAAGCCTGAAGCAAAGCTTTTCTTATCTTTCTTTGGCCTCTGTTACCAAGCTCTGTTCCATCTTCATGTAGGGGCATTGTCTTCCTCAACTGTGATCCCACTTCACTGAAATGCACTGGCAGCCTCTTTGAGGAGTGGAGCAATTGTGTATTCCTGCCTGGAACAGCTGGTGCCATCTTAACTTGAGTGGTTGCTGCCCAGAGCTCAGTTTAGTGGCTGCCACTTGTTTGTTCTTCATTGCTAGTATTTGCAGCTAATCTTTCTCCTGCTCTTCTATCAATGTGGATACCAGACAGGCAGACCTTGCTCTGTCATTGACATCTGGGATGACCTTGGTTTGGCTTATTTAGCATTTTTTTATGACTGAATATACCATAATTAGCTTCGGTATCCACAAGATGGGAAGCCTACTTTTCTCCTTTTACCTGATGAGTGTTCTGTTAACTCATGAGCTGTTTTGAGTTGTTTGGGTAAAAACTGTCAAACAAAGAAACTGTATTTATTACTATGTGGAGATCAGGGGAAGAAAAAGTGAGGCTATTTGGGAGACTGAGACCAGCCAGACCCAAAGGTTCATTCCTTCTTTCCTTCTCCCCATCATGTCTTTGGTCCATTCTCCTTCCTGTTCTGTGCACACACAATTTTCCATCTTCTTGCTCCATGTGTTTTCAATAGCTGCCCCTCATATGAGAATGCTGTCCCTCATCATTTCTGCCTTTGGGTTTTCCTGGCTTCCTTCAAGTCTCAGTTACAGTTTCACATTCTGCAGTGAGCCCTTCTCAGCCCTCCTTAATGAAGCTTTCTCTGGAATGGATCACGGATTCTGATTTAAGTTAGTCAGTATGTTTTCTCTCCCCCTTCCTCTTGAGATTGAGACAGAAAGGGTAGAAGAAAGAAAATGGGTAAGAATAAGATGAATGACTATTAATCAGAAGATGAAACAATGTGAGAACCCTAGTTTGCCTAAGCAACACTCTGTGGGCTGCTACAAATTTCATAGACTACATCCTACCATTTTTAATGTATGATGCAGCTAAATACAACACAAGTCAGAAACAAGTATTTTAAAAATATTCTTATTTACTTAACTTTGTCCATACAAATAATTCCCTTCATCCTAGTTATTTTTTGCCATTAGGTCCATCTTTTCTTAAAAAAAAATATATATATATATATACACACACACACACACACACACACACACACACACACACACACACACATATATATATATATATATATAATTTTCAACATGCTCTCAGGAAATGTTTTTGCTGTTTTCTTAGCAAATAAACAATTCTAAAATGAGTTTATGTTATAGATATATAGCTCTATTTTCCTGTCTCCTAAGCCCCAAACTGCTACCTGAAAAAAAATCCCTATATAATTAGAAACTCATGTGAGGCGTCAGCACCCATAAGAGGGAAGTGAAATTCAAAGCAGATTCTTTCAATCTCCAGCAGCAGGTACTTTGCAAAAAGGAAAGGGAAACTCTATCTTCCCATTCACAATTGCTGAGTATCTCACCTGTGAAGCATGGTTATTATGTTTCTGTCATAGAGGTGAAAGACCCATAACTCAAAAAAGCCTCAGGCATGAGTGAGTTACCAAGGTCTTTCACACAAGTGAAAGAAATATAATTATCACTCTACAAAAGTGAGATAAAATTTAGTTATTTATTTCTTGCAAAGGGGTGGGAGGGAGAAGGAAGGGAAGGAAAGGAATAAAGAGAGAGAAATAACGTGAGATACAAATTAACCTCAACAATTGAGATGATCAAGCTTGTTTGAATGAATTCTAATTTGAAAGCCGACTGCTTTTGCGTGTTGGGTGAAGTTTGGTTAACTTTTGTTTCAGTTTTAAGTGATTAACTCTCAGGTGTGTGTGCCCTTGATTCCTGCTGAGAACAGAAGCGTAAATAGCATAAGACAGCTTTCATGGCGTTTCAGACCTGTCAAAAAAGGAAGTGCTAGAAATCTCAGGAAAAAATGTTTCTCTTATTTTTTTTCTGTTTCATTTTTAGTATACCTATTGCATTCTTTTCCTCAGCTAATTTAAGTCCCTGTTTCCCAGTTTATCATCTTTTCATTCTCTCCCTAAACCTGTCCTGTTTTCTTTTATTGTTTTCTCTCCTTCTAAGCTATTACTTAATACTAAGGTAAAAATGGGTAAGGTCCTCTGGAACCTCTAAAGCCTGAATTCAATGGAAAATCTGTCCTTGTTTCCTGAAATTCAAAGATGCTAACACTATCACCTTTGGGCAAGCATTTGTGATTCAATATTACATTTCAGGGCAACACATGCTTCTCTCATCAGGGTAACAAAGAAGATTTACACAAATGCAAGAATAGGTTTTGGAGAGAGCTTTATTAATGGACTCATGCAAGGAGATTATATATTAAACCTATAAGATTTCAAGGAAGACCTTAAAAAAGAGAGACAGACATTTCTTCAAAGCAGAAAATAGCTGCTTAATAGATTATTCATAGTCTTTTCAAAAAAAGTGTTGCCATGACATATGTGTGACAATAACTCACGATTTCTCCATCAACAGTTTTCTTTTTAAGGTGAATGAAATAATGATATATACATATGTATATGCATACATATTCCCACACATATGTATACATATATAAATTCATATATTTATCTGGGAAATGTGCCAAGACATATTAGGTTGCCCTTTGACTATTCAATGGCTTTATATAGACCAATAAGTTAAAAACAAGGAACGCAGCTATGTCTGTGGCCTCCACGGGGCTGGCATTTTCAGGGGACTGGAGTTCAGTTCCAAATTAATGGAGCTTTAACTTATATACAGATTCCTAATCACAGAGAGTTATGTGCATGGGTTGTCTCACAATGTAGTTTTAATTCAATTAGGGTCAATGTCAGTCTCAATGATGGGTACTCTAGATTGACAATTGGTTTTAGGTAAGACATTTAAAAGAAAGAATAGCAATTTTCTTTTTTCTTTGTGTGTGTGTATTATAAATTTGCACATATTTCTCTATTCATGCATACATATGTGTATATCGAAATACAGACAAACACATTTATTTATTTACTCCATTATTATTCAAAGGGAAGTAAAACTTCAAAAACAGTGTTTGGAGCCTAGGTGCTGGCACCCATGTGGCAACACAGGAAAGCAGGAGTCCTGGTGCAGGTGCAGCTTGTAAGAGTGGACAGGTGGCTGATAGGAGCCCTACACAGCAGGATGTTTAGTTGACTCCAGCTAACCTTTTGTTGATATGCAAATACTGACTTCTTTCTGGGAAGAGTCAGCAGATGTGCTCATAACTGTCCAGATGTGTATGCAATTGACCAAGCATAGTCACACATTTATACTGATGTTTTGAAGAGAGAAAAATAATATTGGAGAATCTTTTTAAAATGTGCCAGCGACAAAGATCAGATTCACCCTAAAGGACATAAAAACAATAGACAAAAAAGAAGCCTGTCTGGTCTCTATTCAATGCTGGGGGAAAATGATAAAACCTTTACTAAAAGCCAGGCTCAAGTAGGAAATACCCTGGGAGTCCTCATAAATTCATGCTACCTGGCTTATCAGCTTAGATTGGACTCAGTATTAAGGGACTGCTGATAAATCACTTTGAAACATTCATTTGTAAATGGGAATAAAATTTGGAAAAAGAAATGCTAGGAGCACACGTTTTGGCAGAATGCCTTCTGCAGTATGATTAGAAGATCTGGGATTTCCTAGGGGAGACATTCTTCTCTTAGTTCCCAAGGGATGACCTTGAATTGATTTTATATTTTAAAATTATGTGCCAGCATATTTTCTTTTGAGAGAGAGAGAGAGAGAGAGAAAGAGAGAGAAAGAGAGAGAGAAAGAGA
>NC_058132.1:586755236-586816505 GCF_016433145.1 Gracilinanus agilis | reverse complement strand
AGAGAGAGAGAGAGAGAGAGAGAGAGAGAGAGAGAGAGAGAGAGAGAGAGAGAGAGAGAGAGAGAGAGAGACAGTACATGAGCATATGAGGAAAAGATCTTCCACTATTTCTACATTCTCATATGATGCCCAAGGTGCCTGAGTACTTTGATTGGGATTAGAAGCCCATGGTTTCTAGGAAACTGTCCTCTACTTAATTAACAAGGTGCTATGAAAATACAATTTCTGGAATTTTTCTTCTTCCAACTTAAAGTTTCTTTGTCTAGGTATCCAATGGGAGCAGCAAGGTGAATAAAAGATTATCTCCCAGAGATCCACTGAAACCTTTTTTTTTTATGGACATTGACATAAAGACCCAGGTGATGACACCAAATGTCTGTTCACCTTCCAATTGCTGCTGTAACTCATTCTAATGTCCATTTGCCAGTTTGTTCTTGGAGGTACTTAAGAAGTTGCTTGATTTGTCTCCATCTGCAATCTCAGTGTGCATAGAATAACTTTCCTCATACCATTAAGAATAACACCCCAGGTGCTGGGAAAGATAATTCCCTTTGACTTTCCATCTTTTCTGCATTCTTTTTAGCATGAACATAATAATGGTTCCATTTCTTAACTCACAACTTTGTTATGGGTAAAAGCACCCTGTAAATCTGATAATCTCATATAAATGTGATTTATTTCCTTTTAATAATATCATCACTAATATTAACAATTAGAATTAGATTTACATTTTCTTATTTCTCAAATAACTTAGCTCATTTTTTCCTAGCCCAACAACATGTGCCTTTCAATGTTCCTTTATGTTTATTTTGTATATATTTCTTGTTCTATATTTCATATCCTCTTATACTGTATATTCCTTTAAATAAAGGACAGTATCTTCTTTTAAAACCACACACACATATAGGATAATTAAGTACAAAGTACACTAGTATTGACACCAGAAGATTTCAGTTTATGCCTCAACTTTAAATTTACTAACACATAGTCCAAGACACTTATCTATGAGAAAAGGCTCAGGTTCTTCATCTCCAAAATGTTAAAAATGCTTGCACCACCTTCCTCATTATTGACACAAGGAATGTGTTTTGTAAATATTATGACATTATACAAACACGTTGTTAATTTTTTTATTCCTCAACTTCTTGTAGAATACTATGCACATAGTAGGAACTGAAATCAGGGTCGAATGGACTCTGAAGACTTTTAAAAGCAGTGTCCATTGTTTTCGAGAGTGCTATATTTCTTATACTGACAGGCATTTTAAAATGCTGCTATCTAATTTCTTTCTCATAATTTCTTTGTTATCATGTACTGAGATTTCCCCACTATCTTCTCCTTTCCCTAATGCATTATAGGCACTGATTTTAAACTCATTTGCCCTGCATCTTTTCCCTTCCCCTTCTGTCTATATCCTTTCCCCTTTTCTTCTTCTGGCTTATGAGAATCAGTGTTATACCTCTCTTCTCTATATCCTACTTGGCTGTGTTTTTAATTGCTCTCTTTTCCCTTCTTGTCTGTTCCCTCTAGCTGAAATAGGGCTATTAGAGATACAAATGGTGAGCCCTAAAAGCTAGAGATTGACAGGCAGGTCAGCTCTGTGATTTTCCCCATGTCCATTAGCTCTTGGGCCTGGTTCCCAGTCTCTAGCTGCTTCGCATCAGTTCAGTAAGGTTTTCTCTTGAATTTATATAACACACCAGATGTGAGCTGCTTGAATTAAAGAGGACTGGAAGTTGCCAGTGTAGAAAGGCAGAAATGACAACTTTGCCAAGTAGCATCCTTTTCTCATCATAACTCTGAATTTTTATTCTGTCTCTCTTTTATGTTTCTGTTATTATTTCCCCTTTTCTCCTTATTTAAATAATTACAGCTTGTCTAAATTCTGAGGTGTTAGGGGCTGGGTTTAAACTTCATTCTGGTAGTCTTGGAGAAGAATGTCCTCCCTCTGGGCTCCTCTAATATCCTATTTTCTAACTGGGCTTATGCCTGATCCAAAAATAGTTACTGAGCTTAGCCAAGAGACCCATATGATGCTGCCAGTTCTGACATATCTGTATACCTCTGAGAAGTGACAGCAGGAATTGTATGGACCATTTCTCTGGTCTCAGAGACTTACCTGGGGACACAGCGCCCCCCTATTCTGCATATTCTAGGACAACTGCTTTGGAGCTGGTAGGAGATATGGAGAGCATGAGCTAGGAGGGGAAGTTACATTCCCTCCCTCTTTGTGCCGTGTTAAGGAGAAATAGAGCTTGTCTGGAAGAATACATTTTCAAGTGGGGTATATGTGCTCATGGTAAACTTAGGTAGCTCCTTCTAGCACATCACACTTGACCTATCTGCCTGTACTTATTATGGGGAACAATTAAGCTACCCATTTCCCCTACTCTCTTCCATTTTCTCTTCCTGAGGTGTGTCGAAGAATTCCCATTTGATATTTTCTTCTATGCCCTTATTCTGGGAAGTAAGCCAGTTGAACAGAACCAGGAAGTAAGGCATATATAGACAGTATGCTTTTTAAAACTAACTGAGGGTAAAATGGCATGGCCATTCATTTTATAATGAGGTTGAATTTGTCGCCTATGTCAGTCTTTCTTTAATGATACCCTTCATTTACCTTAAACACTTTTCCTTTGGTCTTTCTGTATCTGAGAGCAGTTGTAGTCACAGACCACCTGGAACCAGTCACTAAGAGTCCATCATCGCCAGTGATTATTGAAATGGGCTCCTAATTGGTCCCTCTTCCTCGACTCTCTTCCCCATTGCAGTCTGTTCTCTATACCATTGCCAAAGTGATTTTCTTAAAGTGCAGGTCTGACCACATTACTTCCCTGCTTAATAAATTCTGGTGGTACCATATTACCTCTTGAAAGCAAGGCAGCAAAGTCATTTGTCTTGTAATGAGGCTGAACTTGGGTCAAATACAAACTCCTCTCTTTGGCATTTAAATACCTTCATAACTTGGCTCCAACCTACTTTTCTTGCCTTATTATATACACTGCTTCCTCTTCTGCACTAGTTAGTCCAGACCTACTGGCCTTCTCGATATTCTTCACAGATGACATTCTATCTCTCATCTCAGTATATTTGCATAGGCTGTTCCATTGCTTGAAATATACTCACTCTCTTCCTATATCTTTTAGAATCATTTCTTTTCTTCAAAACTCCACTTTCTATATTATACATCTTGTTTGATACTTCCACTTGCTATTATCTCCTTTCAAAATTACTTTATATTCTATATATATAATACTTTAGTATTTAATTTTATATATATATGTATGTATACATACACACACACACACAGAGAAATTCTATGTTTTGATAGAATGTAAGCTCCATGAGGGTAGAAATTGTTTCATTTTTGTCTTTTTATCTTCAAAGTCTACCATGATACTTGGCTCATAATGAGAGGGATAACAACTGGAGCTTCAATTTGATCAATTTAGGGAACTCTCAGATAAGAAAACTTACTTTATCAGTGCATATTGACACCTTCTAGTTACTCTCTTCAAGGGCTTTACAGAAGACTCAGGTTAGCCTCCCTATTTGCTCAGGATCCCAGAGCCAGGATATGTCAAAGGCAGGAATTGAACTTGTCTTCCCTACATTCAAGGCTAGATCTGTATGCAAAACTATGCCATGATACTTTTTATGTAGTAGACACTTAAAAAAATGTTCATTAGTTGTCTGATTGAGTTTGTTGCTTTTTTTTTTCCAGTGCCTTAATATGGCTCTTTTCTTTCCAATATTGAATGTACTAAAATTGGTCTTTAGTTTGAAGTTATAAAAATTAATATCAAGCATTGTTCTTCTATGTATTTAACTTTTTTATTCCAGAAAATGAGGAAGAATCCCATTATGAAGGAAACATTTGTGAAAAGCAAAAATCGAAATGCTCTATAATTTAATTTTGTCAGCTTAGTGATAGGAGTAGATTTTCTGGGTCGTAGGCAAATCTCTTTTGTTCCGTGTACTTTATACCTAGATGTCTAGATTGCAAGTGAGGATCTTTTTTTTTAATCTTTCATTTGCTCTTTTGGGACCTCTGGGAGGCTTATTTGTTAATTAATTCAACAGATTCTTTTTGTCCATCTGTGATGCATAAAGCATATTGCAAAGATGAATAAGCCATTTGGAGTTCTGAAGGAGCTTCCAATTTATTGGGAGAGCAAGGCAGGGCACAAATCATAGTGATACACTATAGAATGAGGAAATTGCCATAAAAGGAGAATAAAGTGATATGTGAATTCAGACAAAGAAAGGGGATTTCACTGAAAGATAGGAAGGAGAATCAGGGGAGATTACAGAATAGGTAGCTTTTGAGTTAAGCTTTGAAGGATGGGTAGAATTTCAGCATATATGGCAGAAAGGAGCATCCTGAATAGATAAAGGCTGGGTAGGCTTCAGAGCAGGAAAGATAATAGGGCATCTTCACTAGTCCCATTTAGATTCATACACAATATTAAGGAAAAAAAATGCCTCTAACCTTCCAAATTAAGATCAGAGATCTAGAGGTAGAAGGTATCTCTTTGGCCTCCTAGTTCAATATTTTTAATATACATTTGAGGAAACTGAGGCCCAAGGATGTTAAATGACTTATCTAAAAAGCAGTCAAGAAGTAAATATCAGAGGAAGAATTTTAATCCAAGTGCCCGAGTCATGATTTAAATTCAGGTATTCTTATACTATAATAATAATAACTAGCACTTATAAAGTGTTTTAAATTTTGCAAAGCACTCTATAAATGCTCACCATGTTCTTGGAAGGTACGTGCTATTTTTATTCTCATTTTACAAAAAAAGAAAGCAAAATAGGCAGAGACTAAGTGATTTGCCCTACGGTCACTCCTATAGTATGTCTGAGGACAGATTTGAACTTATGTCTCCCTGATTCCAGATCCAGCATACAGTTGCCTCTAAACTACTTGAATCCTCAGTATTAGATATTAAGTTTATCCTACTGTCTGAGTAACTCTGAAAGTCAGAAGTACCTGAGAAAGTAGAAGACAATGATCAAACAGAATTCTGCTAGGAGATTATATAGTTAAGACAGGTTCCAAAATCACATCACCTAAAGCTAGGAAGTTGCCTCAGTTGACTAAAAAAAATCTAGCCTATTAGTTTCCTTGCCAACTCCCAAGCATATTCAGTTGCACAGTGGGTCAGTATTTTGAGACAAAAGTTTGCTCCAAAGTACTTGTGGGTGGTGATCTGGAGCAGTAGTCAGCCTGTGGGGATTTGGGTGTGATTTAACTGAGGGCAGAATTCGGCTCAAATTTTGCAGTTCAGAGGAATAAGCTGTTCATGCACATTTTCTTTTTTGGCAAGACAAATAAGACAGGAAGAAAATAACTTTTTGACTCAGGCAGAATCTTAATAAAACCCACAATAACAATAAATTGGAGGCAGAGTTTAATTATTGTTTTTCTCTGCATGATTTGCTCCTTGCCCCTTTTGTAAACTTTCTAGCACTTAGCTTTCATTCTTTTTTTATCCTTCATCTACTGACATTATTTACATACCAAAAATGTGATGTGTTTGCCATACTATTAGAATAGAACTGGATTTTAATTAAATATCAATTCAGGATCGCAGCTCCAAGCTACTTGCCAGCATTGATGGTGATCAATAGGAGATGTTGAACAAAGAAGATAAATAGATTCTCTGAGTAGTCAAATATTTTTCATTTCCTTCTTCTCCTCGTCCTTCTCCAATCTCCCTGCCTCTCCACTCCCCTCTGACTTGATCATCCCCTTCTCCATTCCATTCCCCCACCTGCTTCATTTTTTACACAGTGAATATATGTAATTTTCTTTATGCTTTTTTGCTTATTCTATAGCATGCATTCAGAAGCTGGAAACCGGAGATGGTAGTTGCCAAATCATCACGTTTTTTAATTTATAAATCTGCTTCCAGTTGCCAACTCTCTTGCATTAAGTTTTTTCCCCAAAATGGTTTATATTATATGTTTGTTTCAAAATTATAAAATTGTATTTGCTTGATTGTATATTTATTTTTTGTAGCAATTAGCTCACCCTGCACTTTTTATTTGGCAAAACCATTCCTTAAAAGAAGTAAATAACCTAAAGTATTCCGGAATAACACACAATGCTTTTTCTTCTTTTTATAACTCTATATCACTCTCTTCTAAGTTTAGCCTTTGGATTGAGTTAACTCTTTCAGTGATGATGGTAAGAATATGTGCATATATTTTGAAGTAAATGTTTTTAACATCTCATAAATATATTCATACATATATGGACATCTTACTATTTATTTAAAAGGAGAATAAAGTGATATGTGAATTCAGATAAAGAAAAGGGATTTCACTGAATGATAGGAAGGAGAATCAGGGGAGATTACAGAATAGGTAGCTTTTGAGTTGAGCTTTGAAGGATGGGTAGAATTTCAGCATATGTGGCAGAAGGGAACATGTATCTATCTATCCATGGGTTTACGTCTATCTATATCAGAAGGTTATAGCATAACTCATACATTAATAGAATGGTAGTTGATTTAGAGTATATGTATGTATTAATAATTAGATGATAGATTTATTTGTTTTTTGAATGTAATTAATTTAATATTTTGTTTATGTATCACCTAAATCAGTTACAAAAATATATTTTCAAAAATGCCCTAATATAAAATATATTTGTAAGAAAAGCTAAGTCATAGATAAGGATGAGAAATTGACTATATTTTGTATCATTTCAGAATCTTTGGGTTGGAAGTTACTTCTGAATTAGGGATTCTTAGCTTTTTTATCTTGGCATCATGGACCAAAAAAGGAAGTCTGATGAAGTTTTTGGGGTCCCTTCTCAGAATAATGTTTTTAAATGCATAAAATAAAATTAGAAAGTAAAGAGTTATTTTGAAATATAGCAAATAGGATATTGAAAAAGTCTATGGCCCTGAGGACAAGAATCTCTAATTGTATCTAAATATTGTATATGTATTCTATCTATCTATCTATCTATCTATCTATCTATCTATCTATCTATCTATCTATCTATCTAACTACCTATCTATATGTATGTATGTATGTATGCATATAATATCTAAAATATTACAGGCAACTTGGAATCTAACTTGCATGTGAGAAACTCAAGTTAGGAGGAATTTAATACTTCCTGAGCTGATTTATTCCAATTTTGGAGCTCCCTTGTGGAGGAATTTGTTTTCGTTTTTCCCTTAAATGGAATAGAAATTGACTATTTTTCAATGTACATGTTTTCTTCCAATTTCTACCTTCTGGGATCAATCAGAATAAACCCAACCACTCTTCTGTCTGACAGCCCTTCAGATACTTTATTAAAGCAATATTCTCTAAGCTAAACAGCTCTAATTGCTTCAAACTGATTCTTATACAGTATGGTTCTAGTCCTCCCACTCCATACTTGTTGGCCTCTATTGGAAACACCCTGCTTTATTGATATTCTTAATAGAATATAATCTCTAGACCTGAACATCATGATCTAATTGAAGTTTGACTATGACAGTATATAGCACTATTATTACTGTATCTTGTATCATGTGAATTTTTCCTAGAAGGGAAATAGAAGGCCATGGTTTCAATCTATCAATACAATGATTATTAAAAAAATACTAACCAAATCTCTTTAGAAGAATTAAGAGATTGATCCATCCACTCTCCCTCAAGAGATACACATGTATACACAATGAACATAAAATGCGCAGGAGTGTCCTGGATTTTGACTATTTCTCCCTCTTGATTACCTTTCCCAAAGTGTCCCACATTGACATATTTAACTCTGATCTGATTTAAATTTGATTCCTGATTTCTGTATTATTTACTTTTTTTTTCTCTTTGCCTTATCAAGAGCATTATTTGGTTGTTTAATTGTAGCGTTTTATTAGTATTAGTTGACTATCAAGAGAACACTCTTTGTTGATTGTGTATGTGGCTTCCAAATTACTCTACCTGTTGAATGAATTCATTATTCTTGACATCTATTCTATTACCTCTATGCTATTCACTAATATGGGACATTTTACTCTAAATACTCATAATCTGATATGCGGACACCTAAGGTAATCCATCCAGATTCTCTCCCCAATCAGTCAGGAATGCAGATTTCATGAGATTCAGCTACTGGGCTCTATATTGCTCCCTGATAAAACATCATATAATAACTTGGCTATCTACACTCCTAATAACTTTTACTCTTCTGCACCCATTTTCACTTCATCATATAAGAATTAAAAGATGAAAAGTTACAGAGGGTGCCTTCACCTTTCTATTTGGTAATTTTGTGGGAATCATAATAAGTGGACCATGCTTGAAAGCTCAAATATAGTGTCATACCCAAGTCAAGAGGCCAAAGCTGGTGATTAACTATGAAATCTCTCAGTATTGTCATATTCTTTTATGTGTTGAATACTTGTGCATTCCATAAGCAAAAAGTTAATTCTCGAGATTTGCTAGAGAGAGTATATCAGTGTGAAGGATAAAATTGGAAATTGGGTACTTTTATAAGAATTAGAGAAAAGGAGCATTGAGGTGCCCAATACCAAATAAAACATAACATGACCAAAAAGTGATTTGATTTCTAGAATATTTTCATGAATAAAGTCTTATGAAGCTTGGAAATTTAAAGAATATTCTCATGGTATTTTGACTTTATAGTATCAACTAAATAATACATATGATTTGTGAGCCAATATATAATAAAAGGTCATGTCAAGGGAAGGTTAGGATGCTAGTGGGGAAAATAGAGGGGGGGAAAGCTTATACTACTGTGAATATATCTCAAAAGGCAAATTAAGAGAAATAGAGAAACTGTTAACTATATGACTCTTGTAACTACTATTAGTACAGCATGCAGAAAATTACAGTACTTGTACTTTCATTTACTCAACCAGTACTTTGCCCTGACCTTGAGCAGGTTCACACAAAGACTTTCCAGGTAGTGAGAGGAACTCTTGACTGAGTCTTGGGAGAATAACACATTTTTCTTGACTCTGCCATTAAACAGGATTGCAAAATTTCAGGACATGAAATCATAAGCCCAAATCACAAGGAAGAAGTCTTTCTATACTATTTGTGCTAAGATATCACTTTAAGGCTAAAGAGTAGTATGGCATATTAAAAAGAACACTGGATTTCCTTAAATAGCTTGGATTTCACTTCCTTAGTAACTCATTTTTGATCTCTCCTTTCCATTGCAAAGTCCCTTGTCTATGAAAAGATAGAAAAGCCCGATAACAGTTGGATAGTTTTGCCTTCTGTGTTTCCTCCTTTTATCATCATCCTGTCAACTCTGAGCAGTGATCTTATCCTTTCTTTGATCTTCCTCTTGGCTTTGATATGTTTTTAAAGCTTTTTTCATTGTCCTTAGTAAACATTTCCAACCTCTGCTTACTCTAAGCTTCACCATAATTTTGTTTCCTTCCAGTTACATACCCTTGGCTTTCATCTTTTATGCATGTCTTTTAAAAATATAGGTTGAGTAATGAATTTTCAGTTCATCCCAATCAGTTTTCATCCTCAATGTGATAGTTCGTATTTGTGAAACTACTTTTTCATTCTTGAGAACTTCTAACCATTTTCCTCTATGGAATTTTGCTCCATTATATAACACATCACATTTCTGGAATTTTTGGAAATTCTTCTTCCTAATATCTGGAGTAGGCCAGACTACATTAAGGTTTACTTGCTTTAAAAAAAGGAATTCCAAAATAGCATAGTCATTTATTCCTGTTTCCCATCATTTTTTACTTCAGGAAATTATTTTTTAAAAAATTAAAGAGTTCCAAGTTAAGATGGTAGCAGAGTAGAAGCAGATAGGACTCCTCAAGAGGACATAAAAACCAAATCCAGATGAATGAAGGGGCCCCAGAACAGGGCACAGCATTGATGGTACGTGGGATCTGAGCATTGCCATGCTATAAGGGGGTGAAATAGCTCTCACTAAAACGTGAGCTGAGCAACACCCCCCCACATACCACCTATAGTGCCAGAGCCAGCACACAAGAGTTAGAGCAAGTTTGGGGCATTCATTAAGTTATTGGCAGCTACCTGGGATCACCAGGGCCTGCTCCTGAAAGCAGCAAGACTTAAGACCCCAAGAGCCTAAAGAACACAATCTTTGAACACAGACCTTGATCTCAGGAGCAGACCTTGAGCTCAGGCTCAGACCTTGGGTGGGGACCCAGTGAGGAGGGGTGCATGACTGTGGAAGCAGCACCCTTCAACTGTTAAAGAAGCCTCTGGCAGAGGAGCAAGCAAGGGAAACACCAGGAGGCTTGACCCTGAGAATAGCTAGACTTGAGACACTAGGAGCCTAAAGAGAGCAGACAGACCTTTAGAGCAAGGATAAAGCTGAGAGGGCCTCACGTTGCTGTGATTCAGGTGAAAACTACTCCACAGCTCAATAGAGAGAACCTGTCTGCCTCAGCCAGACTTCTGACTGAGAAAGAAAAATATCATAAAAATAATGACGTCATGTACAAGAACCTCTAAAGAGAAAGATTAAGAAGAAATCTTTAACACTCAACAACTTTTACACAGAAAAAATCCAGACAACAGAGCAAATAGCAGAGGAGAACAAATAAGTAATCATATCCAAACCTTCCCCCCAAAATAAAAATTGGGTCACAAGCTCTTGAAGATTTCAAATCTGAGATCATGAGAAAGATGGAAGAGATTTGGTAAGAGAAGTGGGAAAAAGCTCAAAAGGAAATTAACAGGTTAAAAGAAAGAAACTCCTAATTGGAGAAAGATGCTCAAAAATCAAATGAAATGGTTATTAAACAGCAGAAAATCATGAAAAACAGAATAGACCAGGACCAGCTGGGTAGCTCAGTGGATTGGGAGTCAGGCCTAGAGACGGGAGGTCCTAGGTTCAAATTTGGCCTGAATCACTTCCCAGCTGTGTGACCCTGGGCAAGTCACTTGACCTCCATTGCCCACCCTTACCACTCTTCCACCTAGGAGCCAATACACAGAAGTTAAGGGTTTAAAACAAACAAACAAAAAAAAAAACAGAATAGACCAAATCAAAAAGGAAAATTAAAAGATTATAGCATGTATATATATGATGTATATATAATAGAAAACCAGTCTCTAAAGACCATAATTGGGCAAATAGAAGCCAATGGTCTCTCAAGACATCAAGAACAAATAAAGCAAAGTCAAAAGACAGAAAAAATACATGGAAACATGAAATATCTCACTGGAAAAAAATGACAGATCAATAAAACAGGTTTAGAAGAGACAATTTGAGAATCATTGGTCTTGAAAAAGTAGAAATTAATAGAAATTTGGACTCCATACTACAAGAAATTATCCAAGTAAACTGCCCTGATGTTCTTCAACAAGAAAGCAAAATAGACATTGAATGGATCCATAGATCACCCTATACACTAAACCCTCAAAAGACAACAACCAGGAATATAATAGCCAAATTCAAGAGCTTCCAAGTAAAAGAAAAAAATTTACAATAAGCCAGAAAGAGACAATTCAGATATGAAGTTGTATCAGTCAGGATCACACATCATCTGGCAGCCTCCACAATAAAAGACTGCAAAGCTTGTAATATGATATTCAGAAAGGAAAGAGAACTGGATCTATAACCAAGCATTGTCTACCCATCAAAACTGACTATATACTTCCAGGGAAAAGTATGTGCATTCCACAAGATAGAAGATTTCCAAGTATTTGCCCAGAAAAGACCAGGACTAAATGGAAAGTTTGATGTCGAACCACAAACACCAAGAGAAACATGAAAAGGTAAACAAGAAACAGAGGGGAAAGAAAGAAAACTGTTAATTTTAAATTTCCTCTTTAAGGGCTTCAATATGATTAAATTATTTGTATTCCTATATTGAGAAATGTTACATGTAATTTTCAAAAACTGTATTCACTATTATAGTAATTAGAAGAATTATTCATAGGGAGAGGTTGGAGTACTAAATGGTCTAAGAGGATACAGGGGGAGGGGAAAAGAGGGTGGTGAATAGTAGATGGCACCAAGAGAAACTTGAATGAATAAGAAAAATAGGATATTCTATACCACACAACAAGGGCATGGGAAGGGGAGGTGATGAATACTATTATAAGAAGGAGAGGAAGAGAGCATTAAGAGGTAATATTTAAACCTTACTCTCAGTGGAATTAACCCTGAGAGGGAAGAGTAGCTATATCCATTGGGATATAGAATTCTATCTAACCCTACTGAGAAAGTCAGAAGGGATAAACCAAGGGGAGCAGGGAAGTAGGGAGGTCAAAACAGGGAAGGGAGCAGAGGTGGGAGGGAATTCATTAGGCCTTAAAAAATAAAAAGAGGGGAATAGTAAGGGAGGGGGTGGAAAGGGAAGTAAATCAAGGGAGGAGACAAGGGGGACTTTTAAAAAATAAACCACTGGTTTAAAAGGAAAAAGTATAAGTAAAAGGGGTAGAATACCATAAAATACAAATAGGAGAGAATACCAAAATGTTGGGGAATGCACAACTCATTATTATAACTCTGAATGTGAATAGGATGAACTTGCCCATAAAACAGAAGCAAATAGGAGAGTGGATTAGAAACCAAAATCCTACCATATGTTGTCTACAAGAAACACATATGAGGCAGGTGGACATACACAGGTTTAAGGTCAATGGCTGAAGCAAAACCATTTGGGCTTCAACTGAGAAAAAGAAGGCAGGAGTGACGATCGTGATTTCTGACAAAGCCAAAATAAAAATAGATCTCATTAAAAGAGACAGGGAAGGTAATTACATCCTGATAAAAGGCAGCATAGATAATGAGGAAATAACAGTACTCAACATGTTTGGACCAAATGGTATAGCATTCAAATCCTAAAGGAGAGACTGGCAGAGCTCAGGAAGGAAATATATAGTAAAACTATATTTGTGGGAGATCTAAATATTCCTCTTTCAGATCTAGATAAAACAAACCAAAAATAAGTAAGAAAGCGATAGGAGAGGTGAATGAAATCATAGAAAAATTAGATTTAATAGATATGTGGCGATAAATAGAGAAAAAAAGGAATACATCTTCTTTTCAGCTGCAAATGGTACATTCACAAAGATTGACCATGTAATAGGACATAGAAGCATTGCAAACAAATGCAAAAGAACAGAAATGATAAATGTAACCTTTTCAGATCATAATGCAATAAAAATAATAATCAGTAAGGCCACATGGATAAGCAAATCAAAAACTAATTGGAAATTGAATAATATGATTCTCCAAAATCAGTTAGTTAAAGAAGAAATCATAAAAACAATAAATAATGACAATGATGAGACAACCAAACTCTGTGGGATGCAGCTAAGGAAGTACTCAGAGGGAAATTTATGTCCTTGAGTGAATGTATTAACAAATTAGAGAGGGCAAAAATCAATGAACTGGGCATGCAAATCAAAAAACTAGAAAGGGAACAAATTAAAAATCCCCAGGTAAAGACCAAATTAAAGATTATGATAATTAAAGGAGAAATCAATAAAATTTAAAGTAAAAGAACTATTGAATTAATAAAGAAGACTAGAAGCTGGTACTTTGAAAAAACTAATAAAATTGACAAACTACTGGTCAATCTAAATTAAAAAGGAAAGAAAAAAAAAATCATCTGTATCAAAAATAAAAAGGGAGACCTCACCTCTAATGAAGAGGAAATCAAGGCAATCATTTAAAACTATTTTGCCCAATTATAAGGCAATAAATATAGCAACCTAGAGTAGATGGATGAATATTTACAAAAAATATACATTGCCTAGATTAATAGTAAAAGAATAGAATACTAAAATTATCCCTTATCAGAAAAAGAATTTGAACAAGCCATCAAAGAACTCCCTAAGAAAAAATCCCAAGGACCAGATGTATTCACAAGTAAATTCTATAAAACCTTCAAAGAACAACTAATTCCAATACTATATAAACTATTTGACATAATAAGTAAGAAAGGAGTTCTACCAAACTCCTTTTATGATACAAATATGGTACTGATCTGAAAGCCAAGTAGATAAAAAAGAGAGAAAGAAAACTACAGACCAATCTCCTTAATGAACATAGATGCAAAATTATTAAACAGAATGCCAGCAAAAAGACTCCAGCAAGTGATCATGAGGGTTATTTATTATGATCAGGTGGGATTTATACCAGGAATGCAAAGGCAGTTCAACATGAGGAAAACCATTCACATAATTCACCATATCAACAAGCAAACAAACGAAAACCACATGATTATCTCAATAGATGCTGAAAAAGCCTTTGACAAAACCCAACACCCATTCCTACTGAAAACAGTAGAAAGTAAAGGAATAGAAGGACCTTTCCTAAAAATAATAAACAGCATATATCTAAAACCATCAACAATCATCATATGCAATGGGAATAAATTAGAAGCCTTCCCAATAAGATCAGGCATGAAAAAAGATGCCCATTATCACCTCTATTATTTAACATTGTACTAGAAACACTAGCAGTAGCAATTAGAGAAGAAAAAGAAATTGAAGGTATCAAAATAGGCAGTGAGGAGACTAAGCTATCACTCTTTGCAGATGATAAGATTTAAAAAATCCTAGAGAATCAACTAAAAAGCTAGTAGAAATAATCAACAACTTTAGCAATGTTGTGGAATACAAAATAAATGCACATAAATCATCAGCATTTCTATATCTTTCCAAAACATCACAGCAGCAAGAGGTAGAAAGAGAAACACCATTTAAAATCACACTAGACAATATAAAATTCTTAGGAATCTATCTACCAAAACAAACACAGGAATTATAGGAACACAACTACAAAACACTTTACAAACAATGAAAACTAGATCTAAACAATTGGAAAACCTTGATTGCTCAGGGGTAGGACAAGCTAACATAATAAAAATGACCATTCTACCCAAATTAATTTACCTATTTAGTGCCATACCTATCAAACTACCAAAAACTTTTCTACAGAATTAGAAAAAAAATATAGCAAGTTCATTTGGAGAACAAAAGATCAAGAATATCAAGGGAAATAATAAAAAAACAGGAAGGAAGGTGGCCAAGCAGTACCAGATATTAAACTATACTATAAAACAGCAGTCATCAAAACAATATGGTACTGGCTAAGAGACAGAAGGGAGGATCAGTCGACTAGACTTGGGGTAAGTGATGTCAGCAAGAAAGTCTATGATTAACCCAAAGAGCTCAACATTTAGGACAAAAATCCACTATTTGACAAAAACTGTTGGGAAAATTAGAAACAATATGGGAGAGATTAGGTTTAGATCAACATTTCACACCCTACACCAAGATAAATTCAGAATGGATGAATGACTTGAATATAAAGAAGAAAAGTATAAGTAAATTAAGTGAACACAGTATAGTATACTTCTCAGATCTTTGGGAAAGGGAAAATTTTAAAACCAAGAAAAAGTTAGAAAAAAATTACAAAATGTAAAATGAATAATTTTGATTATATTAAATTAAAAAGGTTTTGTACAGACAAAGGCAATGCAACCAAAATCTGAAGGGAAACAATAAACTAGGAAAAATCTTTATAACAAAAAACTCTGACAGACATCTAATTACTCAAATATACAAGGAGCTAAATCAATTGTACAAAAAATCAAGCCATTCCGCAATTGATAAATGGGCAAGGGACATGAATAAGCAATTTTCAGATAAAGAAATAAAAAGTATCAATAAGCACATGAGAAAGTGTTCTAAATCTGTAACAATTAGAGAAATGCAAATCAAAAGAACTCTGAGAATCTTACACCTAGCAGATTGGATAAAATGATAGCAGGTGAGAGTAATAAATGTTGGAGGGGATGTGGCAAAATTCGGACATTGATGCATTGCTGGTGGAGTTGTGAACTGATCCAACCATTCTGGATGGCAATTTGGAACTCTGCTTAAAGAGCTCTAAAAGATTGCCTGCCCTTTGAGCCAGCCATAGCATTTTTGGATTTGTACCCCAAAGAGATCATAGATAAACAGACTTGTACAAAAATATTTATACCCGAGCTTTTTGTGGTGGCAAAGAACTGAAAAAGGAGGGTATGCTCTTCAATTAGGGAATGGCTAAACAAACTGTGGTATATGCGGGTGATGGAATACTACTGCACTCAAAGGAGTAATAAACTGGAGGAATTCCAGGTGAACTGGAAAGACCTCCAGGAACTGATTCAGAGTGAAAGGAGCAGAGCCAGAAAACATTGTGCACAGAGACTGATATACTGTGGTAAAATTGAATGTAATGGACTTCTCTACTAGCAGCAATGCAATGACACAGGACAGCTCTGAGGGATTTATGGAAAAGAACATTACCTACATTCAGAGGAAGAACTACAGAAGTAGAAACACAGAAGAAAAACAGCTGCTTGAACACATGGGTTGATGCACATATGATTGGGGATGTAGACTCGAAAGGACCACACCAATGTAACTATCAATAATATGGAAAAAAGTCTTGATTGATGACACATGTTAAAAGCAGTGGAAATGCATGTTCGCTATGGGGGAGGGCCTCTTTAAGGGGGGTTAAGGAGAAAGTAAAAACATGAATCATGTAACCATAGAAAAATTTTCTAAATAATAAAATATTTTTAAAAAATTAAGTTTCCGGTTCTGAATTATTATTCTTATTTCCATCTCATAGACAAGTAAATATTTTGTCAGCTGCCGTACTTTAAGCAGAAAAAAATTCCTATTGTTATATCAGTTCTTGGAGTTCCACATCATTCCTATTGGCATGCCTCTGTACAGGTTTGTCATCTTTTTTAAGAATTACATATTGGGGGCAGCTGGGTAGCTCAGTGGATTGAGAGCCAGGCCTAGAGATGGGAGGTCCTAGGTTCAAATCCGGCCTCAGACACTTCCCAGCTATGTGACCCTGGGCAAGTCACTTGACCCCCATTGCCTACCCTTACCACTCTTCCACCTATAAGTCAATACACAGAAGTTAAGGGTTTAAAATTTAAAAAAAAAAGAATTACATATCTATTTCTTCTTTCTGCCCAGGTGGTCTGTTTTGTATTTCCACCAAGTATTGTTGCTATTTTTCTTTATTGATTTTGTCAAATATACTTCACCATTCTCTTCTTTTCTAGTTTCTTAGTACATCTTTTTAATATGTAATGCTACACTTCCCCTTCTATATATTCTATTTCATTTAAATAAACTATAGATCTGGATGACAAAATTCTGATCTAGGCAAATGTAAACCATCATGAAATGTCAGTTTTGATTATTATTATTATGAATTATTATGACTACTATCCTATCCTTATTTTAATGGGGTTCAGATAGAAATAGTTGGTGCCACTAGTCACTATTATTTTCTTACAGCCAACATTCTACAAAATATTTGCAGAAGTGGATAAAGTAAATGCTTCTTGTGGTATATAAAAGTAAGAGAATATATGCTCATTCTCTAAGAATCCTGTGAAATCATCCTTGATATAATTGTAATAGCAGATAAGATGATGGTGATGGAATGTACTGTGCTGTGTTCTTAAAGGATTTTTATCTCCTTGGCCACATCTTTAAACTTTGAAATGGTTTTGTTACATGTAGCTTTCAGTTTGAGTATTTAAGAAAACAACATCTATTAAAATACTTTTCTTAACTTGTGCCCTCTTTTATTTTTCTCTAGGCTCTGCTTATAACTCTCATACTTTCTTCACCACCTCATCACCTTGGAAAATACTGCCTCATCTCCACCCCCCTTCCTTTGATTTACAGGTTTTTCCTATAACCTTTGTTTTAAGAAAAAAAGAAAGGATAGCTGCTATGTTCATTCCTTCCTTTATCTCTGAGCCCCATTTTTGACTGTTTAGTCTTTTTTTTCCCATCATATCGTCTTATGGGTATTACTCCTCACACTTCTTTTTCAGCTTCATGTCATGTCTTTCTTCACTAAAATGTAAGTTCCTTGAGCACAAGAATTATCTTTCCTTTTACTTGTATTTGTATCCCTAGTGCTGGACCCCAAATAAGCACTTAAATGTCTGTTAATTGATTGTCAGAAAAAAGAGGTTCAAAAGGAGGAAGTTGAGTGGAAATGGATTTTAAAAAGTCACTTTGGCACATGTATCACTGAAGCATCCAGAGCAGCTTGAGATGCAGCTTCAGAGGGCAGAAGATTTTGGCAATAATTCAATCTTGAGCTTAGAATGAAAAGAAGGGCATATTCACATCCCTGGCAGTGTGGCATAGTGAATATATACTAGTCTTTAAATTGTGAAGACTCTGAGTACAAATATCATCTGAGAGGCTTATTGGGTGTATGACCCATAGTTTCTCAGTCCCAGGTTTCTTATTTCTTAAATGAGGTTAATGATTATAGTAATTTAAAGGAGATCAAATGAGCATGCATATATAGTGTCCCAAAAACCTTAGAGCATTTCTAAGTTTTAATACCTTAAAATAGCTCTAAGACTTTTGGGAAACTTTATAAATATTCATCATTATTATTATGGTTATCTTGTTTTTCTTATTTTATAAAGTACTTCAGATAGAAATGATCTGAGGACAAGTTAGGAAACTGCTATTATTATTTCATATTTAACATTCTGTGGACTATTGAGCAGATGGATAAAATGACTGCTTTTAAAAATTACATTAGGGTATTGAAATGAATACTCATTCTCTGTAGAAAAACTTATTGCAAGCATCTTTGAAGCAGTCCAGCAGCAGACAAGATGACGTTCCTTATGTGGGTTTATCTTCTTCCACTACATCTGTACTTCGAAAGGTTATTATTATTATTTTATGCTTCTTTTTAAAGATCTGTTTCAGTTAGCAACTCTCCTGGGACATAACACTACCCTGAAGTTATTCTTTTCTATTTAATATCATATGTACTATTTTCTTAAATTCCTATTGTTCCTCTTTTCCCTCTTCCTCCTCTATTTAGCTTTGTAAGTATCGGTGGGTGATTTTACTGTTTTCCTTTAATTTCTTAGCTTAAGAATCTCTTAATAAGTTTCCATAGTAAGTTTAACTCATAGACTTAGACCTAGAAGGGACCCCAAAGACCACGCCAACTCTTTCATGGGCCAACATTTATCTTTTTAAAAAATTAATCAGTGTTAAAACAAAGTTGTAAAGGTAATGCCAAAGGTAGAATCTTAACCTAGATTTTTCTGGCTTTAAACTCAATGTTCTTTCTACAATTCCACACAGGACTTTAGATATGCAATTCTTTTTATTAATCACTTAATTGGTGAATTAATATTTTTCCATGTTTACATGATTCATTTTCTTTCCTTCCTCTCTTCCCTCCCTGCTCCCAGAGCCAACAAGCAATTCAACCGAGTTGTAGAAATGTTGTCCCTTGATACCTATTTCCATATTATTAATTTTTGCTATAGAGTAAAATTTTTAAAGCTTAGATCTCAAATTATATAACCATATATACATGTGATAAATGATGTCATATGTTTTTCTTCTACCTTTCTACTCCCATAGTTCTTTCTCTCAATGTGGATAGCATTTTTTTATGTAAGTCCTTCAGGAATGTCCTGGCTTATTGCATTGCTACTAGTTGCAAAGTCCATTACATTGGATTCTTCCACAAAGTTCTACTTTCTGTATACATATTCTCCTGGTTCTGCTCATTTCAACCTGCAGCAGTTCATTGAGATTCTCCTAGTTCATATGGAAAGCCTCCACGATCTGTAATTCTAAATGTGTTGTCCAGGAATGTCTTGGGGTGGTTTCTAAGTTCCTTTTAGGGAATCTATGAGGTCAATATTATTTTCAAATAATAGTAAGATGTTTTAATTTCTGTTGCTCCAAATAGTGATAGAAATAATCCACATAAAGAAAAGCTCTATGTAGGGCTCCGTAATAATTTGTGAGAATGTTAAATGGGTTCTGAGACAAAAAAGTTTGAGAATCACTACTTTATCCCAAATATATTTATGTTATGTAACCTTTAGTCAATTTTTGTGCCACAGGATTTTTTTATCTGTTAATTTAGAGAATTAAGCTAAATATTCTCATAGACCCTTTGTTGACCAAAAATTCCATGACCCTAGCCACCTTTCTTGGTTTAACTCCTCACAGCCAGCAATAAAAGTGGTTCACAACTGTTTATCCTCCCACCACCCCACAGAGTCATAGGTTTGAAAAGGAGATAATGTACTTAAAGTTCCTTGGAGGAAAATATTCAGAGCTCTTGCATAGGTAGGAACCTGTTTAATATTGCATGGAACTTTAATCAAATGGCAAATCATACATACTCTCCTTCTGCAAGAGAGTAAGCGATTAAATTAGAATGGTAAAGTACTTATAAGGCAACCCTGGGAATATCCTGTTTAGTTCATATAAAAATGAGATAGCACTTGACTCACACTTCACCCCAGTTGTTCATGGGCTTGGGTGACAGCTTGCCATGTGACAACCCACAAAGCTTATCCTCTCTCCCCCAGAAACAAATCTTCTAAACAAAGGGTAAAATGGCTTGAAAGAAAACAGAACTAGGCACATTTTTTTTTCTTTTTTTCAAAAAACCAAGATGCATCTGTGGGTGAGTATGAATCACTCCCAAAAATGAGTCACCAAGGAGCAGGTTAGCACTGCTAGTTACAGAAGTGCAAAGGGAATATTTAATATAAAGAACTAGAGTTTCTTGGCTCCCACACTGTGCTAGCTATAAAAATAGTTTCCTAATATTCTTGTAAATGTGGCAAAAAAATGAACTCTAGGTAAACCCCGGGGAATTCTGTTCATCTCAATGTATTGGTATGTGGGAACGATGAATGGAGATTGATTGTTTTTCAGTCTATGTCGGTTGCCTCCTTAAGAAACAGAAGTTCCATTTCTATAACAAAGATCCATTGGCTTTCATAACCTTTTACTTCACTATATGTTTGCATAGTCAATCCTCCCTCATGCTGGCCACAGTTTCATGAATCACAGAATCAATTAAGCATTTACTCATAGGGAGCTTTGTCAACAAAGATATCACAGTGAAGAAAATTCAGAATGTGAAGTCATAGGATCTGATTTTTAATACTAGACGTTATCTATGTAAAAAAGTAATATAACATAAGAGAAAGAATATTGGGAATGTAGTCAGGAGGCTTGAGTTCAAATTTTATTTCTTTATGCTAGCTGCATGATCAAGTTATCTAAATTCTTTTAAAATTTAGTTTCCTCATTTTTAAAATGAGGAATAATAGTGATTATACTATTTCATGTGGTTCTTGTGAAGAAAGTATAATATAAACCTTAAAGAATTATTTAAATGCAATATGTTATTAGATGCAAACATGACATTCAGAGCTAGTGCATTAAACCGAATTTAAAAATGATATGTCAAGTCTTATCAAGATTATTGGTACATTTCCCTTAAAAGGAGATGCAATATTGTATAAAATAAATTTCATTTTTGAGAATTGGAAAAAATCCCTGCATCCCAGACTTGAAAAGAATCTACCTGAATAGATACCCCCATATTGAATGTTTGCATTCCATGTGTCAGTATTTGCTCTTTATTTGTGGTCAAAATATTGCTGAGACATACCAGACAATTCATTTAAGCAAATATTTATTAAACAGCTGTTATGTGCTATGGTAGGAACTGATAGTTGAAAGATAAAAAAATGACTGAAGCCTTAGTCTCAGAGAATTTATGGTTGATGCAGGCATCCAAATAATTTTGATACAAGGAAAAGATGGAAAGGAGAAAAGCTCTAAAAAAGGTGAGAAAGAAGGTATCTGTGTCTGGTTTGTCCAGTCACCCTGCCTAATGGTGTCTTTCCTATTAATTTGACACAATGCTTGATAGATCTATCTTTACAGTCACATTTCTGTTTTAAAGAATTATTTCTAGAATTAATCAATCAATAAATATTTATTAAATGTAGGCTATGCACTACACACTGTACACATTTTCTAGGGAACAATCAATTGATCAATCATTAATTAAGAACCAGGTGTATGCTAGCTGCTGGTGATATAAATACGTAGTTTTTACTGTCATTAAGATCATATTCTAATGGAGGAGACCACCAATACACATAAAAATGTAGCAAGAAAGTATTTGAAATTAATAAGACAAGAATAGATTTAAAAGTAGTTAAATAAAGAGAGCTTGGAAGGTAGATAGATGCCTTGTATTTGAGGCTGGGGAATCAGAAAAAGAGTTGGAAATAAATGAATGAACAACAAATGTGCCATTCATCATGCTAAGTGTTCCAGATATAACTCCAAAGGATGAAACAAATCCTACTTTAAAGTTACCGACATCCTAACAGGAGATATAGGTATCTATACACAGATAAACACACATTTAAAGAGAATAAAAATAAATAAATATGAAGATAATACAAGATAGTGAAAAGGAGAGATTTAGTAATTGAACTATCAGGAAAGATTTCATGCATAAAATGATGCTTGAGCTGTATCCTAAAAGAAAATGGGGATTTATGAGGTTGCAATGAGGTGTGAGTGCATTCCAATGCAAAGATGTGGAGATAGGAGATGAAATGAAGTATAAGGACAGGAGAAAAATTCAGTTTTTACATTTTAGAAGGCAGACAGAGTAGAGGTATAATTTTTAGTGAGGTTGGAAAGATAGGAATGAATCACTATGTAGATCTTTAAAAGATGAACAAAGGAAGTTATAGTTTATCTTAGAAACAATAGGGGGCCACCAGACTTAATTGAGTTGAGGGACTTACATGGTCTAAACTGTGTTAAAGAAAAAATCACTTTTGGCAATTGTTTAGACTATAGGATGGAATCAAGTGGGGAGAGACTTGTAGCAGAGAGACCAATTAGAAGGTTGTTGAAAAAATTTATGAGATATGCCAAGGATTTGAATTAAGGAGTGAAGATGTGAACAGATAGAATGGGGAGGTAGAGATGGAAGCCAGAGACATTGTTTAAGTAGAAACGATAAGATATGGCAACAGATTACTTAGGTAGAGTAAAGGAGCTCAGTATAAGACCATGATTACCAACTTGTGGGACTAGGAAGATTATGGTTTTTTTGAAAGACAAAGATGTTTGGAGGAGGAAAAAAGTTTTGTGGGAATGACAATGAGCTGTGCTTTGGACTTTATGAATTTGAGCTGATATTAATACATTCAGTTTGAAATGTTCAGGAGGAATGTAGAGTAGAAATGAACCTTTTCAGGGGAGAAAATGAGGCTGGATAAGTAGATCTATGATCCTTTTACACAGATATGAAAGTTAAACATATGGGAGCTAATGAGAAAGTGTAGAGAAAGAAGAAAAGAGAACCCAGGGAAGAGTTCTGGGAAAACACCTATAATTACGGGGCACAGCATGGATGTTGAGCCATTATAGGAGACTGAAAAACATTGATAAGACAGGTAGTAAAATCATGGAAGAACAGTATCATTAAAATCTAGAGAAGAGAATATTTAGGAAATATGAGTGTTCAACAGTGTCAAATGAAGCAGAGAAATTGTGAAGACAGAACTAATAGCTTTGGCAGTTTCAATAAATGGTAAATTTGGAGAGAGAAGTTTACTTAAGTGATGGAATTAGAAGGCAGATTGCAAGGGATTGAGTCATGAATAAGAAAAGAAGAGGTTGAAACAAGTGTAAACAGTTTTTCCCCCTTCAGGAGTTTGGCTGAGAAAGAGAGGAGGAATATAGGATGATAGCTTGAGGGCATGACATCATCTTACAACCCTTTTTTCCCAATTTTTAAATTTTTTCAGTTGCATGTAGAAAAAATTTATAATTGTTTATGACATTTTAAAATTTAGATTTTTCCCTCCCTCCTGAGACAGTGAATACTCTGATATAACTTTAAGGTAAAACATATTTCCATATTGATTATGTCATGATAGAAGCTACATATCATAAGTACAATAGAACTCTCATGAAGGAAAGATAGTTGAATATGACATGTTTTGATCTGCTCTTAGATTCTTAGAGTTCTTTTTTTGGCTAAGAGTAGCATTATCATCATGAGTCCCTTGTTATCTTGGAGACTTGCTTTGCTGATAATGTTTTAGTCCTTCTCAATTGATCATCATCTAATATATCTATTTCTGAATACAGTGTCCTCCTGGTCCTCATTACTTAACTTTGCATCTGTTCATATAAATCTCTCTAGGTTTTTCTGACTTCATTCTTTTCATCATTCCTTATGCACACCGGTATTCCATTACAAACATATATGACCTTTTTTTTAAGTCCTTGAGTTTTTAGGAATGTTTGAATGTAGTAGAGAAGGAACTGGTGGAAAGGTAGAGTTAAAATTTAAAAAGAAAAGTGAGAAGATCCAGGGAGTATTTAATGAGATTAAGGGTATGTGTGAAGTAATATGTAAGAAGACTTAAAAGATAGGAAGATGATTCATTATGATAAACATTAAATACCAAAAAAAGAAATTTAGATTTGATCTTGGGGGTAATAGAAAGCCATTGGAGTTGATGGTATACTAGTTAGAACTATGCCAGGAGGAAATAACTTTGGAAGATTTCTCTGGGTTGAATTGGAGGAATGAAAGGCAAGGAGACCAATTAGGAGACTATCTCCAAAATGAGAATTCCATGGTTCTAAATCCTCTGAACCCCTTTTAGAATTAGTCCTAAAAAAATTGACCAGAGCACAAGTAGATTTGGTGATAGAATAGATCAGATAATGTCAGGGACACATATTTGTAACCAGAGCTTGCAGAACTAATGAGGGTATCACCCTGGAGCAGTATAGGAAACCAGGAAACCATATGAAGCACCAAAGGGCTCAGGGACATATTATTAAAACGGCATAGACTTTGCTTACTTGATAATCTTGCCCGGCTTTACTATGAACTCTATAATATTTATGACTGCATGATATTCACAATTAAAAATATACTTGGCTATTACTGCTAATGAGCTCCCTTTCTATATTATCCACTTAAATAGTCTAAGAAAAATAAGATTCCTACAATTATATAAACCCAAATTTAATGTTCAAAAAAAAAACCTCAGTTCATTAGTTAGCTAACATTTATTAAGCATTTTTGTTGCATGCTAAGAATAAAAAGAAAGACCAAAAAAAAGTCTTTGTCTTCAAGGAGTTTATAGTCAAATGGGGGCAATATTATACAAAACAAATGTCAATATCAGAGAAGAAGAGCAAATAAATTATCAAATCCAATTAAAGCATACAGTGCTAAGGAGAGGTAGTACTTTTATAGTCATTAGATTTTTTTTTTACTGAGAATGAGGTGCTCTGCTAATTTACATAAAAATGTCCTAGGACCAGGAGGATGGGTGTGTTTGTCTTTTGAACTGAAATGATGTTGGCAATAGCATTATTTTGGTCTGTACCTTTAATTATGTGTAGATATATTATGAGAAAGCTACTTCAAAACTATGTTGGTTGGAAGAATATTCTCACTGCTGAGACACATAATTGAGAACAATGCCTTTTGGTTGTGCTCACATAAAGATAGTAATTATAGTCTGTTTTTTTTCCTTTGTCATGGGTGTTATAGAACTTGGCTTGCTGACATTTTAAAGCTTTAGCATATAAGAGGGAAGAGTAAGGAAGAAGGGTGATGAGAAGGTAAAGGTTATGTAAATTTAGTGAGGAGATTCAAAGTAGTTGTGGGAGGTTAATAAAGGGTAAGGATTCCATCTTAAACCTGCACAAATAAAGGGCAAGGCTGGAAAGTAAAAGCTATAATTCGTCAAGACTATATTGTTCACTTAACTTATGGCATATGCAGATATTAAGAGGACCAAGTTGGGTTTGCAGATGTGGGGCATGATTCTCTCAGATTCAAAGCTGTTACAGTTTTTTGATAGAAAATGGGAACTCAAATTTCTGGAGAAGAGAAGGCTGAGGGGGTGACTTAATTGCTATTTTCAAATCCACGAGGGATGGCTACGGTATTTGGATGATGAAAACCAGATGTTCTTTTTCCACCAAGGGAAAAAAAAAAGAAAATGAAATTATGGTAGCAGGAACATATACTGGGGAAAAGATGAACTTTCTGATTGGAAAAATTATTAAACATTGAAATTAATTAGGAAGTCTGAATCCTGGATTCAGGAGGCATCTGCTTAATGACCTCTTTTCAGGTGAAATGTGTCAAAGCACCTTTGAAAAGTGATGGCTGTCCATGAAGATGATTTTGGTAGTTTTATTGAAAGATACCATAAGAATTGGGACAGAACAGAAGCTTTGGAGCTTTGGAGTTAACAATCCTGGATTAAAAATCTACTTCTTGTTTCATATACTCTTTTGAACAACATATTTCTCTATTCCTCGGTTTTCCTTATCTGTGAATGGGAATGGTAATGTTAATATCTCACAGTGTTATGAAGAAAAAAATGAGATAATTATAAAGTGATTTGTAAAATGCAAAGCTCTCTATAAACATCAACTACAATTAAGAGAATAGACTAATTTTTGGAGGTTACATTTTCTACTTATAGGGTTATTATTTGTATTTTTCCAAGGATTTCCTATTAAGGGATTCCTCTTGTCCTTGATGCTACCAATGACCAAGATTTGTTATTACCTTTTGTCCCCAGGAAGGCATTATTTAATAAATTATCAGTTGCGAAATCAATGCCCTTTAAAAGGAGAATTGCTCTTTAATTATCAATAACAAGGATAGCTATCAAAAGAATAATATTTATAGCAATAAAATTTTCTATGCTGTTTTATAGTAAATAAGTATAAAATCTGTTTTATTTTCTTTCATTTCATCCTAGATGAATTATTAGGATACTTTGAATTTAAATAAAATCATATATCCACAAAAAATAAATATAAAATCTGTTTTCCTTCTTTCATTTTATCCTGGATGAATTATTAGAATGCTTTAAATTTAAATAAAATCATCTATCCACAAAAAGCAGTAGTAAATGACTGTAAACCTTCTACTGAGAAAGGAAAGGATTTCATCAAGTTTGAGATTCTTTAGGAAAGGCTGTTCCACTCTAATAATACAAAGCAGTCTGTGACAAAATATGTAAAACTTAACTGAGAGTGTGATGCATCTATCTAGGAAGCTAAAGAGAAAAGGGAAAAGAAGGCTATATAGGGAGTGAAAGATTGGCACTGTTTTTACTCCAATTATTCTAGGCCTTAAATTTCCTTTCCAAAGTATCTCATAGTTGGAAAGGACCTCAAAGTCCATATAGTCCAAAACCATGTCTGAAGAAGTATTCTCTTTACAACATACCTAAAAAGCATCTAATCCAGTCTTTGCATATAGATCTCTAGTTAGTAGAAACACAGTATAACTAGAGGGAGCCCTTTTTTTCTTTATTTTTAATTAAACTTTTAAAAATTAACCAAAATCTATTTTAATTTGTTCTTGCCATTGCCGCCTTATAAAAAAGAAGCAAAGGAAATTCCTTGTAATGAATATAACTATCAACTAAAATAAATTCTTATGTAAGTCATATTTAAGTATTAAACATATATAGAAGTACACACATATAAGTACACATATGTTAAGTAAATATATGTGACACGTATGATATGTGTACAATATTTATTTGTGTGAATATGTATATTTGTACTTATATATACACGCACACATATGGTATTTACCTTCTGCTCCCAGGAAGGCATTATTTAGTAAATTATCATTTGTCAACAATGACCATTGAGAGCTAAGTGTTTGCTACTAATTTCTTATAACTATATTTAACAAAAAGGATAATATGTATATCAATAAAATTTTTGTGTATATATGTACACACAGATAGAGATAGACAGACACAAACAGATAGATAGATAGATAGATAGATAGATAGATAGATAGATAGATAGATAGATTATTCTAAAGCCTGAACCCATTACCTTTCTCAAGAGGTAGATAGTACTCCTAGGTCTGTTATGCTATCTACTGTAATTTTAAATGGGTTATCTTTTAATATCTCTTCTTGTAGAACTTTGTTGGTGACAAGGAAATGTGATGAAATATGTGGGTTTATTTTATATACTGCTACTTTGCTAATATTATTGACAGTTTTATCTCATGTGTCATGTCATTTGTGAAAAGATAGAGTTTTATTACTTCTCTGTCCATTCTGATTCCTTCAATTTATTTTCTTCTCTATTGTTCATTTCTAATACACTATTAAATAATATTGGTGATAATAAGCATCCTCATTTGACTCTTGATTTTATAGGGAAGGCTTGTAATATCCCTACTACAGATAAAATTTACTTATGACTTTAGTTATCATTTTATGGAAAAATAAACTTTTACCTATGAAGTCTTCTGTCTAAAAATATATGTATGTATATATATGTATATATATGTATATATATATATAAACTTTGCCAAATATACAAGAATGAGTCATACTTCAGTTGATAAGTGGTCAAAAGATATGAACATATAGTTTTGGGAGAAGAAATCAAAGCTAAATATAGCCATATAAAAATGCTCTAATTCATTATTGTTCAGAGAAATGCAAATCAAAATGACTCAGAGGTATCATTCCACAGCTATCAGATTGGCTAAAATTATAAAAGGGCAAAATGACAAATGCTGGCGGGGATGTAGGAAAATGGGGACACTAATACACTGATGATGGAACTGATCCAACCATTTTTAAAAGCAATCTGGAATTATGCCCAAAGAATTAAAAAAACTATGTGTACCTTTTGATGCAGTAATACCACTATTAGTTTTATTTCCTAAGGAGATCAGGGGGAAAGGAAAAGAACCAAATGTTCTAAAATATTTATAGCAGGAGACACTGAGGAGAGAGAGAAATAGGAACTGTGTTTTATCCTTTAAATTGAATGATTCTTAGGAGAGGGGGGTAATCTTATGACTTTTCTAAACTCAGATGACTTTCAGATTTATTTTCACCAAATTATGGACAAGGCAAAATGGAATTATTGATGCTATTTCAACATTACAGATCCAAGTCCAGTTTTTTTACTTACTCTTTGTATGGCTCTGCAAATCTCTTAACATTTCTGGGCTTTAGCAATCTTATATGTAAAATAAGTGATTTCTAATATTCTTTCTAGCTCTAAATCTATAATGTAAAGAGTCTTCATAAACTCTCTTGCCCTTCACAAGATGCCCTTCAGCTTCTCAGTGTTCTTGTTTTGTTATTTGCCCTTCATTTTTAAAGAGGATCAATGACATCTCAGATTGACTTCTTGACTTAGATGTGAATTGATTTTAAGTGAGGCAGTTACACAAACTCATCAGCTTAACTCTTCCAGAGACATCAAAGTCCAATATGCATGACCAAAGTCAGGATTACTGGGGATAATATAGTCCAGAATGTAGATGGTGTCTTCTATATGTCACCATGTTCTAAGTGCTCCACAAAAATCTGCTTCAATTGCTTTCATAACCATTGGAACAAATTGTTCTTATCTGCCCATTCTGTCAAAGGAAGTCTCCATGGGCTTAGGGTAGACACCTCTTTAACTCACTGATAGTTTTGTGGACCATCAGTTACTCTCAACCTGTTTTAGCCCATCTACCAAGATGGTTTACCAAGATGTGATTGTTGATATTTGCTATGGCTTCTTAGAGCTCAGGCAAGAATTAAGTTCAAAGTGGATAGCAAAGGTGGATGAGCAGCCCTAAAAGGGATTCAGCAACTCCTCACACAGACTTTTTAGTCCTCCTTAACACTCATGCATCTCATCAATGTTGAACTGAATGTGGCTCCTAGACTTGAACAAAATATTCATATGTGTGCATATTGTGTTCCTCTGATAACATAAGCTCTTTAAAGTAGATACTCTTTCCTTTTTTCTTTATGTTCATTTGAGCACAGTAACTGATATATAGTCATGCTTGTTGATTAATTAATTAATGTGGTCTGACTAGGACAGAGGAAAGCACTTCTATCTCCTTCTTAGACTTGAACACTATGTCTTTTGATGGTCTATTATAATTTTAACTTTTTGGGGCCACTTTATCACATTGGTGAGTCACATTGAGGTAGGACTCAAGTAAAACATCCCAATTCTTTAAAAGATAAATTGTTATAAAACTATTCTTCTTCTACCTTATACTTGGAAAGCTGATTTTTTGAACCCACACGACAGACTTTTCATTTAAATATCTTCTTATTAAGTTTAGGCCCTGCATTCTGCTTTGTTTTAAACTTTTCTAAACCTGACTCTGACAGTGCATTGGCTATCTCTGTGAGTTTCATGGCATCTGTAATTTGATCCATATTTCATTTAGATCTTAATTGAAGTCATTGATAGAAATAATAAGGAACAAAGCAGAAGCATGTATCCTTGTGGCACAAAGCTAAATGGAAACATTAATGACTTACTAAATCCATCTATTTGATAAATTCAAAATTTACTGGATCTATCTCACATCTCTCAATCTTTTTTAAAATCAGAATTGTATAAAAGATGTGTCAGATGTTTTGTCAAAATCTAATTAAATTACATATTTGGTATGTAATTTATAGTATACATATGTATAGATATGTAAACATATATCAAAATATTACTTTCTTCAAACAGTCTAATAACCCTATCAAAATAAGCAAAGGGCAATATGTAATAATCCTTGATAGATTCATCCTGGCTGTCTGCTCACCACTCTGTTTCCCAAATGTTCTTTAATTATCACTTTTAATAATATGTCCTGAGACTCTTCTGGGAATCCAATATAAGCTCACTGGCATAGTGTTTAAAGGCTCAATTATTTTCCTTTTCTATAGAAAACTGCATTAGTTGTTCATTTTGGTCCTATAGTAACTCTCTCGTTCTCCACACTCTTTCAAAGATCATTAAGAGTTGCTCTTCAATTGCAAATATTTATTCTTTCAAAATTGTACTTTATTACTTTTGTATTGTTTCACATTGGATTATAACTCATCCAGGACTATTGTCTTGCAAGCATGAAGGGCAACTAGTTTTCTATTACTTCCTCCCTACTTATGCATATCAGCTCTCTATTAACCAATTTAATTTTATCTTTCCCAGGTCAAAATTCATTCTTTACAGAAACAAAACAAATCTCTGTCTTCTCTCCATGTAAGAGTTAAGAATTTCTGCCCTCTTTCTGTTATCAATTATCATGTGCTGTTCACCATAAGTTATGGTCTTATCTCTTCTTTAATGTTCCATTTTCTCCCTAATGTAGCTAAATTATGCTGTGTGAAGCTGAGCTTTCCTCACCAGCCTCAAATTATTCTAAACTTTAGTATTCCTTACACCATTCTTAAAGATTTGTGACATGATTATTCATCCACTATTACATCCCCTGGCTTCCATTTTCTAGGAATATTTTTTAAAAAATTTGTTAGTTGGTGAATTCTTTATGCATCTGTTTAGATATATTTTGACAACTTTACCTTTTCCTCCTTCTTATAATTGTTTATCCTTTGAATCAATTTTCTTTGATCAATCCAAAGTTCTAACTTTCCAGTCTCAACTTACCATCTACTGTCAAACAAATTTTCCATCATTTCCAACTGGAGAATCAGTTTTTCCATGTTGGTTTGAATCAAATCTAAAATTTCCCCTCATTGTATTTCCCACCTTTTTTTCAGTGTCTGGATATAATGGGCATTTTATGTATGTTTATTGAATTTATTTATTTTTGTTTGTTTATTAATTTCTTTGTTGGCTATATCAGAATTCTTAGGTATCTCTCTCCCTTTCCTCCCCACATCAGAAAAGGAATCACTTGACAAACAAATCTACTTTCATGTTTCTTTTTTATCCAGAGGTAGGCATTCACAAGTGAATTTTCAAACATAATTTCTGTAGCTGTATATAATGTTCTTTTGATTCTACTCATTTCACTTTTCATAATTTCATAATTTCTTTGTAGTCTGTTGATGAAATTTTCATTTAGACAAGTTAAGGGCATTATTTGTTTTTCTTATGGTAGAAAGAGAGAGCTCTAGCAGATGTCAAGGTATTTTAAATCATCATTCATAACTATGTGCTTCAGGATTTCTTTTATCTTTTTCATGTAATTTTACTCTCCCCTGTGCACTTACATTTTTATTTTGTCCTACATTTTTGATGGTTGAGTTTTTCAAGGAATTAAAGCTTTCAGAGTGTAAGTAAACTCTTTCTTGAGTCTATGGTTAGAATCTCTAGGATCGTAATAGCATTTTGTGTCTTTGAACTTCTAAAGTATAAAGGTTGCAAAAATGGACCCCTAGCTCATGTTGAATGGCACAGTTGGCTTATTTGGAAGTTTTTTCAAGCTCTGTACTAGAAAATAGGAGGCATCTTAGTTCATTACAGTAGCCAGAAGCTGTTTCCTATGTTAGAATGGATGGAACAAGGTCCGAGATTCACTTTCTCTTTACCGTTTTCTCCCACAGTGGCAGCAACCTCCTGAGCCCTCAATATATATACAGTTAGTTCATAATTATTTTACCTGAACCTGTTGTGCTGATAAGATTAAATATATCCCAGATGTACTTTCACATTTAGTAGGCTGTTATGATGGAAAGAAAACAAGATTGGAAGTCAGCAGATCTAATTTCTAGTTTCTCTTCTGTAGTAACTTACTCTGTAACAATGGACAAGTAACTTCAACTTCAGGAAAATAAGAACCCCACCCCCCATATCATATCACATTGACATAAATATGTATTCTAGTATTTAATTCAGATGGTAATTTTCAGAAATTCTAATAACCCTCAGAGACTAAGAAATCTCTAAAGAGTGTTCGAGTCCTAAAATTCTACAATGTTAAAAGTACTAAAGTATTCTTGAGGACAAGAATTCCCTAAATTGCTGTTTTTTGAGGGTTTTCTCCCATTTCTTAGCACTACAGTTTCAAATGATCATGGAGTGTAGGATGTTAATTTTAAAATCCCCAGAAAATGGAAACATACTAGCTGAGTGACCAAGATAAGAGTTAACTTCTCGATAATCCCGGTGACTCTCTGAGGTATTAACTTGCAGACAAATAGCCAATCTATATAGGTAAAGAGAATTTCAACATTGAATACCCCAAACCAACAAAAATTTATGGGTTAAGACTAAAATAAAAAACAATAGCAACAGTAGCAATAACAGTAATAACCACCACAATAATAATATCATTATGTCAGAATTAATTTGACAACTATTACAAATATATGGAACGTAGGTTTTGAACAATGATACATGTATAGCCCAGTGGAATTGCTTGTCAACTCCAGGAGGGGAGAACAAAAGGGGAGGGAATGATGATCATGGAAAATGGAAAAATATTCTAAATTTAAAAAAAGAATATATTGAAAGATGATAATACAGGTATAAACCAGATGGAATCACCTGGCAGCACCAGGGAGGGGAAGGGAAGGCAGGGAGGGAGATAAGTTAGATCATGTAACTTGGGAAAACTTCTGTGGAAATTTGTTATTACATGGAAAGGCAATGAAAGATTGTATCAGTGCATCTCCCATCATTTAAGCCAAATAAAAGAAACAAAAAGGATGTATGAAAACTGAATTAGGAAAAAAAAAGAATATTAAAAATCCTAGATTGTATTAGCAAATTAAAAGCAAAAGATAAAATGTTAACATAAGTCAAGGAGTCCAAGCAGAGCAAATAACGAAAAGAATTCAACATCAATTAAAAAAAACCCTCTTTATAGAGAAATTAATGAAATAAAGAATTAGAGAATTTTAAAAAAAAACCTTGAAAGAAGCTATGACAAATTTTTGCTTATCTAGATGATCAGAAAGTTCAACAGAATGACAATGCCTGTGAAGCTATAACCAGAAAACATTTAATGATATAATGAATGATAAAACAGTTATGACAAGGGTGATAACTGAAATTCTTTATCAATGCAAAATTCAAGAGCAGTGGAGCCTGATGAGATCCACAATTCAATCATTCAAAAACAAACATTTATTAAGTGTTTATTACGTGCTGGGCATTGGGTTTATAAATACAAAATGAAACAATACCTACTTACAAGATGCTTTCACTTGAAATGGAAGGACAATTACACATAAGAGTATATGCAGAATATATATCTATATATCTATTCTGAATATGTGACTATATATTGAATATACTATGTATTATATAAAATTTGTGTGTATAGATATATATTATATACATATATATATACTCATATATTTTATATAAAATTCAAACAGATACAAAATAGTTAAATACAAGGGAGTTAGGAAGCAGGTAGGGAGATTAGGAAATACTTCCTATGGATGGAAGTTAGGGCTTATATTGTGCCTTGAAGGAAGACAGAGCCTCTGTGAGTAAAAAAGGAGACCATTGCAGTCTGAATATGAAGAGCTAGACAGTGGCTTGGTGACTGGAGAGTGTCATGAGTTAAGAACAGAGGCAAGTAGGCCAAATTGGTTGGATTATAGAATGTGGGAGAGGAAGGAATATACGGTGTGGATGAAAGATAAGTGGGATTCACAGTGTGAAGGACTTTACCAGCTAAAGAAAGGAGTCTTTTAGGATAGAGGACACTTAGATATGTTTGTAGGTGGGAGTGAAGGAACTAGTAGATAAGGAGAGGCTGAAGTTTCAAGCAATAAGGGATTTGGAGCTCAAATGTTTCAGAGTGATAAAAAGAAAATATATTAGTAAGACATTTTACTAGCTTTCTTTCAGATTCAAGCCTAAGCTCATCCCTCTTGACAGAAAGTACTATGTATTTATAACCAAGAGATGAAAAAAAAAAATCAGTAATTCCTCCAAACAGATGGTAATTGCATTTTGGCTATTTTATACAAAGTGTTATACAAAGCATAAATATGCACATATATTATTATATAAACTTACAAGAAAAGTGTACACTGAGGAGAAAAAATGGTCTATGACCTTAAATTTCAGAAACAACTTATTGTTAATTGGTTCATTATTGAACGAACCAACTGAAAGGGGTTTCCCATCTATAGTACCTTTATAATCATTTTAGGATGTTACTTTAAAACCATAAGTAGGTTTTAGAAATCCATTTACTAAGATATCAAAGAGTAAGAGTAGATACAAAATACTCCTTTCCTCATCCACCCCAAAAAGAAAAAGGATATAATTTATACATACATATGTATATATGTTTATACATATTACAGAATAAAGTCAACTTAAGTTAGAGAAAATATTTGGCAAAGTGCTAATATAGGTCCTGGTTGCAAAAAGTCTATTTATTTCATTTAAGACTTAGCCTGAAGGCAACTAGATGATCCACCATATAGAGAATCTGTCCTAGAGTTTGTGTTTCTGGGTTCAAATCTGACCTCAGATACTTCCTTAGCACTTTGACCCTAGGCAAATCACTTAACCCCAATTGTCTAGCCCTAACTAATCTTCTAACTTGGAATCAATACTTAGTATTAATTCTAAGACAGAAGGGAAGTGTTTTTGTTTCAAAGGAATTTAAGCAGGGTGAGTCTGTGCTTGGTTTTTTCCTGCCTCTTCATGCAGACATTTTCACTAGTTGTTGAATCCTTGGGAGTCATGGGAGAATATGCTAAGATGCTGATGAGAAGATGGAAAGCTCCAAATCATCTTGATTCTGAAAGCTCAGTGTTACTAACATCTTTTCTTTTTTTTTTTATCATTCTGAAACATTTGAGCCCCAAATCCTTTATTTTTTGAAACTTCAGCCTCTTCTTATCTACTGGTTTCTTCTACTTGTCAAGTGGTAGTGGTAGAAGAGACCTAAGGCCAAAGCAAGGGCGGTTGTTTATCAGTGGTTTTAGCAAAAATGCCATTCTTGTTCTACTTCTTGGAACTCTGGATTCCAGATAACTAACTCAGCATTTATATACAAGCCTAGAAGTCATAGTGAATCTTTGTCATTGATTCTCAATGAAGACACTGCCACTAGCCAGGACTACCCTAGGGAGCAGACAGAAAATGATTCTAGGACATCGATGATCAGATCGGAAGTCAATGATGCTCTCCCTTCTCATTTCTGACTCCTGGCTTCTAAAATCCGACCTTATATAGGTATCATTTCCAAACTCTCTTAATTCTACCCTCTGATACTTTTCTCAAATTAATCCTTCATATATCTTGTTTCAATGAAGTTGTTTGCATATTTGCTTCTTTATTAAACTTTGAGCTTTTGCTTCTCTTTGTTTCCCCAGAGTTTAGCAAAGCTCTTGGCACATAGTAGGAAGTCAACAAATATTTATTAACTAACTGAACTTTAAGCATTAGCACTTTTACAATGACCTATCCAAGTAGGCATTTCATTAATGTAAGCATGAAGGAATGACCATAAAGTGAGACTTATCTCAAGTAACTGGATAAATGTCTCTGTGGCAGCTGCCTTTCAAAGAGAGACTACACATTTGAATGACATAGGTGTAAAGTGTAAAAAAAAAAGTGTCTCTCAAAGAGTTTGTGACCTCTTCTGCTTTTGCTGCATTGGAGACTAGATCCATAGGTGTATAGTAGACATAAGGAAGCTAGTTACCAAGGGGAAATATTAATTAAAAGAAAGGGAGCTTTGAACCTGAGGATTAGGAGGAGAAATGAAAGTTGCATGGAGTAAGTAAAAGATAATTGTGACATAAGCATGAAAGAATGCGTCCTTTGCTGTATTTGTTTTCCATTGCTTTTGTATTTTTATTTTGTTTGGTTTTATAGGTCAGTGATAAAACATGGCATAGAGTACAAAACCCTTGCCTTGAGTCTAGGCTTAAATCTTATTTTAGATAATTATTAGTTTCATGACCCTGACCAAATTATTTAATCTCGTGGTTCCTCCTTTTCTTTTCTTTTCTTTCTTTTTTTTTTTTTAAATTTAGGCAAAAGAGTGGTAAGGGTAGGCAATGGGGTTCAAGTGACTTGCCCAGGGTCACACAGCTGGGAAGTGTCTGAGGCCAGACTTGAACCTAGGACCTCTTGTCTCTAGTCCTGACTCTCAATCCACTGAGCCACCTAGCTCCCCCACCCCCTTTCCTCCTTTTCTTAATCTGTAAAAGGAAAAGATTGGATTTGATTTCCTCTAAGGTTCCTTCTATCTCTAAACCTTTGATCCCTATTTTCTTTCTTTGTTTTCCCCCTTTTTTTATTTAGAAAATTTTTCCATGGTTACATGATTCATGATTTCCCTCCCCCAATTTGCTCCCCGCTCCTAAAGCTGACAAGCAGTTCCACTGGGTTATACATGTTTTCATCCTATTTTCAAAAAGCATGAAGTGGAAACTTTACTTTGAAAATTTTCTCGTCAGGGATGATAGATGTGAGGAAAAGAGATGAGAGGAACATTTATCTTAAGTGAGAAGGATCTGGGAGAAGACAATGGTGACCTTTAGTTTCTAGAAAAGCTTGGCTCATAAGAAATGGAGTCTTGGGGAGCCCTAGTTAGAAGGTCTCTACATGATCAGGTCTTTCATAATTTATGTCAATGTGCCTAGCATGATGTACACATATTTAAGTTTTTGAATGACAGTTGGTCAGTGTGTTCACAAACAAATGGTGAATGTCTTGATTTTATTCTAGTTTACAAAGTGATAAGCTTCCTATATTTAGCTCTTTCAAGGTTGCAGGTACTATTTCAAACTTTCTGCCTTTTAACTTTATTAAAATCCTGACTTTTAACAACATTGGTTGATGGCAAAGGGTGATTCCTATTGCATGCCCTATGTACTGAAACAAGATGCAAGACATAAAAAGAACTTGGGATGGAAATGTTGCCATAAATTTGTAATTCTCTTCTGAATTTGAGTTAATCTTGGTAAGAAATTGACTCAGAAATTAAATGTTAATAAAGAATTGTGATATTGTAGGAAGCTGGTATGCTTATTCATTAATCTTGTTTCAATTAGAACTCTTCAGAGCCTGCCATTAGTATGTTGCTACTGTGATGAATCCATACGATATATGTATCAGTAACTGTTTACTAATGAAGAAAAATGGGCTTCTTGGCATTTTAAAGGCAAATTTTAATTTTGGGTAATTCGATAAAGGTTCATATACTGCATATTCCTTCTATCTTCTTCAGAAATTGTCCCTCAAAACTCATAAAAGTTCTGTTGATAATCATAATTAAATTTCAAATGGCTTATATATTTTCTAACGTTTAAGTTTTCTTAGATGAAAACTCTTCCACTTAACTATTTGCCACCATGAATAGGAGAAAAAGACTAATCAGTAGTTATATGGGGACTAACAGCTTTTTATCTTTTTTATGTCATGAGACAAAGTAATCTCAACTACTGCAAATCATTCCATGATAGTTTGCCTAAACTTTATAGCTAAAAGTTAGCTGTTTTTTTAATACTTTTGTTTTAATTAGTTGAACTAGATGGCTACTGATGTTCTTCTAAAATATATGATTCTGTCACCAGGAGAAAATTGACCCTTAGTCATGACCATTTAACATTGAATATTCCAGCATCAAATAGAAAATCTTCTGTCTGGCTTTTAGAGGCCTTCATAACATAACTCCTTCCTACATTTCCAGTTTTCTTACATCATACACTTCTCTACATATTATAATATCAAGAAGTACTAGACTCTGCATTGTTCTTTGCAAAAGAAAACCTTGTGCTTTCACTGATGGTTCACTCTCACTCCTGCACCCATGCCTATAATGGCATCCCTACTAATTTCCATCTTCTAGATTCCTTCAAATCCAGCTAAAATCCCACTTTTCCTGATCCTTCTCAATGCTAGACTCTTCTCTTTGTTGACTATCTCTCAAATTTATCCTGTATATTTCTAATTCATATGTAGCTTGCAGGTTATCTCTCCCATTGGATTGTGAACTTCTTAAAAGTCAAAATTTTATTATTGTTATTACTATTATTATTTTTGGCCTTTTCTTGGATTTCCATTACTTAGCACAGTATGTGGTATATAGTTTTTTTACTTCATAAATCCTCATCTACCTGAATACATATGAATTCAGGTGTTTGTAATATACACATTTTAACATATGAAAAAGTCATGAAGTAATATTTGAAAAACTTTTAATTTATTTTGTTTATAGATTATTAGCTATTCCCCAAACTCACCTTCCATTTATGACCTCAGTACCTTTGTCCATTATTCTCCTTCATTCTTAGAATATAGTCCATTCCTATTTCTCCCTTTCAGAGTACTTTTTTTTTCTTCTTGAGTTCAAATCCAGTTTTGATCATTTACTAGCTCTGTGACCAGGGCAAATCACTTAATCCTTTTTGTCTCAGTTCTTTCATTTTAAAATATACTAAAGAAGGAAATGACCAACCAAAATGGTGTCAAGAATAGCCAGAAAAAGCTGAAAAATGATTAAATGACAAAAAATATATTCTAAGATTTTTTTTTAAACCCTCACCTTCTGTCTTAGAATCAACAACCACGTGTTGGTTCCAAAGTAGAAGAGGCATTAAGGCTAGGCAATAGGAATAAGGATTAAGACTTGCCCAGGGTCACACAGCTGGGAAGTATCTGAGGCCAGATTTAAACCGAGGACCTCCCATCTCTGGGCCTGGCTCTCAATCCGCTGAGCTCCCCAGCTGCCCCTGCCAAGAGTTCTTTATTATAATAATATTAGGACACCCTTTTGATCCATTTTTCATCATCAACAAAATAAAATAAACTTCTCCAAAAGGGCTAGTCTTAGTCTATCCTGTGTTGCTTTAAGGCAGTGATTCCCAAAGTGGGCGCCACCGCCCCCTGGTGGGTGCTACAGCGATCTGGAAGAGGCGGTGATGGCCACAGATGCATTTATCTTTCCTATTAATTGCTATTAAAATTAAAAAAAATTAATTTCCAGGGGACTAAATAATATTTTTTCTGGAAAGGGGGCAGTAGGCCAAAAAAGTTTGGGAACCACTGCTTTAAGGTATAACCTACAAGAACCTAGACTACTTCCTAATACCTTAAAAATTCATTCAACATAACCTCATTCAAAGTCATGTTTACTGACAATAAAACAGGAACTGTCAGAGTACAGTGAGAATGTTCATATATATTTCAAACTCTTAATTTTTTGAAAACTGAATGAATGAAATAAACATTTTAAATTGCTCACTTTAAATCAAGTATTGTCCTAAAGACAGAAGACATAAATAGAAAAGTGAGACAGCATCTGCTTTCAATGTTTATTTTCTAAATTTGGAAAATTACATATAGAAAAGTTCAAATGTAAAAATCATTTAAAGGGCAAAGTAGTCCCCTGGGTATAGTTGTAGGGTAGATGGCAAGGCCCAGAGATCCTTAAATATGCCAGAAGGTCAGATGCAATGCATTAGGGTCCACTTGAGCAGAGGATAAGCCCTTTTCCTCTCCTTGCTAGATCTGATTCTCCATGCTTTTCTCTGGAGTAAAGGACCATGAGTATGCATTGGAAGAAGGATTGAGGGGTATGTGGAGGGCATCTCACAATGCTTTTTTCCTGCTGGGCCCACCAGCTGAGGAAATTGAAGCTTTGACACATGAATTGACTTACTCAAGGTCATATTTCTAGTTAGTGACAGGTTCAGGTCTTGAAACCAGAATACAGTGTCAAGCAGAGAGATATGACAGCCAAGGGCAACACCACTTTAAAATATAAACTCATTTGTAAAATCTTAAAGGGAAGGATGGTGACAGATTATGAGCAGTATTGCCCCATAAAACATATAAAGGCAGTGAAAGAAAAAAAAAACAGTTTAAAGAAAGCTTCTTGAGATACCAAACCAAGCAGAGCCATTCTTATGGCATTTAAGGATGAAACTAGAAGTAGGATATCAAATGTATGAATGATAGGTGACAGAGATACTGCTTGAATATGTACTTGGTGGATGTCCTGGGTGACAAAATGCACTGCATTAACACTAAAAAGTGGTTTGTTTCCTATTCATTGGAAGAAACAAAAAACGAGGTTCTCACTTTATTAATTAATTATCTAGTGAATGACACCTTGACCAAGTTCATGATTAAAATAGTCTGCATATATACCCACGGTCAATATAGATCTAGGCAGTGGTATGCTGGTAAGTGTTTAGGAGCAAATTGCCTCTCTGAAAAAAAATTTACACAAGATCCACTTTTAAGTTTAAACTACATCATTAACATTTTCTTCATTACTTAAATCTAGATGCGGGCATCTAGGTGACACAGAAAAGAGAGCACTTGCTTAGAATCAGGAAGACTCCTCTTCCTACTTTTAAATTTAGCCTCAGATATTCACTAAATGTGTGACCCTAGGCAAATCATTCGACCCTATTTGCCTTAATTCCTCATCTGTAAAATGAGCTGGAGAAGGAAATAGTAATCCACTATAATATCTTTACCAAGAAAAGCCCAAATGGTGTCACAGAGAGTTGGGCATAACTGGAAATGACTAAACTTTATGACTAGAATTAAGTCTAGACCCTCAACAAAACAGTAAATCATGCTCTGATTTGTAGCATTTGGCAATTTCTATAGTGTAAATGCTCACATTGAAAGTTTAGCAATTAGCTCTCAAAAACCAAAATGATCTGATACAACTTTGAATCTGGGGATATAGACAAAAATATATCAATAAGAATTTATTTATTAAATCTAACATTTGAAAGATAATTCTATTACTATTCTATTTCCACAAGGACATCTATGATAAAGGGAAAGACAAATAGATGTGTAGTGGTGCAGGACCATATCACAATTTCTGTTCTTTCAAAAACATCTCTGATTCCTTTAACTGCTTGTTTTTGTACTTAGTGTCGAGACCTTTCACCATCTTGGTTGCCTTCCACTGAACAATTTCCAGATTATCAATCACCCTTTTAATCTATGAAGCCAAGCACTGAAAGCATTCCTCTAGAGGGCACAGTACAGCAGGATTACCACTTTACAATTCCTAGAAGTTATGCCTTTCTTATGTTGGTCAAAATGGGTTACAATTTTTGCCTGTCACACCATACAGCTGAACCATATTGAGGTTGCAATTTATCCAAATCCTCAATTTTTTTTCAGAACAACTTCAGTGAAATCATACTATCGTACCTTCTATTTGTTGAAATTGATTTTTTGCATCCTAGTGTAAGACTTTATCTTTATCTCTATTGAATTCCATCTTATTATGTTCAACTCAATGATTTAGTCTCAATTCATCTTTTTGTATGCTTACTCTGTTATCCAATATGCCCAATATCTCTCCAGCTTTGTACCATCTACAAGTTTGATGGGCATATCATCTATGATTTTATCTAAGGTATTTATAAAAATGTTGAAAAATACGGAATCAAACACAGATTCTACCAGCTGCTCCTCCAGGGACTTCTTGTTATGTTTGCGCTGAATTATTAGGTACTCTTGAATCCAGTCATCCAATCAGTTATGAATCCATCTACTTATATTCTCCTATGAAGCAATTCATTTGGCTTAGGTGACTCAAACACATCTGGGGAAAGTAGGCACTCTTTTTTACTCCTCTCTTTCTCATCTAGGGTACCAATTCCCTATTTGTCATTTTTCTTCTGTCATTTCCAGTACAAAGATTATTTTTTTTTTGCCTCAGCAGAGAAAATGGAAGTAAAATAAGAACTGAAGAATTTCCTCTTTTCTTTCTGTTATTGGTTATCATTCCATGCACCAATTCAAAAGAGATTCAAGAAAATCAGACTGCTCTGATCTACCTTTGTGTCCCTATTAGGGCTAAAATAACCCTTTCTATTGCTTTTAATTTCCACCTGCAACCTCAGTTCATTCTGAGAGTTAGTAGTACTATTTATACAGGGCCTTGCTGATGAGGGACATTGCCATCTCCTCAGTCACCCAGGCTTGTGATTATGTGCTAATATTCATTCCTCACTCTTATTCAACTCCTTTCTCCTCATTCCATCTCTCATCACATATAAGGTTGCAAAATTCTGTTATCTTACTCTTACATAGTTTCTCTTATATATACCCCCTTATCTCCTCAGACATAGAAACCAATGATAAAGGACCTTCTTATTTGAACTATTGCAATAATCCAGTCTATTCATTCCACTTCTAAACTGATCTTCCTAAAGGGTAAATCTCACCATCTCATCCTTCTTGCTTGATAAATTCCTTTATCTTCTTGTCTCTAAGATCAAATATAAACTCTTCCTTTTGGATTTGAAAAGCCTTTCACATCTTTATACCTCCCTACCCTTCCAGCCTTCCTATGTTTTACTCCCCTCCTTTCATTCTAGGGTACAGCATCATTCTTGCCATTTCTTGAACAAGACACTCCATCTTTTGATTCCTTGCCCTTTCATTGACTGTCTCCCTGCCTATCCATCCATCTTCAAGTTTCCTTCATTTCCTTCAAGACTCAGCTCAAATATTAACTTTTTCATGAGACTTCTCCCTGACACCATTAGTAATTGCTTCCTTTTGAATTTACCCTATAGAAAACTTTGTATGTATATTACTATTTATATGTTTTTTCCCTCATTAGGATGTCAGATCCTTGTGGCCGGAGACTAGTTTTGCCTCCCTTTATATTCCCAAGTTCTTAGCACAATTACTGATAAATGTTCCAAATAAATGCTTATTGATGACAGATTAATTCTCTATTACGTTACATTACTTTCATCTTCTGTATGTTTTTCTTTTAAGTCTGCTATAACCTTTAGGAAGAAAGGAATCAAAGATCCTTCACGTGAAACATTAAAAAAATGTCACTAAGAATGGCAATGCTGCTTCTCATCCTATAAGCCTTCCATAAGACACGTCTAGAGTTGAGAGCTCAGACCTCAGTACTTGAGCAACAGTTGAACAAGACCACTAACAAATTGGCTGATCTCCAAAAACACTTCAAGGTATTATAGGAAGCAAAAAGTTACATGTGGAAATGGATGGAATAAATAGAGAATGGTAAGAATGATTTACTCAGAACTGGAGAAATTTGGCAGTGCCTTTCTAAGTAGGTGGTACTCTAAACCTTGAATGAAGCTAAAAAGTCAAAGACAGAGAAGTCTTGAAGCAGTCATTCAAAGGAAGGGAGACAGCCTGTAAAGAACAACAAAAATTGTTTTAACTGGTCTTTGCAGAAGATTTTTGTTTTCATTTTTAGCAGAGGTGTGAGTGTGGTGATGCTGAAGTGGTGAAAAGGAAAAAAAATTTACAAAGGAATATTTCAAAACTCATAGAGGAGAGAAAATCCAGAAGGACCATGGGAAACAACAACAAATGCTTGTTGCAAAGGGGTAAAAAGAGGTGAAGACTTAGAAAAGATGATTAAATTTAAAAATAAATCTTAGAGAGGTTGTTTAATAGAATGGGAAAGATGGAAGACATTTGTAAGAGAAACAGAAGTGAATGGGAGGTGAGAAAATTGAGACAAGAAGAATGTATAGTTTTGATTCAATTAATGAACAACAGTATTTAAGTGACTGGAAGAATAATGGGTCCAAAACAAACATATGGAAACTTTATAAGCATATACACTGCCATGGACCTGGCCAAGTGTTAGTAAGCAGAGATTTTTCACTGGTTATATTCCGATTTTGAGTTCTAGGGAATTAATCTAAAGGGAAGGATAGTATTTGTTAACATAAAGGAAATGATAAGGCTAAACAAGGGAGAAATTGGCAAACTGATAACAGAAAAAAATCGATATTGTCTTTGGCAGAGACTATGTGAAAAAATGTAATTCACTGACATGTTGCTGTACCCTCTATATTTTCTTTTCCAGTTCTGGACTTCCTGATCTCCCCATTAGGCCAATGCTCTGTGAGCAATTTAAGCCCTGGTGCCATTCTTTTTATCCTTTCTATGACTAGATTGTTTCATGTCTTTTCTTTTCAAGAGGAACTTTTTTCCTCAGGTCTTATAACTGTCCCTTATTCCTGGCATGATTGCCATCAACACTATAGAGGTAGAGAAACTCACACTTAACATATCACATATTGACATTAATGGGAACACTTACAGAATCCCAGAATTTGAGATTCAGAAAGAACCTCAGTGGTCATCTCTTATAATCCATAAATCAAATGGACTCTGTTAAAGTGAAGATTCTCATCTATAGAAATTGCAAAAGGTCTATTATTCCTTCTTTATGGCTATTCTGGTTATTGATTTTCCCTCTTGGGAGCAAGTTTGGGAGGCAGTGTGATATCATTCATGGTGTGTTGGACCTGAAGTCAGAAGAATTAGGACAAAATTGTGCCCCAGATACATGTTAGATGAGCGATCATGGGTAATTCACTGAATTTCTCATACTCTCATTGTCCTCTTGTACAAACTGAGAGTTAATATTTGTTCTACCTTGAAGGCTTCCTTTGAAGAAAATATTTACATAATCCAAAATTTAAAACTTATGCTAAAGTAGAAGCAATAAGCGCAATTTTTACATTTTACAATTGAAGAAACTGGGGAACAGAATCATTAAGTGATTTTTCTAGAGCCCTAGAGCCCCACAGCTAGTTATGTATCTGAGGTTGGATTGAAATTTGAGCCTTTCTGATTCTTAGCACAGCACTCTATCTACCTCATAAAGACCTAAACGAGTATGAAACATCATTTATTATTCTATAGCAATAAGAGAATGGATTTATTTTGACTTTGTGCCTGATTATAATTTTAGTTCATAATCATAATATGGTATAAAAGAAGTAGGGAACACATTCTTTATCTCCTCTAGGAGAAAAATAATGAAGAATTTCCACAAGTCACCTAGTAATGGATTTAATTTATATTTTTTGCTTTCATAAAGACCCACTTTGGGTTCCACCTTTTGCAGAAAGTCTTCCCTGTTCCCCTTAGTTGTTAGTGTTCTCTTTTTTCTTAAATTATCTTGTATTTATTTGATTAAATGTAGTATTGCTGAAGTAGAATGTAAGTTCCCTGAGGGTAAGAACTTTTCCATTTTTCCTTTGAATCCCTAATTCCTTGTATTATACTTGCACTTAGTAGGTAGCTTAATACATGCTTATTACGGTTTTTTTTTATTCATTTTCAGCTCATGTCTGACTCATGATGACCCTTTCTGAACTTTTCTTGGCAAAGATATTGGAGTAGTTTAGCATTTCCTTCTCTGGATCATTTTACAAATGAAGAAGCTGAGGCAAACGGGCTTGTGACTTGCCCAGGGTCACATAGCTAATAAAATATGAACTTGAATTTGAACTCGGGTCATCCTGAATCCAAATCTGGCATTTTATTCACCACGCTACCTCACTGCCCCATAATGCTTACTCAGTGTTCAATGAATTAAAAAACGAAAGTCAACTCTCAGTGCCCTCATGAATACTCAATTGTTAAAAAACATGTAGCCCAATGCAGAGTTTATACTCTACTATGTTTGCCCAGTGACTCTAATTCAATATTTTATTAGACTGCTGATGCTGCATCTTCTTTTTTTGTTATATCCAAGTATAAAGTAACAAGGGAAAATATAACACTCTGAGGCGCATATTAGGCAGGATATATTATTGGAACTAAACAGGAATCTTACTTAATAGAATCACATTTCTTTTTCTACTCCTGATGGGGCAATAAGGTAGCTATTAGTATCATTTAATACTTGAGATACTGAATTCTTGACTCAGAGTTTGCTTTAGATATTTGTTCTTAAACATCAAGTACTTTATTTTCTCACTCTTTATGGACTTGTGTCAGAATGCATTTAGGTGATAAATGGGCATGTATTTTTAGAATGTTAATGGCATAAAATGACATCCCTATTCAGTATACCATAATCTTTGGGTTTCAACCAAGACCTTCAGTACTTATTAATATATTTCTTTATTCACTGAAAGCCAGTTTCAGATGTAAGATAATAAACACCTCTATTTAGAGTTGTATATGCCTAACTCCAGTTTTCTGTAAATATTGTTTGCTATGATATCTGATGTTTTAAGTATATAATTAATGTTTTAATATAAAAATAATATACCTGTACCATATAAAATATTCAAACATATTTCAAAATATAACTAATTTTATGTTATTAAGCCACCTGAGAGGTTTAAATGGAATATTAAATATTTAAAAATTAAATAAAAATTAATTTATTTTTAATATAACTCTCTTTTTTAATATTCCAGATAGATGATCATTCATTCTCCTCTTGGAGACTTCCAATAAAGATGAATTCACTCCTTCCTTTCATCCTTAGGCTAATTGTTCAGAATTTGTTCCATCCTATTTAAAAAGAAATTTGCCTTTCTGCTGTTTCCACCATTGTTTATTTACCCATAGAAGGTGAATCAAAGAAGTAGTGTTTCTAGAATTAAAGATGGGTCTTGTCCAACCAACCACATTATCTTGCTTGGTTACTATTGAAACCAAGAGTCTAATTCCACAGGAGCACATTTGGTAAACAGGGAGCTTATGTTTTCTGTATATAAATTAACTGGTCCATGCAAGGACCAAGTCAACAAATTTGTCCTCAATCCTACCATGACAGGAATAGCTGCTAGCATCTTGGTCTCCTAGTCTCTGTTTGATATTTTAATAAAAAAATAGGCTATCATACTATTTTCTAACAAATTTGCCAGAAATACTAAAAGACAAATATAAAATGATGCAAATTATTTTGGCAATGAAAATTAGGCATATAGTCCATCCTACTTCTACCAATAATCAATTTATATGTTTGAGAAATCAATTTCCTCATCTGTAACAATTAGAAATGTTGAAAAGTGGAATAGGCAATCATAGGAAGCAGGAATTTTATCATTATTTGATATCATCTAGAGAAAAAGGAATATTAACATATCTGAAATATTTTAAAAGGAGCTTTTTATTCGAAAGCAAATTGAGGTTGATTACCTTTAAGGGGACTTACAACATTTATCAAATGGGGAGGTGGTTGGTTTCTAAAGTTATTTCCAGTATTATTTTATGATTATAGTTTTTGAATATGAACCACTTTTATAATATTGCAAACCACAGAATTCCTTGACCAGAGGTTTAATACAGAGGGAGTGACAAATTTTTCACTCTTTATTTCAGGAAATTGTTTATGGTAAAATATCAGAAAATCTGTCTTATACAAAATAGAATGCTGCCGAAATGTGGGTGATGCCAAGAAATCCCTAGGCATCCAAGATGTTTGAATATACTGAATAGACTATCTTTTCCTTTTAGAATGACTGCATTTAGATAATGTGAGAGTAGCAAAAACTATAGATTACCCTGTAGAACACCAAGAAAATGTTTATTTATTACTTCTCAGATATATTATTGGATATATAAAGGCAAAATTCTGGTATATCACATAGATAAATTTGAAAGGAAACCCAGCATAACAAAAATATACTCACAATTTATCAAATTATTCTTTACTTCAAACAAGTAACATTCAAAAACATAACAAAATATCTTCAATAATCTTTTGTAATTTTTATGTAATGGAATTCATCATGAATTTATTATACACACTTTATACTAAACTAATCTCAAGCCACAAACTATTACTCTTTTCTGCATTATTTTCTGTGCCATCTATAAAGACACAAGGCTAACATCAATTTTCAGTCTCCTCCAGTGGATTAATTCCACATATTCTGAGTTTTTAATTAGACAACACATGTACTAGGTATTTAATTTGATACATGGCTGAATTTGATGTGAAGCATTTCCTGATTAGTGGAAGATATAAGACAAAGGACATGCTCTTCTCACTGCAAATTCAGAATATCAGGTGTGTTGGAATCCTGAAGATAACCCATAATATTTGCATGCAAGAATATATTTTAAATGGTGTTCAGGCATTTGTAATATATTAAATAACTCATTCATGATTTTATTGCATATTTATTTATTACATATATATATATACATATATATATATTTATTATTTATTGTGTGCTGAACTAACTCACCAAAATTCAGTTCAGGGACTATTTGTCTCAGTTGAATTTCAATATCAGTCTCTTCAACTGTTTCCTAAATGTTGCATTGCAGTGGGCATCTCATACATTATAGAATTCCAATCAACATTCTTTGAGGGCATTTTGCATTCTTTCAAAATCTCTTTTCCCTAAAGTTAAAAAAAAGTGATTAACTTGTTTCTGCTTTTAGAAAAGCATATTTTCTTGGGTCTTTTGAATCAAATGATATATAGATAGACAAATTCCATTTTCTTCCCCTTCGACTCGGCTCGTTACAATTGACGTTTCTTAATTTGTTCATAGGAACTTCTATCCATAAAACCTGAACAACTTAACCATTATATATAAAAAAGAATGCAATGTAGCAAAGGGGCATCTGACTTGTGATCTTATTTATAATTACATCCCCATTATCCCAGTCAATATCCCAGTAATTAAAATCTCTCTTGATCAATATCCTAGGCTTTTTATTCAGTGTGTGCACATTTAGTTTTATAAAGATGTCTTGGCTACCCTTCTAAAGGCTGTTCTTCCTCAGACAAACTGAAGTGCTATCACTAGTGGGTATGGGGAATACCCAGAGTTTAAGGAAAAAAAAAGAAGAATCTACGGATTGTTTGCCAAACTGTCAACTCTAATTGAATTCTCTGGATAACCATTCAATTCTTTACTTCCATTTTTCTTCATGGATAGGAATCTGATGACTGGTTTAAACTATGCCTACTAGATTCAGTATGAAGTCTGCCCAAGAAGCTACAAAGGCTTCCTAATATCTCTGGGAAAAATATACATTCCTTTGTTTGGAATTTAAAGCCTTTCAAAATCTGACTGCAGTCTATTATTCGAGACTTAATTTATACTACTCACCTTACGTACTTTATGTTCCAGCCAAAGTGGATTACTTACTTTTTGTTTTCCCACACATTACATTTCCTGCCTTGTGACTTTATACAGGCTCTTTTCTGGCCAGAATACTCTCTTCTTTTATCATCTCCTTTTCCTTATTTCCCTTCCAGGCTCATTTCAAGTGCCATCTTCTAAATGAGGCTTTTCCTATTCTTCCCAAAGTTTGGTGTTCTCCCTTTCTCAAAGAAAACCATTTTAAAATTTACTTTACATATATAATATGTGTATATATAATATTTACAAGTGCATGTATATATATATATATATATACATTTTATTTGCTTTGCTTTGCTTTATATTTGTTTCTCTGCAGTATAATTTAATCCCTTTCAGTACAAGGAGTGTTTTGATTTTGTCTTTATATGGCAATGAGCTATATATAGTCTAGAACAAATATTGAGTATCACACAAAAAATATTTCATTTGCATGCAATCAACCAACTGATATGATCAGTTTGTTCACTGAATCAACATAATTGACTTTTTAAAAGCCTTTCTGAAGGAACAGTCTTAGATGGTTTATAACCTATGTGTTCCAGATATTTATAGTCAAGTACCATAGTCTCTCTCCTTTAAATTTGCAAATCATTCCTTTCCATATAGTCCTCTTCTCTTTAAAGTATGATAAAGTGTCTTTCCCCTCAACTTTGTATCTAGGTGGTTCAGTATTCTTTTTTTTTGTCTTTATCATAAACATCCTTTCATCTAAATTTTTGAAAATGTTCTTCTGACTTTGTTGTACTTCAACTATCATTATCCTCATTTTGTAGATGTAACAGCTGAGGTAATAAGAAGTAGAAGTTACAATTTTAAAGACAGGAGACTGATATGAAAATATTATTCCAGTATGTTTCTCTTTGAGACACTGTCACCACTCTAATGCAGACTCTCATTACTTTATGCCTTTAATTACTGCAGTAGATTGCTGGTGGATCTGCCTGTCTCAAGTCTCTCAATTAAATTCTTCATTCATCCACCAGAGTAATTTTCTTAAAACACAAGTTTAATCTCATCACATTCCTGTGCCCCCACTCAATAAACCTGTTGTTCAAAAAATATTCATTTTCTTGACTATGCTATGGGGAATAGCATGTTCTGGTAGAAAAATGGTCAATTTGGAATCTACTTAAGTTATTTATGATTTCTGTTTACTTGGACATGTCACTTAATCACTTTGGGCTTCTTCCTCTCTTAAAGGAAGAGAGTGAACAAACTATTTAACTCACCTCTTTTTGATTGGTCTCTAGCTTTGAATATTTTATTTTATTTTTTAAATTAATTTTATTGTATTTAAAAATGGGGAGAAAAGCATTCTTATCTCTCTCACCTTACAAGAACAGGCAGGGATATTGTTTATCCACTTCTGAACCAAAAAAGGTAACACCCAAGTTTATTTAATTTTCAAACCTTAAAAATAAAAGTATTAGATATAGTGATTGGGAAAGTATTGGTGAAGTTCCTTTATAATAGTCTCCAAATTATGTGTTGCAAGAGACATTTTTTAACAACACCAACAACAATGATATTGACAATGGTGATAATGATGATGATGATACTTGCTAGAGACTATATTTTGGGATTTGAGGTCTAAAGATGAAAAGTTAATGTTCAGCATCCCTATTTCAATGAGTTCAGAATTTGAGAATGGCCAAAGCACAAAGACAGCCAATAATGGGTTCCTTATGTGTCTGAGATTTAGACAACTAGGTATCTTGTTCTGGGAAAAGAAGTTTTCATCATCTTCTTAACAGTAGTGGTTAATTTTTTGTCCTTGAATCCTCAAAGAGAAAGAGTTTTCTCAGTGAATCCTAAAGTCTATAAGAAGACCAAAGACTTACTTTCTAAGGTAAAAATCTGTTAAAGCTGTGGTCTCAGCTTATATTGAGTCTCAGTAATAAAGATCCTTAGAACAGATGCCCAAGTATGATATAGAAGAGCATCAAGATACCTCGAATATTGAATATTAATTGCCGATGGTACAACACAGTTTAGGGGAAAAGTTTAGGACGTGTAATCTGGAGATCTGGATGTCATTTACTATCACTGTGACTTTGGGAAGGTCACATAAGTTTAAATAATCTCCATTTCTACCAAAAAATACTTATATTACTTAAATCACAGAGTTGTTGTAAAGAATGTATTAAATATTAACAAAATGTTTTATACTAGTGAGCTACTTTCTTTGAGGCAGTGTGATCTTGATGAATGAAACTTATCCCCACCCCCCATCTCTGACTTCTACCTCCTCTATTTCTATAAAGAAGAACACTATTATTTGAATTCCTTAGGCTTGCAATCCAGGAGTTATTCTGAATTCTTCACTATCTCTCACCCCTTCCCCATATCTAAGCTATTGCCAAGTTCTACTAATTTCACCTTTGAAATATTTGAGAATGCCCCTTTCTCTCCTCTGTCACTGCCACTACTCTAGTGCTGATCCTCATCACCTCATGATTTAATTACTGCTATAGACTACTTGTGGGTTTGCCTGCCTCAAGCCTTCCAATAAATTCTCCATTTTGCCACTAAAGTAATTTTTCCAAAAAGCAAGTCTGATCACAATACTCTTCTCCTCAATAAACTCCTGAGACTTCTTCTTGACTGGAGGACAAATACAAAATGCTTTGACACCTTCATAATCTAATCCTCTTCTACCTTTCCAGTCTCCTTACATCTTGTTCCCCAGTACATGGTCTTCAAATACAGTGATAATCGCTTCTGAGCAGTTCCATGAACAAAACACTCCATCCCTCAGCTTGGGGCCTTCCCTTTTGCTTTCCAACTATGGACCTCTGGGCTTCCTTTAAGTCCCAACTAAGATCTGTTGTCCTACAGGAAGCCTTTCCCCAAACTATTTCCATTGCCTTTCTTTTCTTAATTGTTTTTAATTTTTCCTGGATATAGGTTACTTTCTATATATTTGTTTCCATGTTGTCTCCCCCATAATATTGTAACTTTCTTGGGGGCATGGATTGTCTTTTGCCTCTTTTTGTATTCCAGGGACTTAGTATAGGAAGGTAGTAGGTACCTAATAAGTGTTTATTGAATCAAATTGGTAGTCAATGGTAAATTTGGATTTAGAATAGCTGAGTTTTTCTATTTTGAGTTGTGCTACTTATAGTATTTAGTGACTTGGATAAGTAATTTTAACTATGGGAAGATATTAAATATTGCCTTGTATTATAATATACAATCTTTCATGTGTTTATTAAAGCCCTTTATAACTTGACCTTTTCCTACCTTTCTGGGTTTACCCCACTCTCCTCCATATGCTCTACAACCCACTGACCATGGCCTTCTTGCTGTTCTATCTTCTGACTGGGCATTTGAACTGGCCTGGAATTCTCTCTCTCACCTCTTGGCTCCTTTGACTTTTCAAGTCTCAACTAAAATCTCACTTTCTGCAAGATAAAATTCTTTCCCAAATTTCTTTAACCTTAGTGCCTTTTTTCATATATTGTCTCAAATTTCCTATATATGTGCATATCTTTTTTGTACATAGTTATTTCATTATATATTCTTTCTCTCTCTCTCTCTCTCTCTCTCTCTCTCTCTCACACACACACACACACACACACACACACACACACACACACACACACTGTGACCTCCTTGAGCACAAGGACTGTTTTTTCTTTCTTTCTAGGAACAGTGCTTGGCACATAATAAATGCCTGTTGACTTGACTTGTATTACATTATTGGTTAATTTTTCATATGTGTGTTATCTGTAAACCTATCATGTAAACTCCTTGAAAAACATACTTCATATTTTGGTAACCCTTCAATGTCTAGTATGGTGCCTTGCACTTAGGTGCTCAGTAAAAATTTATTAAGTGAAAAAGTTCTGTGAATCTAGTAGAGGAAGAATGGACAAAGCATTCATGTAGCAATCTAGACTTTTATCTTCTATATTTGGTTTTGTATTCATTTATATATTTATTTATTCTTAGACTTAGATGGTTCAGCATTCAGAACAGTACCAAGAATATTCATGTTCAATAGGTGCATGCTTTTTGATTAAAGTAGGAGAAAGTAATGGAAACTGAAAACTGATTGGTCTTTTTGGGAAGAGTTTAATGTATAAATACATCTCAACTGGGAGTCAATCCAGCTTATCTCTTTCTAATGCCAGGAGGTGAAGAAAGAAGACTGAAGCTGAGAAAGTCGCTATCAAAAGTCATTTGACAAGAGAGCATTAGTGGGCTTTGTGAGTAAAGCACTAGGTCTGCAGTCAGGAAGATGAGTTCAGATATGAGCTCAGACCCTTCTTGACTGTCACTGTGGGCAAGTCACATTACTATTACCAGCCTCACTTTCCATAACTATAAAAACATAGATGATAATAGCATCCACCTCACAGACCCATTTTTAGGATTAAATAATATAATATTTATAAAGTACCTGATACAGAATAGTCACTTAATACATATCTATTTCCTTTCTAGGACCACAGAATTATAGACAAGACCTTAGAGTTAATTAACTAACTCCCCAACTCCCTAATTTTATAGATAAGTAAACTGAGACCCATAATTTTAAATAGCTTGTCCAAGATTTGATGGGCACTAATAATTACAGCTGCTATACAAACTCTACCCTTTGGATATGTTCATGATCTAAAGCCAGTCATTTTATTTGAAATGTCTAGATAGCTTGGAGTACTGTTTATGTAAGCAATAAGTCCTTATTTGAAAGAAAAGGAGTCGTGAACAATTTGAGGGGGAAAGTAATAAAAGGTACTTTCTGACATTATTGCAGAATAGTGTCCCTGACACTTTCTAATGGTGGCCACATTGTTTTCTCCATGGTGTTCTATTTGAAATGTCTGGAGTAACTACCCTGGAAATGACTAGCTGCAGATCAAACTGAGAACTAGTGATGTGTTCAGAAATTGAACTGAGGTCACTTGACATCCAATACAGCACAGAATTTATCAGTCCCAATGTGTCCCCCTGAATTTGAAGCCAAGTTCCTTTCTTACAATTTAAGTAATATATCTTTCTCCCTTGGGCGAGGCAGGAAGGTACAGAGGAATATGCCTCTGGGCCAGGATGAGATTAATACAATGACTCAAACTCAGAAATGAACCAATTGACACTCATGGACCAGAAAATATTTTAAAATGAGAGTTTTACTCAGTTACAAAAAGGTTATGACATTGATCCAAATGGCTGAAATTCTGTTCCAATTCCATATTCCCTATGGGGCTTCTATGGTAAGAAAAACCACCCATGTGGTATTAGGAATTCCATTAAACCTCAACAATGCTAGTTTCTCATAAGATTTACTTTTAATGCTTTTGGTTATAAGGAAACAATGATAATATTATTCAAGCTTAGATCACACTAGATTAACCAAAATCCAAGGATGGGCTTCCTTTTCTCTTAAATGGAAAACACCCCCACCTATGTAAAATGGATCCTCTTCCTACCACAATGCTAAATTCATTCCAGAGTTCAGACCAGAGAAGGTCATAGAGATCAGACCAGAGAAAGTCATAAAGATAAACTGATTCAGTCTCTAATTTAATAGGTGAGAACTTTGAGGATGTGGTTTGTGTGAAGTTAGGAATTTTTTTTTAATTGTATAAGCTGAGAATGGAAATCTAGGACAACTCCAAGGGATTCATGGGGGGGGGGGGGAAGGCTATCCACTGTTACACAAGGAACTGATAAAATCTAAATCCAGATTGGAGCATACCATTCTTCACTTTATTTCTTCCATGATTTTTTCTCTATAATAAGAAATGTGTTTTCCTTCACAACATGATGAACATGGAAATATGTATTATATGAAAACACACGTACAACCTATATCATATTACCTACTATCTTGGAGGGAAGAGAGAGAGATGGGAATGAGGGAGAGAACATGGATAACATGTCAGAAAATTATTATTGAAATTTATATCAACATGTAGTCTGGACAAAAAAAATTAAATAGAAAAGAAAAATAAAGTAGAGAATGGGAAAGATATGTGTAGTCAATAGAAAATACCAAAGAGTCCTATAAATTTTGGTGGACCATAAAGAGTGAAAGGAGTGAGAGTCCCATTTATTTTTCAATGGACACACCATATTTGGGATATTATGTTCAAGCTTAGGCTTGTTCATAGGAGGGCAAACAAGATGGGATTTGAGATCATACTATATGAGGAACAATTGAAAGTATGGGGATGAGCAGCCTAGAGAAGAGAAGACAGGCTTATGATTGGTGTTTTCAACTATTCATAAAGGTTTTAAATGGAAAAGAATCACATAGTTTAATTTGTGCTATGAACACAAAACGATGAACAATGAAAGGGATTTTGCCTTGATATGAGATAAAGTATTTTAGTGATTATAGTTGTCCCAAAACAGAATTGACTGCCTTAGTAAGTAATAAATTTTCAGTCCCTGGAAGTCTAAAGTTAGAGCCTGTTTGATCACTCTTTGAGCATGTCATTATGGGAGTTTTGTCAAGGCATAGGTTGGACTAAATCCAATTCAATATGTCTTTTATTATATAGCTATTATATGGTATTGTAGAGATTTAAAGATGAAACAAAGGACTTAAATTACTAAGAGAGAAGCAACATGTACAATAAGTGAATAGAAATACATGCAAGATAAAATCAAATTCTAGTTATCAGTAGAATTTTAGGATTTGTAAAAGTCAATGACCTTAAAGATTATTTACTCCAATCCTTTCATTTTAATGGGGAGAAAATGCTCATGATATGGAGCTGAAAGCCACCATGGATGCCATCTAGTCTGATTGTCTTATTTCGTAGATAATGAAACCAAGGCCCAGAGAATTCAAGTAACTTGCCAGAAAAACCAAATTTGTTATGTGACTTAGGTACTGGGATTCCCAGAACAGTGAACTTTTCACTGAATGAGTTATTTCAAATTGTCACATAGATAGTTAAGAGTAGAACTTGGATTCAGGATCTGTTCTTTTACCATAATGCCAGTGGCCCTCCTATTATACCATGCCTAATATCAGTCATAGGAATATTCAAGTGACCCTTTTATTATTTGTCATTGTAAATCCTCTTCATATTTATGTCACTTTTTTCTCCTTTCTCCTTGTATGTCAGTGAAATGCCTTTATTTTCTGGAGCCCTCTGCCTTTGTCATACAACTAAAAAGCTTTTCTTTACTTTCTAATCTAAAAGGATTTATTATACACATTTTAGAAACATTTCTAATCATGTAAAGTAGCATCTCAAACCCCTCAACTTTCCCCCACCTTTTCCTAGTTTCCCCTAGCATGGGTAGGAAAAGTCCTCAAAGACAAGTTGAGTCAAAAAAGATAAATTACTTAATTGGCCATACAGGATATCCAGTTCAGAATATGTAGTGGGCAACTATTTGTTCAAGACCATATGACAGTGAGGCTTTTAAATATTTACAGGACCTTCTCCAATAGCTGTAAGATGTTCTATATTAGTTAGCCAACTCTAAGGCCCTAAAATAATTTTTCAGTAGGGTTTTGAGGGTTGAGAATATGCCTTAAGAAACTGAGACCCAGTATGGTGAAGAGACTTGTTAAAGGATAGAAAGTCAATAGCAGTGGAAATGAAGATTCACCCTTCCTTATTATGGTGGATGAAACTTGCCTCTGCTGGTCAAATGGAAATTTCTGCTGAGTAAAATCAAAAGAATCACCAAATACATTACACTTTAAGAGCTGGAAGAGGTAATCTAAATCAGATCTTCTCAGTGTAATATTTTTTTTAATCTGCTACTTTGTTGTTCTAGACCATTTAAAAATCACCTCACTATCGTGCTGGGATTCCTGATAGTAGTTTAGAACCTACTTCTGTTGGATGGAAATATGGGTAGCTGGAAAGACAACTAAATGGTAGCTATTGCTAACTTATTCATTCAGCAAGTTTAAACAAAAATTCCAGTTCAATTATCATTTTGCTTCACTCCACACACAAACACACACACACACACACACACACACGCAAACCATCAAGGAAATGATTTGATGACTTTTTAAGGAAATCAGGTTCATCTTAATAATCCATAATGGAAAGAAGAAAGCATTATGATAGCAAACTCTGTCCCCCATACCTGCTCCCTTGTACTTCCCTTTGGGGCATGTCAATGGGAAAAGAGATTAGTTTGTCAATGCCAGTTCCTGATTTTCATAGCACAAACTATATCAGAAATGGAATATAGTTCCTCTTTCCAGTCAAACTCCTTGAGCTGGTGAAAAGCCCTAAGGTACCATTTTACTTACCTCTTTCTGATCTTCACTCACCAAGGGATGGGAGAAGAAATTCTCCCATCTGACACTAAAAGGCTTTCAGCATATTCAGGGGATCTGGATTTTCCTGAACAAGAGAAATTCACTGAATGATTTTGTACATTCTCATCCTGAAACTCACACTCGATCTATTCTTCTTCTGCCTTGTCATCAATTCTTCTAAACCTGATGCTAGCCATGTGCCATCTATTATAGCTGTCATATTCATTGATCTCCCTAAGGCTTATACTGTATCTCCAATTCTGTCTCTTTGATCTTCTTTCACCATGACTTGCCTATAGAACTCTCCCTGCTTCTTCTTCTCAAAAAATATATTTTCAATCCTTTTCAGTTGCAAACATTGTCTAGTCAATAGATCATTTTTCTGTCTGTTTACAACTTTATGACTTGAAAAGTGAAACTGTTTGCAGATAAGTTGTATTTGACCTCCAAAAGGACTTGGAAAAGTATAAATAAGGCAAACAAAAAATTTTATTAAACTCTTGAAAGAACATATAACATTTTTTTCATAGTCATTTTTAGCTTTGTAGAGAAGGTAGTCACATTTCATGTACTATAGATAATCTTTGACAACATATTTTTTCCATTTTTCCTGAGACTCAATCACTGATTCTGTCCCTGTGATGAAAATATCTTATGGAAACACTATTTAGCATCACCCCATCCATAATTTATTGTCTTAGAGTTTGGCTTGGGGCAACAAGACATTAAACAACACAGTCAAATAGCTAGTATTATGGAGGCAAGATTTGAACCTAGTGCTTCCAGACTCCAAGGCTGACTTTCTGTACAATGCTTCTTTTGTATGTAATTGTATATGTTAATTATATTTACAAAATGAACATAAAGGAAAATGCTAGCATGTGCTAGTTGCAAGCTCACCATATACCACATAGGATTAGAAGTAGGTTAAGCAAGAGCCTATCTCATTTCTCTCATCCCTTTTCATGGGAAATAAAGAAAAAAAAAAGACTATGAAATGAAGAGCCAAGTGAAGTACTGGTAGCTCTGTTTTCCCATCTACTGAGTCAGTCCCTCTTCTGGCTTAGCAGTCAAGTCAGAGACTTCATCACTTGCCATTGCAATTCCCTGAGTCTATATGGAGAAAAAAAGATCCCATTTAGTCAAAAAGTAACAGGTCAAAAATCTATCCAGAATTCTGCCCTCTTAGCCTAGGGAGTCCCTACCCTAGACTATAATTCAATGAAAAATCCTAGTCATCTTCACATATCTCTTGGCTTTGTTCACTCTCCACAATTCTCTACTGTCTTATGAACAGCCTTTAGGTCCTGGAAATACTTATTTACTAAGGCCTACTCTCTAAATTGGTGAGTCTATAGGCAAGATTCCCATTTCATACTCTTGTCACACTCACTTCATTCTAGACTCAACTTTCTGGACTTCTTAGCTTCAAATCAGAAGTTTTGCAACCCCTATTACAACTTCTCTTAATTTGGTGTCTTCTCTTTTAAAAATGTAAGTTGGAGACAATTGGTATCTGGATAGAGCAATAAATGCAGAGACTCAAACAAAACTTGAGCATTTATAACATAATTGAATCCTATCAGGTTTTAAATAAGCTTTTTTTTTTTTTTGTATTGACCTGGAGATATCACTCCATCTACATATTTATAGGTGAAATGCACTCCGAATTTTTTTAAAAAAACAACCTTTTTCCTTTTGGAAATTGTTTCCTTTTTTCAATTAAAATGTTCTTTTTGAAATTTCCTTCCCATATCCCATCACCCTATTTGGGGGTGGGGTGGAAAAGAATACTTATAATCAATCAAAACAAGCTCCCATTTCGCCATGTTGAAAAAGGTGTATCTCATGTAAACTCTGGGAATTCGGTCCATTGGTGACTTCCTCTTGGGGTCTCCATTTTGTGGAGGAGGTGATCCAGCTTTGCCTTCTTTCTTCATTCGGACTTGTGGACCTCTAGATTTCAAAAACCATACATTCATTCCTGCCTCCCCTACCCCAACTTTGCAGGTCTTTTTGATGTGTCTTCTCTCTCCCATTTGAAAGAAAACTACACTCAGATAGGGAGTTTATGACTATTTGTATTTGGATTCTAATTGCTTAGCATAGTTCTTGGCACTTAATAAATGCTTCTTTCCTTCCATTTTCTATTTGATGATATTCTTTTTATAATTCAAAATATTCAAACCCAACTTCAAATCTAGTTTTCTCACCTCTCATATGACTGATACTGATAAGGTATTTAGAAATTCTCACACTACACTATAAAAATTGTAAGCTGGGCTGCTGTGCCCTCCCCTTACCTGCTGATGATATAACACTCTCTTCTCATCTTTGGCCAAACTTCAGGTAGTTATTTTGTAGTTCTCTGTCAGAGCTCTGCACAAGATTTGTCTCTACCTAAACTTAATTTTAGATATATAGTGATTCCACCCAGCAGGGTGAGAAATTCCATGGTGATATAGAGATTGGTAGCAATTTGCTGCATTGATGTCAGCCCGTTCAATTGGAACCTTCCTCCTCTCTGGGTAGCAACACCATGGTGTCCTATTGCTTTCCCCTTAACCCTCCCCCCTCTGCTTCCTGTAGAATTGCTAGGTTTTTAATTTGAGGGCCTCTGGCTAGCTGGAAGATCTTTTATAGGCAACAATTCTTAATCATGATGTTTCTATTTGGCTCTAATTATAAAATGTAATACAAGTCCACATTCTAAATTATATTCCTTTTTTGCCAATCACCTTTTAAAATATATTTTTTTTATTTTTTATTTTAGTGAAAGAGCAAATTGAGAGTTTTCTGGTTAGAAGTAATTTAACTTGGAACACACCCTTGGAAAACAAATACCATTTACTTGATGTGTTGATGATTCTGTGACTTTACTCATGTGAGTACTCCTTCCAGTGATGCAGATTGTAACTTGTCTCCTGCCCATCTTTTATGATTCTTCTCCATGTTTCAATAAATCTTGCAGAGGGGATTCATTCAGATTCATTCAGATGAAGCCTTTCTCTTATTCATTTAATATTCTCATAATGTCTTGCCAAGGTACCATAGGGGCTATCCATCAGTCATTTCCTTTTCACTATGACTGGCTCATCTCCTTTCTATGAACAAACATATCTTTCTTTGGTGCCTTTATATAACCTTACACATTCAAGTTATCATGGGTATCATGTGCATAATCCTTATACCTACCAAGGACCTTACCGTTGTGAAAATTTTTTAGTTTTGATTATCTTGAAAAGCATGATGTTCTTTAATTTATACTCATTAAGATAAATAGGAGATTATTGGTGTTAACTATGAATTTATACCAGTGGATAGTCTGGAATAAGCACAGTTTTAATAATGTGAGTCAATCCTGTCCCTATTCAGGTCTAAACCAACTCATAAACAATTTGTGGTCCCTATCCAACATACAGTGTCATAGACAGAGCTGCAAAAAGACATTAAAGATTATCTAGTAAAACCCAAGCTCAATTTCTT
>NC_058132.1:586652531-586754846 GCF_016433145.1 Gracilinanus agilis | reverse complement strand
TTTCTTTCTTTCTTTCTTTCTTTCTTTCTTTCTTTCTTTCTTTCTTTCTTTCTTTCTTTCTTTCTTTCTTCTTTCTTTTCTTTTCTATCTCCTGTTTGGTACCAATAATTGTAAGATTATTAAGCAAAGTTATCTTTATAATAATTTTTTCTGATATAGAATCTTATAGACTTTTAATTTTAAAGTGAGTGGTACATTCCCTGAGAAAAACTACATTTACTGTTGAATACTCAACTCTGATACAGTTGAGTAAAATCAGTAATTGATACAGTGATACCTTGCATCCTTTGGACCTCTCAATGGGATTAGAAAGTTGTGATCTACTTTGGAAAAAAAATCTCTAAAAATTCCCTGTTCACTTTTCTTTTTCTTTTTTATTATTTGATATATGCACAATGCATGCACAGAATATTCTCAAATATTTTATAGTAATTAGAAATCAGGCATAGATCATTATTTTCTGAAATTTTATCAGACTTTTTTCCCCTCCACACTTTTGGAGTAATAATATATATTGGATATCTGTCTTTCATGTGCTTCTAATTTTTTTTCTACCAGTACACTTTTTTTCATTTGTATTTTGTCAGCTTTATACTATCTTTCTGACTTCATCTGCTGTCACATTAAAATAGCATATAAGGTACTGAGTTTATAGGATCAATGTTTTTCTCTCTCATGTTGCTAATGAAAACAGATTCATATTATACTGTAAGCTGCTCTGTAATATTTCTCATTTATTTGTTATTCTTCCAAGGGAAAAATGCCAGTATTCAGTCTTAGGAGACTACACTGATCTGCCATGATTCTGAGAGGGGAAAAGAAAGAAGTCAGTTGTCTTCAAACATCAGTAGTCACAATTCTATTCCATTTTAAGTGTTCACAAATAATCCCCTTTGTTAATCTATTCATGATTTTGCTAGGAATTGTACAACTCATTGTCTACTTTTTTTTCTGATAACATCATCCCTCTCCAATTATCTGTGAGACCACCTGCTTTTTCATTCTTTATCAGGATTATTGACTTTAATTCAGCAATCGTAATCATGGTTCTTTCCAGATTCTTCTACCTTAATACTAGTATATCCAAGTTCCTTAAACTCAGTGAAAGAAGTAAGATATTTTCATTTACTCATTTATCTTGTATTTCAATTTCCTCTTAAAACTTTTTGTTTTAATCTCCTTAGCCTGAAGAACATTTTCCTTGGTTAAGAATGCAGAACTAGTGTATTTAAGGCCTTGACAACTCTCCTTTTATGTTTTTTTTTTTATTTTAAACCCTTTTACTTCTGTGTATTGACTTATAGGTGGAAGATTGGTAAGGGTAGGCAATGGGGGTCAAGTGACTTGCCCAGGGTCACACAGCTGGGAAGTGTCTGAGGCCGGAGTTGAACCTAGGACCTCCCGTCTCTAGGCCTGGCTCTCCTTTTATGGTTTTTACCTATCCTATTTGCTTCATCTCTACTCTGTCAGTTTGAAAGTAGTGTAATGGCCCTATACTCTTCATTTATCTAAATTTGTTATCCAAAAATGTCTTGCAATTCAATAGCACAGTATACTTGTAGATATCCAAGGAGATCAAAATTATTATCTAAAGCAATGAAACTCTCATTCATTTTATTTTCTTGCATCATTTTTAGACATCTGACAAAGTCAATAATGTATGATATGTGAATTGCAGCTTGTTGAAAAATCTCATCATTCATGGAGTTGCCTTACAATTTGTAAATTTCTCATTAAATGTCCTTCATTACCATGTTTAACACTTTAGGGGAACATATTGCCTGTTGGATATCTTATTTTACATCAATACTCCTCTTTTCCAGGCACTGTGTTAAGTACTTTATAAATATTATATCATTTGATTCTCACAACAATCCTGTGAGGTAGGTATGATTAGGACCCCTATTTTACAGTTGAGTAAATTAAGACAGGCCGATTAAATGTCTTGCCCAGGGTGACACAGATAGTAGATTTCTGAGATCATATTTGAACTCAGGTCTTCCCAATTTTATCCACATAGCTTTAGATCCATTGAGCTACCCGGGCTTGCATTTTAACTACAACCAAACAAACAATAACAACAACAAAAAACCTTAGTATTTCCAAGCTACAAATGAAGTGAAAGGTTTTCGATATTAGCATTATTTTTCAAGCTGACAGTGGGTAAAAGTAAAGTTGTTTCACCTTCTTTGAAGTTAAGTGTTCTCTATCTCAGCTACGGAGCAATCCAACAGTATATTCTTTCATTCAAAAATTAAAGTGACTTGCCCATTGCCAGACTTCCAGAACTAATTCCCTTTTCAGAGTATGTGCCTTATATCAAAAGTAACTAGATTTTATTTTCTACTTATTTACAGCCTTCAGGAATTTGAGTAAAGCTTAAAGGTAAGCATTTGATCTGTATAAAATGTTTTAGGATAGACACACTATCCAGTTATCTGCTAATGGCAGTTACTAAGCTTTTGGAAAGGTGTTTATCTGTTTTATTTTTCTTATTTGTCTTGGTTTGAAGATTTATCTTAGTGGAACTTACCATTTTTCATTCTTATTTTCAGTTTTTGTTAACAAAATTTTCATAAAAGATGTGAACAGTTAGTCAGCAAGCATTGATTAAGTTTTTACTATGTGGTAAGCACCATGCTGAACTTCTAGGGATATAAAGGAAGTAAAAAAAAAAAACATGATTCTTGCTCTTAAGCAGCTTATAATCTAATGGAAGAGAGAACATACAATCAATAATGCATATTTGAGGTATATACTGAGTAGATGGAAGGTAATCTCAGAGGGAAGAAACATAGTAGAAAAAGGACTTATCAAAGGATATATAACTAGAAAATGAGGTTGAGGGTTGCTTAAGAAAGTGGGGGATAATTGATAGACTGCTTGTGTGCTTTGCCAGTATGTATACAAGGCAATATATTGGAGATTCCCACAGCAATGGAGCTTCTGTGGAATATTTAAAGTAAGGCATAGCCAAAAGTTTTATAGAATGAGAAGGGGTGTTCACATGTGACCAAGTCACTCCCCACTTTTTTCTTCTCTATTTAAAAAAATTATCTATGTTTACATCATTCATTTTCTTTCCCTTCTCTCTTTCCTCCCCTCTCCTGGAGATGACAAGCAATTCCACTGGGTTACACAAGTGTTATCACTTATACCTATTTTCATAATATTCATTTTTGTAATACAGTAATCTTTTAAAACCAAAACCCCAAATCATACACTCATATAAACAAAGTGATAATTCATATGTTTTTCTTCTGTGTTTCTACTCTCATAGTTCTTTCTTCCCATGTGGATAGCATTCTTTCTCATAAATTCCTTGGGATTGTCCTGGATTATTGCATTGCTACTAGTAGCCAAGTCCATTACATTGAATCATTCCACAATGTTTCACTTTCTGTGTATAATGTTCTCTTGGTTCTTCTCATTTCACTCCATATCAGTTCATGGAGGTCTTTCCAGTTCATATAGAAATCAAGCAACTCATCTTCCTTATTGTACAATAGTATTCGATCACCATCATATACCACAATTTGTTCAGCCATTCCCCATTTTCCATTTTTTGCCACTACAAAGAGCATAGCTATGAATATTTTTGTACAGCCCTTTTTATTACCTCTTTGGGTTACAAATCTAGTAGTGGTATTGCTAGATCAAAGGGAATGCATTCTATTAAAGCCCTTTTGGCATAATTCCAAATTACATTCCAGAATGATTGAATCAATTCACAAGTCCACTAGCAATGCATTTCACACACCTTTTTCAAAGAGCATCAGTAGTCAGTATAATATGAAGCTGGAAAATTCTTTAGAGATCATCTAGTCCAATCTGTTCACGCTAAAGTTGAGGAAAAAGAGGCTCCAAGAGGTAAGATTATATCTAAAGGATATAAGGAGCAGAGGGTTTGAACCTAGAATATCTCACTGACATGCTAATAATTTTTCTACTACAATATACAGTCAAAATTCTTCTCTGAGTTATTTGCCTATGCCTGGAGTTTGCTCCCTCTTGACATCTATCTTTTGAAAATAATGTCTTCCTGCAAGTTTCAGTCCAAGTGCTACTGACGACAAGAACTCTATTCTGATTTTCCGGTGTTTGTGGACCACACCTTTATTTTGTATTTCTTTGTATATATTTCATAATGATCTGTGTACATATTGTCTTTCCCAGTCACCCCCAGTAGATTAAAAACCCTCTGCAATCAGGGATGCATCTATCTACATGCTTGTAGTTGGTGTGTAAATGTATATACACATACATATACATATATGTGTATATATGTAAATGTATACAATCCCTAGCACCTCTCACATGGACGAGTGCTTAATAAACATTTGTTCAATTGAATTAAAATATGTTTATTAAATTGAATTACTATATGAATTGCTGCCTGAACAATTATATAGGTGGTGATGATATTACATATCCACCAGTGTCCAAGTATAAATGGATAGAGGCAAATGTGATTTATTTAGTTTCACTTTTTTGAGGTAGAAGGGAGAGGAAAAAACCACTTTCAATTGCTTTAGATATCCAGTTTTGTATGTTTTCTTTATACACAGTCTTCCTATTCTTTCTTTAAACTTTCATTCATTTAAATCCTAGAACTCTTGGGAAATAATTAGATCATGGGGCTTTCTTATGAAGGTCCCATTTTTTTCACATTCATAAGTCCCTAGTCCCAGATAATATATTTGTCTTGTCAGTTCCTCCAACCCAAAGTGAGCTCCCATTGAAATTACTGATTAACCCAAGATTCTAAGGCCCATAAAAAAGGATTCTTTCAGAACAGAGTTAGCATTTCATACGTTATACAAATATGCTCTGTGTTGCACATTCATAATGAAAGACCTTTCTATGGATGTAGGACAGGTAAGTAGTCATTTTCAAATTCTCTAATTTGTAGTCTTTGGGGAGAGATTCTGAGAAAACAAAGACAATGAAATGTGACATCAGAAGTCCCCTATTTCTCCTAGGTAGTTTGCATTTGATGCCAATTCATTTCCCTCTAGGGGAAATATTCTGTGTTTAGGTTCATTCCAAACTAGATGCAGGTAGTACAATCAGAGAACCACAAGGGACTTAGGGAAAGCTCATTTGGAGTATAAAAATTTAAAATACCTTGCTTCTAGCTTGTTTACCTAAAGGATTTAAGAAAAATTTCAAGTTTAAAATTGTTACTTTTTCTCTGCAAATATGACTGTGTGATTATATGCTCCTTGAATTTATTCTTTTTTTTAGCTCATTTTGAATTTCCTGATAAAGACCTTCACTCAGGGTTAACATTCTGGCTTGCCCTCTAAGCCCTTAGCTTTTGCAATCAGGGCGATTAAAATGCAATTCTTCTTAAATAATGGAGAAAAGTTTACAAAAGAGGCCAAATTAGTTTCTAAAGTTATTCTGAATTTGGGAGAGTCCGATATAGTGGATCTGAATCTCAGCCAATCCCACTGGTTTTCTGGTACTTCTAGTTCTTTCCATTATATCCCTGTAAATCTTCAAGTCATTATTCTGCTATAGGTAGAAGAGACTAATGGCTGTTTGTGCTCACAGGAAATGATCAAAGTGGCCTGGTGGTCATAGATCACCTAAATCCCTTAATCTCCAGTGAGGAACTCTCCATACCTGAAGAATTTGAAAGAAAAAAGAGAGAAACCTGAGGGAAAGGAACATTGTCCCCCTCCTTTTATTGTTTATGGGAAAGGAGAAAAGTGAATGTGTGTAGGCATAAGAAATAAGGGAGAAAAAATGGGAACTAGAAGGGAAGGGGGATGAACATAAAGCTGAATAGAAACAGAGATAAAATAATATAGAGAAGAGTGGGAAGAGAAAAAGAGTAAAACAGATGGGAAATTAAATAATTTCTAGCATTATGCTCTTTCAAAAATAATTGAATGTCAATAAATACTTCTGTTAAGATAAAAATTCTTTGGAGACTATATGTTCATTTATAATTATTTATTAATAAAAATTAGAAAGAAAGAGAAAAATTACATGATCACCTAATTAATGAGTTTGCCAAGCTTTCCTCTGTTAGCCAGCCAAAAGCAGCTGCACCAGCAAGAGCCTCTAGCCCAAGAGTGCCAAGATCTGAAAGCACAAAAAGAGAACTTCATGCTTCCTCAGTCCCCTGTCTTTCAAAGCCATTGATATCACTCTTTCTGAGACTGTCTGGCTGGGCAGACTTAACCTTTGGGTCAGAGCCAGGAAGAGCATGGGAATAAAGTCAACCTCTTGTGGAAGGCCATGGAGCCACAAGGCATCCAGGCAAAATGTGGGGCTGATATCAACCAAAATAATTCCTTTTAAAAGGAATAATATAAATAATTCATATAAAATTCACACACTTCCAGAGAATATAGGAAAAGTCATCCCTTTTTATACCACTTTCACCAAAGCCTGGTCTGAGAAAAAAAGTGGAAAACATTATCATATTTAATGAGTTCTGACTTAATGCCATATTATTATGATGGAAATCCACAATGGTGTCATGATGAAGAGGGGAGTTGTTTTTACCACAAAAGATACCTTTAAAATAAGTAAGTTTCACCTATGGTGAAAATTCAAGGAAGCATTTTTCAAGCAACTATCTCTTAAGAGAATAGACAACTAAAACCAAACCACCACCAACAACAATAACAAACAGCAATGGAAACAACTATAAGAAAAATAAGATAGATAGCTCATTATACTAAGCTCTTCTAAAAATATCTAAAAAATGCAGATGATATAGTTAAACTCTTTGGCAATCAAAATCATTAGCAATGTGACAAATCTGATAACTTTTAATAATATATTTTGATTTATTTAATACACCTTTCCAATATTAAAAAAAACATTATTTTTTTAAAATGAGTTTTATACTCTCTCCTTTCCTCCTGCCCTTTTCCCATCCTTTGAAAAGGCAATCAACATTATATAAATTATACCTGTGAAGTCATATAAAATATACTTCCATATTAGCCATGTGGAAACAAAAACAAGAAAATAAAGAAATTATTAAAAATATCTTTTAATCTGTACTCAGAGTTCATCAATTCCTTATTCCAAAGTATATGTCACTTTTCATCAAGAACACCTCAGAATTTTCTTGGATCATTTTTTTGATCAGAGTAACTAACTCTTTCACAGTCTATCTTTCTTACAATGCTATTACTGTATTCATTAATCTTGTGGTTCTTCTCACTTCATTTTGCATCCATTCCAATATGTCTCAGGTTCTTCTGAATCTATCTTAATCATTTCTTATAACACAATAGTATTCCATCAGAATCATATAGGACAATTTGTTCTGCCATTTCTAAATTGTTGGGTAGCACTTTACTTTCCAACTGTTTGCCACAACAGAAAAAGAGCTGCTATAACTATCTTTGTACAAATATGTTCTTCCTCCTCCCTTTTTTTTTTTAATCTCTTCAAGATAGAGACATAGTACTAGTATTTCTGGGTCAAAAGATATGTACAACTTCGTAGCAGTTTGGGCATAGTTCTAGTTCACAACTTTAGCAACAGTGCATTAATATTCTGATTTATCATCACCTCCCTCAGCATTTGTCATTTTCATTTTTTGTCATGTTAGCCAATCTTATAGATATGAGGTGGTATCTCAGAGTTGTTTTAATTTGCATTTCCCTAATCAGTAGAGATTTAGAACATTGTCTTCACATGACTGTTATTAGCTTTTGGGGCAGCTAGGTGCCACAGAGGATGGAGTACTGGGTCTGAGGTCAGAAAGACTCTTCATTCTGAGTTTAAACCTGGTCTCAGACACTTACTAGCTGTGTGACCCTGAGCAAGTCACTTAGCCTTATCTGCCTAGTTCCTCATTCGTAAAATGAGTTGAGCAAGAAAATGGCAAATCACTCCAGTATCTTTATCAAGAAAATTCCAAATAGGATGAAGAAGACAAGGCTGAAAGGAATAGAAAGAAAGGACTGAATAACAACAGTGAAATTGTTAGCTTTGATTTCTTCTTATGAAAACTGCTTGTTCATATTTTCTCACCATTTATTAAATGAGAAATGGTTCTTATTTTCTTTTTTTTATATATATAAATTTGGTTCAATTCCCTATATAAGAGTTGAATGAGGCTTTTATCAGAGAAAATTGTAAATTTTCCCAAGTTAACTGTTTTCCTTCTAATTTTGACTGCATTAATTTTGTATGTGTTAAATTCTTTTTCATTTCATGTAATCAAAATTATCCCTTTTTATTTCTCATGATCCTCTATATCTATTATTTGTTCATTAACTCTTTCCTTATACATAGATCAGATTGGGCTATTTTTCCATGATTCTCTAATAACTTTTGATATCATCATTTATGTCTAAATTATTTATCCATTTTGACCTTATTTTGGTCCATGGTGTGAGATACTGCTCTATGCCTAGTTTCTTTCAAACTGCATTTGAGTTTTCCAAGTTATTTTTATTAAAGGATGTGCCTCAAAAGCTTGCATCTTTGGTTTATCAAACATGAAATACTATAGTCATTTCCTGCTGTATACTGTGTACCTAATTTATTCCAAAAACTACCACTCTATTTCTTAGTCAGTACCAGCTTTTTCCTTTTTTTTTAGGTATAAATCTAGAGTATTTTATTTTATATTATTTTTATTTTTAAATGTACATGAATGCTCAAACTTAAAAGATGTTATTATTTATCAAAAAAGAAACTAAGCCTTAAATCCCTTATTTCTAAATAATCAGACTTTTGTGAGAATTTATTTTTATATGCTGTATTAATTCCAATATATTAGCGTGAATTACTGTGTATTGCCAGTCTGGGATCTGGATAAGAGATACCATCTAGTTTACTGCTTTTTGAATTTTCTTTATCCTTTGGAATCTCAAGTAATGTCTTCCTTTTTAACAGAACCTGTTTAATAATTGAAGGGGCAAGAAGTCTTTTCCTATGTATGTTTCCCATGGTGTAGGTATAGGAAAGGGTAGATAGTATGATGGACCACCTCTTAATTAGCTATCACCAATTGAGATGTCTTGGGATGGTAAAGGGAGGGACTGTATGATGAGCAACTAGAACTTTATTAGAATACCTGAAGCAGCTCAGATCATCCCTGATGTTTGAGAGACAACCATGGAGATCTATATCACTTTATTAGTTATGATACTGGCCTAGTGACTAAATCTAGTATAATCAATAAACTTATATTCTTATGCCCAAATTAGTCTCTTGAGATAATTTTAATTGTAACACTTTGTTTAAAATATAAGCAAAAAAAGGAAATTTAAAACATGACAAACAAAATTTTTTTCAACCATTCTCCAATTGATGTAGATTCCCCTCAAATCCCAATTGTTTGTCACCAAAAAAAGAAGCTTCTATAAATATTTTTGTAAAAGTTGGTTCTTGATAGTTTTGATTTCTCCATCTTAAAATACTTTTTTCATATCCTTTGTCTATTTCTCAATTGGGGAATGATTTGTACTCTTATAAATTTGACTTAGTTCTCTATGTTTTTGAGAAATGTGACCTTAACAGAAAAATTTGCTATAACTTTTTCTCCAGTTTGTTGTTTTCCTTCTAAACTTGCTTACATTGGTTTTGTTTGTACAAAACCTTTTAAATATAATATAATAGAAATTATTCATTTTACATTTAGTAATATTCTGTTTTTTGTCATAAAATCTTCTCTGCTCCACAGTTCTGAACTATACAAGGCTTCCCTAATTTTCTTTAAGCATTACTTTTTATTTCTAAATGCTATACCCATTTTGATCTTATCTTGATATAGGATGTGAGATATTGATCTATTCCTAGTTTCTGCCAAACTCTATTTCAGTTTTCCCATTAGTTTTTTTTTAATCAAATAATGAGTTCTTATCTCAAAAACTTCGATCTTTGGGGTTTATCAAACACTAGATTCCTATTGTTATTTAAACCCATATATCGTGTATCTAATTTATTCCATTGATCCACGATTCTAATTCTTAGCCAGTACCAGATTGTTTTGATGATTACTGTTTTATAGCAGAGATCTCATACTGCAAGTTCATCTTCTTTCACATTTTTGTTAATAGCCTTGATATTATTGACTTTTTAATTATCTTAATATTTTTCTAGTTTTATATAATATTTTTGGTAGTTTGATTGAGTACCAGATTCTTTTTATGATTACTATCCTTATAATTTGAAATCTCATACTGATAGCACATTTTCCTTTACATTTTGCTTTCACTGATTCCCTTGAATTTGTGACCTTTTGCTCTTCCATATTAACTTTTTTTTATATTTTTTCATGTGTTAAGATAAAACTCTTTGGAGACTGAATAGTAATATATATATATTTATTCATTAGACAGTGAAAATGGGTTGGAGAGAGAAAAGACACATAATCACATGGACCTAGATAACCTAAACTTTCTATTCACCTTGAGTTTCCTTTCCCTCTCATTGCTTCCTAGAAAAGAGACCACAAAATTCCTTGATCCATAACTAATAATATCAGTGATATCACCTTTTCTGGATCTCCCTGATTAGACAGACTTGACCTCCGTTCTGGCCAAAGTCTTCCAGATGTCAGGAATTACATGGGACAAGAAGCAAGTGCCTTCTGAGACACCAGGGAGTTACAAGGCCTCTGGTGTCCTACAATAATATGTATTTGTGCCAAATCAAAGGTGGAGGTGAGACTGAAATGCATTTTGAAAACTCCTTTTTAAAGAGAATTATATAATAAAGGAATATATAATATATAGTAACTATATATTTCATTATTCTCTCACTAATGTATAAGGGCCCAATGACATTATACATTTCATTGAAGGTCTAACTACACTTAGGTATTTCTTAACATATTAAAAAATGATTGATAGACACATTAACAAGGAGTCATTAGGGGGCATTCCTCTTTTTTTGGCACAAAGTTCATACAATCAAGATAAAGTAATGATGCATGGGAAGGAGAGAAGTAGATGGAGGGTCCAAACCTCCTCAGTTCAGATAATTATGTGAAAATGTTCACTCAGAATTTCCTGAGGTAGTGTTTGATATCTGGGGATATCCTTTCTTGTCAACATCTTTTTTGTCCATCTGGAATCATGATGGTCCTTACAGAATTTTCTCTAGGAGATCTTTCATGGTCCAGGTTTTTGGTGATATCTTTATCTAAAATTGCTTTAAAAAGATCTTAGTCTATAGACCTTTAAGATAATGTCACAATCCTCCCTCATAAGGATGAGATACTACCTAGGATTTAATCCCACATACAAGTGTATATATATATATATATATATATATCTTGATGGTAGCACAAAATAATGTTCCAACATGGTAGTTATTCTTACAAAAACAATAGACTTGGAAAAGAACATATGGCTAGGATACTTAAGAATGCATTAAATAACCTATGAATCATCTTTCCCCAAAATAACAAGAAATATATATATATGTATATATATATATGCATATGCATATACATATTCAGGGTTTAGTGGAAGTAGCTTATATCCTATAGGCATGTAGGTCAGGTGCAGCAATATTTCAATTACCTACTATCCACCATGACTAAAGAAAGTTACCATGGCAAAGAAAAAAGGGAAAGAAATCTGACAAAAAGGGAAATGTGGTCCCCTAGTCTGATTTTACTCTATACAAGTTGTAATAGAGATAGCAAGCCAGAGTCAGAGCCAAATAAGGATATCCTTATGTCTTATAGGATAAGTCAATTTTTTCTAATTCAATAAAAAATTTTCTTGGTAGTTTGATAGGTATCACACTAAATAAGTAAATTAATTTGGGTAGAATGATTATTTTTATTATGTTAGCGCATCCTACCCATGAGCAATCAATGTTTTTCCAATTGTTTAGATCTAGTTTTAATTGTTTGGAAAGTGTTTTATAGTTGTATTTGTATAATACCTGTGTTTGTTTTGGTAGATAGATTCCTAAGTGTTTTATGTTGTCTAGGGTGATTTTAAATGGTGTTTCTCTTTCTAACTCTTGCTGTTGTGATATATTGGAAATATATAGGAATACAGATGATTTATGTGTATTTATTTTGTATCCTGCAACTTTGCTAAAGTTATTGATCATTTCCACTAGCTTTTTAGTTGATTATCTAGGATTTTTTAAGTAGACCATCATATCATCTGCAAAGAGTGATAACATACAGAAGACGTCTATCTCAGAACTTTGCTTAACAGTCCCTCTTTCAACTCTCCTCTGAGACAGCTCCCTCAGTTTGGCACTGATATTTGCCATCTCTTTAGGAACTGTGATCATCTACTTATCAGCACTGATCAATGCATTGTTATCAGGCCCTTTGTCATTTTTCTCCAATAAGATTCCAACACTAGCAATAGTCTCATAAGATTTAATACCCAATGGCAGGTTTCAATAGTCTAAGATTTGAAGTATGCAATATCGTTATAACTAATTGTAGACTGATTCAATGCCAAATATCAGATACAATTCCATAAACTGATATTTTAAAAATCATATTTAAAACTAACAAAGAGAAAAAACAAAAAGATCATTTTTTCAAACTCCATCAAACAATATTCAATAGAGACCACTGGCATCCTCCCATAGTGTGCATGTATACCCAATCAAAGGGTAGGGATAGGACCAATATGAATTTTCAAAACATTTCTTTTTAAAAGGAAAGAGGGGTTACAGTTTTATATTAAAGTCATACACATAACACTTTGTAGTTTGACTGAATAAGGTGGAATTAGATAGAATTTTCATTTTAATTTTATTGGACTGATCTACCATGAGCAATTAATATTCATCCAGTTGCTTAGATCTGCTTTTATTTCTGGGAAAAGTGTTATGTAATTATAGTCATATAATACCTGGGTTTGTCTTAGCAGATAGACTCCCAAATACTTTATATTGTATGCAGTTATTTTAAATGGATTATTTCTATTTATTCCTTCCTGATGGATTTTATTGTTAGTGAATAGAAATGTTGTGGATTATGTGAGTTTATTTCACAGCCTACAACTTTGCTGAGTTGTTAATTGTTTTAACAAAATTTTTAGTTGATTCCCTGAGAGGGGAAAGTTGAGGTCCTCCATGTATAGTGTTTATTTTCTCCTAGAACTCATTTCAGTTTTCCTTTAAAATTTGGGAGCTATTATATTCAGTGCATGCATATTTAGTATTGATATATAACTACATATCTATAATACCTTTTAGCGAAATATAGTTTTATTGTTCATAACTTTTAATTATGTGTATTCTTGCTTTGATGTGTTTTCCAGGTCAGTTGTTTTATCAATGAGATGTCACATTTTTTCCAACTTTTAAATTATTTTGATTTTTTTTTGTTTCTTGGTGTTTCAGGGAATTTTTAGCTTCCAGTTGCCCAATTCTAATTTTTATTCAGACTTTTTCCAGATTACATATTAGTACAATTTTCAAAGGTTTTCTGAGATTTTGTTCTCTTCCTCTTTCCCATTCATCCCTCTTTCCCAAAATGGCAGTAATATGATATAGGCTATTCATGTATTATCATACCATACATATTTCTTTGTTCATCATGTAGTGAAAGAAAAACACATGTTGCTTACCCCAGAGAAAAAAATCATGGAGGAAACAAAATGAAAAAAATGTTATGCTTCAATTTGCATTCAGCCTTCTTCAGTCCCCAATTCAAATTTAAAAAATATTTTTTCTCTTCAGTAAATTTTTCTTAACCTCCTCTTCAATTTGTCTAGTTCTTCTTGTAAGAAGTAATCCTATTCAATGGATTTTTGTGCTTCTTTTAACCTTTGGGCTATTTTGTTGTTTAAAAAATTATTTTCTTCAGTAATTTTTGTGCTTCCTTTTCCAAGGTGTCAATTTTTCCCTCATTATTTTCTTACATTGCTCTTTTATTTTCCCAGTTTTTCCTCCACCTCTCTTACTTGACTTTTAAAATCATTTTTTAGAAAGAACTTTAAGAAAGGGTATTGAGACTAATTCACGTTTTTCTTTGAGCCTTTGTATGTGGTTTCTTTGATTTCATGGTTTTCTTTTGAGTTTGTGTTTTGATCTTTCTGATTGCCTTGGTAACCTTTCATGATCATATTCTCTTTTTGTTGTTTGATAATCATCCAGCCTAGTGATGGGCAAACTTTTTAAAGAGGGGGAAAAAGGAAAGAAAATGCTATCTGTCAGTTTGTTTCTAAAGCAACTCTTTGGGAGTTTCATTGTATTGTATCCGATTCATTGTATTCGTCAGATTAGGAATAATGTTGTGAAGCCAGATAGAACATTTTCAGGGGGCCTGCATCTGGCCCACAGATCATAGTTTGCTCATCACTGATCCAGCCTATTTCTTGAATTTTAACTTCATATTAAAGTTGGGTTTTGCTTCTAAGTTGGAGGGGGAACTATTCTAAGCTCCAAGGTTTTTATGGTCCTGTTTCCAGAGAGAGTTCTTGGAGTCTATAAGTTTTTAGTTCTTCTAAGATGGGCAGTGTAGACTTAATCTAATTATCACAGTGGTATGATATTAGGAGAAGAGTGAATACATGCTTTCCTGGCCTGTGTGCTAGACTTGGAGTGACCATGAGCATTCTTTCCTGCCTAGGTGACCAGGGTCTTCAATTTTGCTAGTTTACCTCTTCACCTTGGACTTGTCCCTCAGAACCACATATAGGAAATACAACACAGTCCTGCTACAAGTTCTAGTCAAGAATCTCTTGTAATCTCCTTCTCACCAGTTGTCTGACCAATTGTCTGTGGTTTGAAAGCCCTAAAAATGGCAGCTGCTAATTCAGTTGCCCCTAGGGTCTACTGTTGATTTTCTGGGGGGCTCATCTGTGCTGGCACAGTCTTGTCTGGATTGCTCTTTACTCTTACCCTAGTGAGAAATACCTTTCCTGCCTATTTTCTAAGTTTTTTGTTTTGAAAATTGTTTCATCTTGTCCTTTTGTTGTTTTTACTGCTTCATAATTCATTGTGAGGTGCTATTTTGATGTTGTTCAGAGGGGAATTTAGGAGAACTCAGGGAAGTCCCTATCCCTATTCCAACATCTTGTAAAATATTTTTTAAGAATACAGGCATTTTACTTTAATATTTCTAATAATTGATTTTCTAATAATAGCAATTCTAGTAATAATCTAATAAATTATATGATCATTCTCAGTGACTACATAATGGTCAGTTTATGTCTTATACTGTTCATGGGCAATTGGAACACTGAATGCTAGCAGTTCAGCAAGAACATGAATAATCCCATTGAAAATTACACTGATTTACTTCATTAACCACATTAGAACATGCATTCAATTTTTAAAAAAATCAACCAGATTTTCTACTAGAAAGAGATAGACAATGAACTTGAGGTCTCTGTTGAAGTGTACCAGATTAGCAGTTCACATAACTATGGAAAGAAAAGAGAACAAAGTTTAGGTGCAAATCTAGGCAGATTTTAAACAAATTACATCTTCTGACCTCTATACACCTTAGATAACAGATTTTTATACCCTAAAGCTGATTCTGACTAAGAGAAGAGGCAAGATGAGGTAAGAAGTCCTTCTTATGGCCAAATAATACTGGAAAATCAGTAAGATCAAAGTTGTGTCAAAGACATCCCATTATAAAATGAGGTTCTGTATTGCATTAGATGAAGAATTTTCCTGGACATTTAGACTTTGTTGATTAATGTATTTATAATATATATGTTTAAGACTAATTCTTAAAGTATGCTATGAGTGGTTATGGGACAGAATGCAAGAGTAGAATTAATGATTTAAAAAGCTGTTAAAATTTCCCCAAACTTTTCACTACAGACACATTAAGACAATTAAAAAATTTTTTTGGTTATTCTATTTTTCTTTTTTTTATAAACTCTTATCTTCCATCTTAGAATCAATATTGTGTATTGGTTCTAAGGCAGAAGAGTGGTAAGGGCTAGGCAATGTGGGTTAAGTGACTTGCCTGGGGTCACACAGCTAGGAAGTGTCTAAGGCCAGATTTGAAACCAGGACCTCCAGTCTCTTGACCTAGCCCTCAATCCACTGAACTACCCAGCTATCCCCTAGTCATTCTTATCAATATTCATGTGTCTGTCACTTGATTGGTAGATGGGACCAGTTTAAAAATATGTTAATATGGACAAATTCCATTGCACAGCATTTTGTAATGGAATTAGTAATTCTCTAAATAAAATTATTTCTGCCTTTTTTAGTGCAGCTTAAATAGAATATAAGCTCTTTGAGAGCCTGGGCTACTTCATCTTTGTTTTTCTAAACCCAGGACCTAACATAAGACATAGCACATAATAGACCCTTTATAAATGCCTGTTGGTTGATTGATTGTTCTCTTGAACTCCAAATTGGTTTCACATACAGCTATGATTTCATCGGATAATAGTCCTTTCATTATTAAGATTATTTCTCGACCTCTAAAAATTTACTTATTTGTGTTGTGGAGACAGACAAACCATACCCTTTGGCCAAAATATTTTAGTCTATGCCTCCATTTACACAGATGCCAAGTATCTATGGGCCAAAAAGAATATAAACAGATCATATTTTTGAGAATTATAATAATAGTAGTGTTAATGATAATAAAAATATAATACTTTAAGGTTTGCAAAGCACTTCACAAACATTATCTCTTTTAATCCTCATAACTATCTATGATAAATGTGACTATTATCCTAATTTATAGATGAAGAGACTGGGGTCAACCATGACTAAGTGACTTGTCCAGGGTCATGTATCTAGGAACTCAAACTTATTCAGTCAGGTGTTTCTGATTCCTAGTACCCTGGCCACTCTGCTAGACTGCCTAGCTACTGTCTGTATATCAGTGGAATCATTGGCTTATGATTCTATATTGCTAAAAAGGAGGTTCAAATCCTTCCCTTCCACTTAATCCACTTATGCTGAAAAGTTCTTCTCAGTTAATACCCTACTGAAACACTCCAGGCAGGAGTAGGTATCATTAGCCTTTCTAATAACTTCAGAATCACTAAAATTCCAATTAACATTCCATTGCTGAAACTTGTCCATTTGCCGTTTGTTTCTGTGGTCACTGTACATTTGCTCTTTAAAGGTTTTGTTTGTATGGTCTGTAGCATAGGAGAAAATGACAAAACCAACTAAATCCCCTCTAAGCAACAGAGATGGGAAAGTGAAAGCCTGTTGTTGAACCAATTTGATCTCCTTTTTCTTGTTCCACAAGTCCTGCTTATTTGCAGCTGTTAGGAACATCTGTAGAGAAAATTCAAGTAAGTTTTAGGAAGAAGGGGGAAAATTGGGAAGATTCCAAAAGGTTAAAATAAACTGCTTCAATTCAAAATTTATTTGAGAGGTATTGTCAAGAATAACAGAGAAAAGGTCATGATGCAATATTTCTCAAACAGTCAAAATGAGCTACTGATCTGTCTTTATTACAGTTAGAGTCGTGAAGCACGTCTCACAGCGTTTTAATTATTTGGTTTTTTTACTTAGAAACTTGGTCTTATTATTTCAGCAAACTTTAAATAACACTGTTGGTTTCAAATGAGAAATACAGTATTCTTCAATATAAGCTTTGGTGTAGTAGCTCATTATATTTGAGCCATGTCAAATCTTGACCAAATACAGTGGAAAACTTTAGGATGACCACTTAAAATTAAGCAATTTATTTGTTTTAGGATTTGATAATCCCCCCCACAGACTTGTGGAAGATTTTCCATTTAGCCATTAAGGGATATACATTTGAAAAAAATCACGCATTCATACACACACATATATATATATGTAAATATATACATGTATATTTATATTTATATTTATATAACTGAAAGTTTTTCAGAATAGTTTTTGTTATTTTGATGGGTCTAATTTTTTTTAATGCTGATCAAGAACTGATCAAAAACCAACATACTTTTTAGACCCAATAAAGCATCTCTTAGCTAGTACATAGCAGATGCCAAACAAATATCACTAAACATCCATAAAACCTCTACCAATGCAGCTTATCATTTTCTTTACAAATTAGAGTTTTAGAGATTTGCCTATTGAGGAATTAATCAAAGGATCAAAGAACCAGTATGTGTTAAAAATCTGGCTTGACCCTGTTTCTTATTGATGTTGAAGCCAGCACTCTTTCCATTACATCACTATATCTGTAGATCATATGTCCCTAGATCCTATAAAAGATGTCATGCTAGCCAGTCCTAGCAACATTCCCTGAACATCAATGAGTAAGGCATTGGCATTTCCTTTCTTGATACATTTATCACTTCTAAACCTGACCCTTATACTCTAGTAAGATTTTAAACATAGCAATAATTCAGAGTAGGTGATACAGAATATAGTAATCTTCCCTTTTAAGTAGAATAGATCAGGTTTTCAAGATTAGTGTCTCCTAAAAGACTGGGTATCTAGGTCACCCCCAAACTTCTACATTTCACTATTTTGATTATTCCCCAACTGTGTTCTCTTTACATGATTCTAATGCAGGAGAAGAAAGGAAATAAATTTTTTCTTTTGCAAAGTGTCATTAAAAATACATTGTCATTTCTTAAAATTAGGACCATCCCAGAAGCAGCTAAGCAATTCAGTGGATAGAATTTTGGGCCTGGATTCTGGAAAATATAATTTCAAATTTGGTCTCATATACTTGCCAGATGTGTGATTCTGGGCAAGTCACTTAACTTTGGTCTTCTACATTTCCTTTAACTATGAAACAGAGTTTCTAGTTGGACCTTTCTCTTAAAAGCTGTTCTGAGGTTCTAATAAGATTAGATTTTAAGTGCCTGATATACAGCAGGCTTTAAATAAATACCTTCTTCCTTCCCTTCCTACCTTTCTTCCTTCCGTCTTTAGTTCCTTCCTTCCTTCTTTGCTTGTTGCTTGCTTCCTTCTTTCTTTGCTTGCTTGCTTGCTTGCTTCCTTCCTTCCTTCCTCCCTTCCTTCCTTCCTTTCCTTATTTCTTCCCAGAATATGTCATATGCCATTTCTGAAGTAATGTGTTCATTTTTTAGAGCTGATTTCGTAATTTAAGTATTAACACGCAGAGAAAACATGTTATACTACTGTCAAAAAGCCTGTTATATCCCATTTAAATAAAGATGAAATGAGAAAGAGAAAGGATCCCTTAATCAAAAGATAGTCAATGTTAAAAGCCAGAGTTTAAAAGTTTCTCAAAGTGGGTATCATTGTTGCTCAGAATAACTTTCTTGAGCAAATATTATCATTCAATTAAAAAAACAGAAATTCAAAAGGTAAAGAACTATAATTGGGATAGGTTTTGAAATAAGGAAAATTAATCTTTTTAGTTAATAAATGACAGCTTTGGCAGAGTTGTGATATATATGTGTGTATATTTATATATACACATATATAACATTTATATGATTATGATTTCATTTTCTTCTTTTGCTTACAGAAAAAATAGATAGGACACTCTTAAGAACTCAGGAAGGAAATAACAAGTTTAGATATAGTAACCTATGGCATCTCCTGAGATTAACAGAAAATAATAATATGTTAAAAATAATAATAATAATTGACATATGCAAAGTGCTTTCTAATTTTTCACATGTTTTCATATATATTCCCATGCTCTCTAAGGTTATAAATTGTACAATATGTGTCCATCTACCACGGTAGAGAGAATTACCTCATAGGAAGTTCATTACACCAATGAAATTCAAGGCCCAGTTGCATGACAAAATGCCAAAGTGTCATTTTAGTTCCTAGAGCATAGAAAGGTGTGTTAGCAAGATAGATGCAAGAGCAAAATAACTTTAATATCAAGCTGAATTAGTTTTAAATCTCAGATCTAAGGAAAACCAGAACTAGATTATATAAAGTTTGAAAAAGTGTAAAAGTTCTCTAAATAGATGGTTAGTAATGAGGTATTTTGAATTATTTTTAAAAAACTTATTCCAGATTATGTATTAGCCTTGTAAATATGATCACTAATTGATAAATATTTACATTCAAATTTTAATTTTTTAATTGAATTGAACATAATTGGGTGAAATGTGCACTATAATCTTTGACTCAATGGACTAACATTTTAGGACAATGGGTGTAAGATTATGATGCTCACACAAATAGATTTTGCCAGTAATGGATCTGAATTGCAGATCAAGTAGGAAGGAGAAAAGGAGAGAGAGAGACAACAAAGAGACCGAGACAGAACATGTGCATTTAACCCAAAGTAAGGAAAAATTTAGCTAGACAACTAATGTGATGTCTTAGAGTAGAAAGTCATTGCTTTCTAAATTTTCTATCCTAAATGCAAAGGTGAGAAGATTATTCACTCATTTAAATCTTTTTTTTTCCACCCTATTTTGCAAACAATTCTATTTGGATTGATAGAATTACACTATAAAGAAGACCTTGCCTTTTGGGGGCATATTTTATTTTGAATGCCTTCCAATCCAGCTACTCTAGAGTGGATTGTTTACAGTATTTCCTTTCTCTAGACAATTCAAGTTTTCATTGTTTTCACGTCCTTAAAATCTATATCAAGTCAAGAACCGAGGCTTCTCAAAGAACAAATATAAACCTGGACGAATGTGATATTCCTTCCATCTCCCAAAAGTATTCTTCAGCCATGAATTATAAGGGCCAATATAATAAACATTGATTTAATTATTCATGCCTTTCCAAGCTTTCATTTGTTATAATTAATAGGTTAAAATGTATTTATTAAGTTCCAACTTTATAAAAAGTTGTGCGGATAAAAAGACAGAAAAGAATCATGCCTGCCTTCATGGAGCTTACAGTCTATTAAAGGAACTATTATTTTTTTTATTAAGTTGAGTAATCTAGTAACACATAGTAGAATATACAAATATACATACAATATAAATATACAACTTACACACAGTAGGAATGTATAGTAATTGAAGGAATGAAGGATTTGTTAGTAAAAACAAAGTTAATAAAAAGTTACACTTGTCAAAGGAATATGATTATTCTCTGGGTTTATATGCATTATTTAGGAAAGAGCATTTTGGTATGTTCAGACTTGGAGAGATTACAATGAAAATATAAATGTGAAGTAACTTTAGGGACACTCCTCAGGGCAGTGTCACTGGCACTTAGAGACAACTTTTTTTATTAGTACTACTGCCCCTGGAAGAGAGGAGTCAGTCAGCTGAAGATTTTTAGAGGAAGAGGAAAGATGGAGCTAGCCTTATTGCATCATTGGCTAACTTAATCACACATGCATAGAAAACTGTGCTGCTGATTTTGTACATTCTACTTGAATTTATGACATTTTAGTATCCTGGGGTTGAATCTTCCAGTGTGCCCACAGATCACATCTCTTTCTATGTTCCTTAAATAGTTTTATCCTAATATTGACCCTTTGTTCTCATTTAGATATTTCCTTTTGCATCTGGTTCCTTACCTCAATATTACATATTCTTGAAACCATCTCCAGCTCTTCATGGTTGTTTTTGTCCCCTTCCTGAAGTCAGGTGCCTCCATGTTACTATCTTTTCTTATTCTCTGACCAAGAAGTCATCAGGCATAATCACAGAGGGTCCTCATTCACAGCCTAAACATTTGGACCAAAAGAAACAATACAAGAACATGAGAACAGAGCTTTGCAAGGTCGTTGGGTAGGAAATGTGGAAGAGGCTGTTGAGAGATTGAATTAAAAATTCTAGTCTTATTAAATCATTCATTTGTCCTTTATTAAAAACTTCTTAAACTTTTTTTTTGCTTTTTAGCTCAGTTTTCAAAGCATAGGAACTTGAGTTTTAATCAAATGGAAACGATGGATTACTTTAGGTTGATTTTGCTAGTTAAATGATCCAGTCAAAACTTTATATTTGCATTTCCATCACACTCTCCAAGCCTGATTACTTTAACAAGTGCTTCTCAATTGCCCAATTATTTTAAAGAAGTATTTCTATCTTAACTATCTAATCTTATAATAATTTGTTTTTATTAGCCTCATATTTTCTGGGATTTATAAAGTTTTCTGTTTACTAGTGAGGTGAGGGTTTGGGAAAATTTGTATTTTCTTCTGTTCCTACTCCTGTCACTCCCTAGGCTTATTTTGCTGCCTTACATCATTTTAACTGCAATAAGGACTCTTTCAAAGATGCTGAGTCTGCAGTTGAATTCTAGTGGAACTAGTTTCCCTTATTAGATTGAAGATTTAAAGTAAACTGTGGATTTCTAGAGATTTCCAACTGGTAAATGTACTTTTACTGCATTAGGGATAAAAGAGATAGAAGGAATTAGAGGACATGATTCCTGTCCTTAAGGAGATTTCAATCTGTTTTGGGTTACATATAAAATGATCTGAGTCTACTTAATAGAGTAGCAGCCCCAATGCAAAATAATATAAAAGAAATTAAACATATACATCGTGAGGGAATACAGATTCTAGGAAAAATCAGATCATTTTAGCTTAGCCTGCAAAGGCTCCTGGAAGGAAATGAATTTTGGGGATATGGCAAGATTAACTTCTTGAGCATATCTCTAAGCTCACTACTTTCAACCATATTGCAACCTACCTGAGCCAATAACTTAATGCTGAGCATGTTAGCATACATTCAATAAGTACTCTTTTAACCTTTTTGTGCCTGAGTTTACTCATCTGTAAATTAAAAAATATTAGACTTGATGGCCTCTATGATTCTTTAAAGCTATAAGTCAACAATCCAATTAATTGAATACAACTTATACTTAAAAAAACCTTGTATCTACCAAAGTCTATATTTGAAATACATTGTATTTCCCCTATCATAATCATTTAAATAATCTTCTGCAATGAAGAAGTGTGTATGTGTGTGTGTGTGTGTGTGTGTGTGTGTTCCTAATCACAATTATGTACACATAGGTATAGAATTGGCTATTCTCTGCTTCAGAGGTTCTTCTCATTTTCCCTGTTTGTCCAGTCCAACCAGAAGACAGCATGGTTCTTCTCTTTGTGTCCTCCTGAAGGACACAGTCAAAGTCAGTATCTTGTAAGAGGTGTTTTTATTTTTATTTTTTAATTTAAAACCCTTATCTTTTGTCTTGGAGTCAATACTGTGTTTTGGCTCCAAGGCAGAAGAGTAATAAGGGCTAGGCAATGGGGGTCAAGTGACTTGCCCGGGGTCACATAGCTGGGAAGTGTCTGAGGTAACATTTGAACCTAGGACCTCTCATCTCTAGTCCTGGCTCTCAATCCACTGAGCTATCTAGCTGCCCTGGTGTTTTTATTTTTAACACAGGTTCAGGCACTCTCTCCTACTATCAAAGGCGGCCTTACATCCATGGCAGATTTGGTGTCTTGCTATATTCTCAAAATATTTCTAATTCATTTCTGAAACTTTAAGAGTAAATGAATTCATGCTTCATCAGTGGAAAGTCTAGAGAATTGTGGTTACTTGGAAATTCATTGCAATCCCATTGCAAACCCATAATGAATTCTTATCCCCAGGTGGGATAAATTTGAACTTTTGGTCCCTTCGGAACTAGACAGAGTATGCTAATGTGTGAAGGCTATGCTTGCATATTGACATATGTTATTCTTATCCTACACATAGTATGAAAAATTCATTTGCATAAGAACCATCTGATCCAGAATAAATAGTTTCAGAATGCATATGGGTAAATTCAGCAGAGTATTTGGGAATCTAGAGAGTTGAAGGGTATTGAAAAGCCTATTAACCGCTTCAGCGCTTGGGTAGCAACACAGCACCTGATGCTGGAAATGTTTCTTAGCATAGTCAATCTACTTCTGCAGCTAAACTGTAATGTAATCAGACAGCATGCTATGTTTTATCCTTAAAATAACATGTCTGTATGACGATGGGCCTTGATGATGAATTCAAAGTGGAATTTAGCTAAGATATGATTCATAGATTCATATAAACTTTAGACAGGAAGGAAACTTTGCAGTAAAAGAGAAAATCACTAAATTTTCCCATTTTTAGGGATTTGTCCATATAGATCTGACCATAAATCACCTCTATAGCATCTCTGAGAAGTGGTCATCCAGCTTTAAGCCATAGGCAGAGTCCAAGTAGAAGAGAAATTCCCTATAGATGGATATGTTTCTCAAATGCAACTGTGCTAATTATATTAACCAACAGAATAGAGATGAGCATCCTAAATGAAGTACATAATTGCTCAAAAGCATTTGGCTCAATTATCCACACAGGAGAAACCAAGTGGATGAAGAATGGTTCAAGTCATGAAATACTAAAACCTTCAAAGATTAAATCAGAACACAGACTTTTATAATAGGGAAAATTTTTGGCTCATTAAAAACTATACAATTTCCCAAAGACAAACCAAGCCTAATCTTCTTTTCTATTACCATTATGCTAACATATCATCATGACAATAGGCATTCTTCATCCACTTGGTTTCTCCCTTGTGGAAAATTTTGCCAAATGCTTTTGTGCAATTATGTACCTCAAAATGTTGAGCATTATTCTGAGACTTAATGTAATCAGCACAATTGCATCTGAAAAACATCTCCATGTATAGAGGATTTTTCTTATATTTGAATGCTACACTGGGCATTCTTCATGAAAGAAGAAAAAACCTTTGGTAAGCATAAATGAACCAGTTTTGAGTTTTTGTTGAGGTTACTAATCAATCAATCATTAAGACATTACCTCTATTGTATTTTTCAATATTTCTGGAATTATTTCAATTATAGACTTGAGAGAGATCTTGGTAGAGGAGCTCTTTGGAAACAGCATTTTGTAGTATGAACATTTTTTAATAATTAGCAACGAATAAGCCCATTGATAATTTGGATTTTTTGTACCTTATAATTAATCATGAGACTATAAAGATGTATTTGATTATATGATATTTGGATGGGGAAAAACACTTATCCCCTTTCTTAAAAACCTAATTCGTTGTCATTTTCAGTATCACTTTCTTCGATTGTCTTGCTAGCCACATCAGAGATCCTGGATACTGAAATTCTTTCATCTCTGGAACTGCCTCTGGGGACCTACTGTTCTTACTATTGACTGCCTCTCCCAGCCCAGTATTTCTGAATTTCCTCACTTCATTCCCAAATTCTCAATTATTCCCAATACCATTTTCAAAACTCCATCTTCTCCAGTTTGAAATGGAATCAAATGAGGCCAAATTTGAACCCAGGACTCCTGTGTCCTGGACTGGTTCTCAATTGCCACCAAGCCACTTCTCTATCTCTGATCTATTTTTAAAAGCACTCTATAACTGATCTTTCTAGATCCATGAGACATTACTTCCTTTCTCGTAATCAGTGATCAGGTGAAATTGAGCTTCTCTCTTCAAACAAGGCATTTTAGCTTTTGTATGTGAGATTTTCCACATTTCTCTATGCTACTCCCTTCTTACCTCTTTCCCCTAGAGTCCCTCTCTTCCCTTGAGATGTTGATCAAGTATCAATTTACACATGAAACTGTTTACAATCCTTTTGATGATACCGTGTCTTTCCAATTTTTTTACCTTTAACTGCTTTGTATGCATTTATATTTTTCTCTTCATAATTTTGCTATTTGTCCATGTACATATGTATACGTATATGTTCAAATTTATAACTATATGCAATATACATGTTATAGTGCACATTGGTTGTCTCCTCCATTAGAATGTAAACTCTTAGCAAGTATGGATTATTTTAGATAGATAGATAGATAGATAGATAGATAGATAGATAGATAGATAGATAGATATAATGCTTAAATAAATGTTATTTGATTGTTTGCACAAAGCTACCAAGAATCATAAATATTTTATAAAAGTAGGAAAATCAGTGTAAGGGCAAATAGTGATTAAAAACTTTTCATCCATCTTTTTTTGGAAATTATGTGTGAGATTTTCCCTAAGTTTTTCATTTTCTTCCTCTGGTTTCTTCTCTTTGGATCCCCTTTTTTCATTCCTTCATTCAATTGTTCCTTTGTTCCTTAATTCCTTCCTTCTTACTTAATAATTACCATCTAGAACAGTGATGGGCAACCTTTTGAGCTTGGTGTGTCAAAATTCGCCAAAAAATGGAGCACAACTAGAGTGGTGTGTCAACTTCAAGAAAAAAAACACAATTTCATGATATTTATAGTTTAAATAACAAAAATGTATAATTGTGATATATAACTATATTTAATAATCCAAAAACTAATTATTTAACTTACCTGCTTAGTGACGTTATTTTTTTGGCCTACAGACTTCCGGCATAGAGTGTCTATACTACACTACAGCAAATGTTTCATCCTCCTCATGTGACCCCATACTTCTCTGTATGCATCCGCATGTCATAAAAAATGGCTATGCATAAAAACAAGGGTCTGCTCATCAATTGAGGGATGGCTGAACCAATTGTGGTACCTATTGGTGATGGGATATTATTGTGCTCAAAGGAATGACTAACTGGAGGAATTCCATGTGAACTGGAAAGACCTCCAGGAATTGATGCAGAGTGAAAGGAGCAGAGCCAGAAGAACATTGTACGCAGAGACTGATATACTGTGGTAAAATCGAATGTAATGGATTTCGATACTAGCATCAATGCATTGGCCCAGAACAATTCTGAGTGATTTATGGAAAAGAATGCTACCCACATTGAGAGGAAAAACTACAGGAGAGGAAACACAGAAGAAAAACAACTGGTTGAACACATGGGTTGATGCAGACATGATTGGGGATGTAGACCCAAAAAGAACACACCAATGCAACTATCAATAATATATAAATAAGTCTTGATAGATGATACATGTTAAAACCAGTCTAAATTCGCATCAGCTATGGGGGGGGGGTGATATGGTGATATGAGGGGTTGAAGGAGAAAGTAAGAACATGAATCATGTAACCATAGCAAATTTTTCTAAAAAATAAAAAAATTTTTAAAATAAAATAAAGAAAAATTGTAATATCAGAGGCCAAATGTGATTGCTATATTCTCAATAATACAGAAAAACATGTTGGTTAAAGAAACTTGGCCTGACATTCTTCATTATTTAAGTTGTTCCAAAAAGTTCGGTTCTAAAAATCATGTGCTTGAGTCATTCACTAAATTTCCTCTAAACCTTATTTTCTGTTTTTTGCTTCTCATTATTTTATAAGTACAAATTTACCATAAACTTCCACCTCATTTCTCTAAGATTTTACAAAACAGGTCACGTTCTAAACTGATGTTGCTCTTGGATACTCTATCTCTTCTCTTGTCAAGAAGATCAAGTATTTTCTGGATGATATTTCTGAGGTTCTTTTGTTCTCCTTATTGTAATGATATTTACATTTGTTAAACTTCCTTAGGAAATTGTCTGTTTTGTTTTATTTGTCTTCCATTTCCAATTCCTGGCACCAGTAGCTTATTTATGTAGGTCAAGGTATAGTTTCCTCATTTTTCATTTTAATTTAATATTGGTTTTTAATATTGATTTTTATCTTTATTCTAGCTAGTCTATGATCTGTTCTTAGACAGTTAACTTATTTGGAAATTATTCCTACAACAGTAATCAGTTGTTTCATCTTTTTTGTACTCTTATTCAATGCTTATCATGTTGAGAGTCTCTTGACACTGTTCCTGAAGATAGCAATCACTATTTAACATGTAAAACTTCTGCTTTGACTACAAGATTTTGGTCTCTTATTTTTTACTCCTTGACCAACATTTTGGGCACATTTCTCTATGCCTACATTCCCATCAAAATAAGGAATTATTAAAGTAGATGTTGATTTACTTTGAAGGTTTTAGCTAGTTTTAGGTCGAGTCTTTCTACCTTATTTTCCTCTGCAATGGATCTTGCATCTATATAACCTTTAATTATTTTACTAGTGACTTTCATTTTGTTTCAGATAGACTTATAAGGAACATAAAATATGAGATGGCAAAATGTCTATTGAAATTATGTTTCCTGTTTGATATATAATAAAATCCAGCTCTACAAAAAGTTTTTTTTTATTCTTAAGAGAGGTGAGTTATCTTTCCATTTAGCCACATAATGCCTTTATCTTTTAGTTGCATTTATCATGAGATAGTCAAAACTAATTTGATTCTCTATGGGGATGCCTGGATATTCTCAAGATACTTTCATGGGGTCATGTGGTCAAAATAATTTTCATCATAATACTAATATATTTTATTTTTTATATTATATATATATATGTATGTTTGTTTGTATGCATGTATATCCCATCTAAAATATGCCTTTGTGGTCCTCAATTTTTAATTATCTGAAGAACAAAAGTTTTAAGGGTTATTTACAGGGGTCAATACAATTTTAAAGGGTATTACGTACAAAATTCTTGGGGACTTCTGCCTTAGAAATAAGTGAAATAATTGGTAGAGAAATATATAACAGCTAGGGAACAAAAAAGTTTATATTTGTAAAAAAGTTAAAAATGCATGCAATTTTTATCACCTTTTGCCTCATTTTCCACCACTTTACTAATGTAATACTGGAAGGAGAGAAACAAAAAGGACCAATTTTTTTTTTCTTTTTTTTATGGGTTGATATGACCAAACATATCTCTCCATAGCCAAACACCCTCATTTTAGAGATAAAGCAATTGAATCCTTATTGTTCTTGTTACTCATTTGTTTCAGTCATGTCTGACTCTTCATGCCCCATAGGGTATTCTTGGCAAAGAAATGGGAGTAGTTTTCCATTTCCTTCTCCAGCTCATTTTACAAATTAGGAAAATGAAGAAAGTAGGATTAATTGACTTGATCAGAGTCACTTAAAAAGTAAGTATCTGAGGCTGGATTTGAACTCAGGTTTTCCAACTGCAGGCCCAGCTGTGCAACCTATCTGCCTAATTGAGACTTAGTTAAGTGAAAAAAAAAATTGTCACAATTCACATAGCTACTAAATGGAAGAGCTTGACCTTTAATTCAAATCTTGTCTTTTTTTTCTATGTTAGTCTAGCATGTGGGGAAAAATAATCAATACATACTTATATATACACAGTTAAATATACTGACCAGAAATTATTCCTTAATTTGGCTACATGGTCCAACAGATAGATTTCTAAGCTTGGAGTCAGGAAGACTCATCTTCCTGAGTTTAAATCCAACCTCAGGCACTTACTAGCAGTGTGACTCTGGGCAAGTCACTCAATTCTGTTTACTTTGTGTCATTAAGCTTTTCAAATTTCTGTATAGCCTATTTCTTATTTTAAGTTTTCCCTTTCAAATTTTTCCCTTCTGTATATAAAATCTACATAGAAACATTGATTTATAATTGGCAAGACCTTGGACCTTCTCTAATCGTACCTTTGATTTTATAGATGAAGAAAATGAGACCTATTGAGTTTAAAAGACTCACAACTATTAAGTGGAAAAAGAAAGAAGAAATATACATTTATTAAGTGCCTAATATGTACCAGACAGTGCCCTAAGCACATTACAAATATTATCTTATTTTATCTTCACAATAACCCTTAGAGATGGGGTGTTACTATTATCCCTGTTTTATAGTTGAGGAAACTGAGGTGGACAGAGATTAAGTGTCTTGTAAAAAAAAGAATATATATATATACAGAAATTTGAAAAAAATATATATATAAGAGCCACAGATGTGGATAGTAATAGATCCACTCAGGATTACCCCTGAATACCCAGACAGATATTCTAACCTTCCATTAGTGAGAGTGAAACTGAATCCCTTTCTCTCACTGGGCCATTTATGCAAATGCTTTGGAAACAATTATTATAAAAAACAGTATCTCTTTTATTTTAAGAGGGAATACAACCTGAGGATCAGAACAAGGGGTCCCTAACTGTAAGGGATCTAGCTAATTACCCACAATCCTCTATATCCCTCCCAAGAGGGAGCCTTCTGTTTCTTCTAGCTAACTTAACTCCCTGTTTCTATCTAGGCATCCCCAAAACTGACTAAGCTTTGGTAATTGGTTTGATTTATTCCCTAAAAGCTGTCTCCAAAAACCATTATGAATGAACTCCAATGGCTAAGTTCATCCCAGCAGGTCTGACTTCTGAGGTAAAAACCTCAAAGCCTATTTGACAGGATTTTTTTTTAGATAAACCTTCTGAAAAGCACAGCAGGTATGGCCAGATCCTTTTCTAGATCTTTCCCAAATAGAGTCCCTCCAAAGATGAATTAGGGGTATACTCCTTCTCCACAGTCAGGTGAGGTAGATGAGCTCTGATAAACCCACCTTTCCTCCACCATTCCTGAACAGGAAGCCCTTAACCTCCCACAGGAAGTCAAGTCACTCTAGCTGTTGTCACATCCAAACTGTTCCTCCTCTGAGGAACTGCTAAAATAGTTTTCCTTGAGTTCCTAGGATGTGCCTTAAAGATAACCTTCCACTGCTCTTAAATCTTATCCTATCTCTATCCTTTTCTTATTACACTTGCCCACATTCATACAGTAAGCTGTCTGATGATGGATTTGATTTCAGGTCTGCCTGAATCCTGTTGGCTCATTTTATGTACAGGTTATGATTAACCCCAAGAAACTACAATAAAATGTATTGAAAAAATGTTTTGTTTGACTTGAGCCCAAGCTGAAAAATTATCCCAATGATATGTGCATATGAAAGAGTGTATGTGAGAGAAAAAGAAATAAAGAAAAAAGAAAGAAAATTCTCTTGCCTCATTCCTCCACAATTTCTTATATCATTTTTCTAACTGAAAAAAAAATTAAACTTTCTTTATTTCTTGAACATATATTTTAAATGTTAGATGTTTGGTTTAGAAATTGAAGTGTTTTTTGGCATGATCTAAGAGAAGCCTAGGATATAAGAGTCATTAAAACTGAATCTATCAGATATTTCTGACATGATGTTTGAAGACCAAACATGTCAGCATTAATAATTTTTTGAAATGAAGAGTACCTTGAGTGTCAAGGCTGCCTAAAATGCCTGAGTCTCTCTAATGGGAATTTATTAGTTGAGAGCATAAAAGTATGAAGAATGATAAGATGTTTTTGAGTCATTATTATGGCTAATGAATTGTTGTAATACAATAGCTTCTGATTTATGTTCTCTTATATATGAAAAAATTTGAAGTGTCCATAGTCCTCTCCATCTCTTACTTAGAAATTGTTTTGTAATAACCTTACAGTGAGACCTCTGTGAATCAGGAATGTGAATTATAATTTATCTTAATATGCAAGATTCAGGACCTTTTCTGGAAATATGACTTGCTCACATTTTAGTTTTTTTTATTTATTCATGACTCTCAGTGATTTTTGTTTGAAGATCATTTTCTAATTAAATTAATTCATTTTTATTTTAAGATGTTCTTTATCAAGGCCACAAAGAAAAAGTAGAGGCTGCATAAACCATTAAGAATACATCATATTTGTCTCTTTTTTTCCTCCAAAAGGATCCATCATTTTCTAAAAACATATATTAAGTTCAATTTAGTTTTATGAAAAGGTAAATGTATTGACTATTAGCACAGCAAGGAATACAGAGTTTAACCAATCCCTACTAACCTGAGCTTTCCAATTGAAATGGCTAATGAATAGATCTCACCTTACTACTTCTCTGTTCAAGAAGCTACAGGGGCTTCCTATTATCTTTAAGATAAAATAAAAAGTCATCTGGCATTTAACATCCATCAACACAATTCCATACACTCTTTTACACTCTCTGCTCACATTCTGTGTCTTCATTTTCCATCAATATCTCTACTTGGTTTCAACTGGAGAATATATCATGCCTCACCAAGGTACTTTCTACCTGAAAAATGATCCCTATTGAGACTGACTCAACTTTTCATACTCAACACCTTGGCTCCTTAATTGCTTCTCCCTTCTGAGGAATGAGAGCTTGAGAGAGGAGCAGTAAACTTCTCCCAAAGCTTTCCATTGCAAAGGGCTTAGAAATTTTCAGTAACTAAATCAGTCAATTAACTTTTATTAAGCATCTACTATGTGCCAGATATTATGCTAAGTGCTGGAGATGCAAAAGGTGGTTAAAAAAGTCCCTGAACTCATGGAAACTACAGTCTAATGGGGAGGAGAACAACATGTAAACCAATATATAGAAAGCAGATTATATAGAGTATAAATAGGAAAGAATTAACAAAAAAAGAAATGGAATGAAGAGAAATTTGAGAAGGTTTCCTGTAGAAAGTAGGATTTTAATTGGGACTTAAAGGAAGCCAAAAAATAAGTACTCTAAGCAAAGGAGGGAAAGCATTATAAGCATGGTGTAGGGGTGGTCAGTCCTAGAGAATTCCAGAAGCTGAGAGATGGAGTGTGTTGTTCATGGAATAGCCAAAAAGTCAGTATCCTGAGGAAGTCACTGATATTAATTGAGTGGCATGACTGGATTTCAGTGTCTGACCAAACTCTAAGCACTCCACAGTGCTTGTTTTAAGACAGAAGGAGATTGGCATAATTTGCTCTCATTCACCCTTTCCCACAAAGAAAGTCTTTGCATGTTTGAGGCACCCCCCCCCCCGCAACTCACCAGGTTTGTGGCCCATAGGTTTACCTGGTTTACCAACCTGGTTTGCTTCACCTGCCAAGATGACTTACCAGGATGTGGTTATTGTGCTTGCTACAGTTCCTTGGAGTCACAAAAGAAAATTAAATGCCAGGTAGACACCAAAAGGGTAAGCAGCCATGAAGGGGTTCAGCAAGTCTTCACAACTGAGGTGCTAATCCTCCTTGAACACTCAAACACCACTAGCACTAAACTGTTTATTGACTATTGAGAGCATAGCTTGGATTACTTGCAGTTCCCAGTACATAACACTATCTTCTGCCTTCAAATCCTTTTTTAGGATCTCTTTCATCATTGAGATTCTCTTCCCCCTCACTTCTATCTCTTGTAACTCCTAATTTCCTTCAAAGATTAGCTCATCTGTACAAAACTTTTTCTTCATTCCTCCAGTTTTTTAAGTTCCTACCCTAATTCCATGACTATGTAATTATTTTCCTAGCTTCTAGAGCAATGATTCCCAAAGTGGGCACCACTGCCCCCTGGTGGGTGCTGCAGCAATCCAGGAGAGTGGTAATGGCCACAGGTGCATTTATCTTTCCTACTAATTGCTATTAAAATTAAAGAAATTAATTTCCAGGGGACTAAGTAATATTTTTTCTAGAAAGGGGGTGGTAGGCCAAAAAAGTTTGGGAACCACTGTTCTAGAGGCAGGTAAGTGATACAGTGTAAAGAACCACTATCTCCTGCTCTGCTTGGCTTCGGCTCCACAGAACAAGATGTTCTATTGTCTACTACACTCTTTTTTTGGTGTACTGTCTCTCACCAATAGATTGTGAGTTCTTTCAGGCCAGAAACTATGTCTGTTCCTGTGCCAAGGCATAGAAAGTGTGTAATAAGTGTGAAATGAATTGGATTAAGGAATCCCAAGTCCAGATCTGGCCATCACCACTCAATTTGCCTAGGTTTACTTAAGTGTAGTATGTAGAAAATAAAAGTAACTATCATGAAGGTACAATATAGCAGTCTATCTTGTGAGAATGTAGTAGGATGCTTTTTATAAAACAGTTAGCATAGTGCCTAGGATTTATTTAAATCAGTGATTCCCAAAGTGGGAACCCCCTGGTGGGTGCTGCAGCAATCCAGGGAAGCGGTGATGGCCACAGGTGCATTTGGGGGTGTTGAATAACTGTAAGGGGGTGGTGACAGTATGTGAAAAGGGGCGCTAAATAATATTATTTCTGGAAAGGGGGCAGTAGGCCAAAAAAGTTTGGGAACCACTGGTTTCAATCCTTGTTTCTGTTTTTCTCTTAGTACCTGTTTTTCTGAGCAGTGAAATGCATCTTTTCTCTACAATATGACAGATAGCAGTTATTCATTATCTCTTAAAGCCATACTACAGTCGGTCACTCTTTTCCCCATGTTTTAATATCTTAATATATGTGAACCTGGGTTAGGTTTATCACAACTCTTGAGCTTGAAGGAATCACCAAGGACTTCTAGTCCATTTTCCCATTTTAGAGATGTGGAAATATATCCAAGGAAGTTGTGACTTGTCTAAAGTCTCCTACTCTTCCATGTAGCATCTAACTTTACCTTCTTGAGTCTCTTTTCTCATCTATAAAATGAAAGTTCAGGATGAGATAGCCTTTGAAATCTCTTCCAACTCTATGTTTAGTTTTCTATAACTCAACAGCCAAAAAACAGGAAAAATCTAATCAGTTTCACAAAATTCTTAAGTTATAGGGAAACTGAGAATTTGAGGAGTATTCTGGATTGTAAGCCTCAGAATGAAATGTAATAATTCCTGTATGGATACGAATTCATTAAATTAAAAAAACACTAGGAAAATGAGAAATAACTAAATTTAAAAGCAGTTTAAATATGATGTTCTAATAGAAAAGATTAAAACGAAAGCTATATTAAATGATGCCCTTAGCTTAGGCAGGTAATTAATTCTCTGAAGAGAATACTGGGCACCCAAGTCAAGAAGAGCTGAATTCAAATGCTTCCTCAGAAACTTACTATGTGGCAAGTCATTTAATCATTGCCTGCCTGAATTTCCTCAAGTATAAAGAGATAATAAAAAAAGCTAACTCACACGGTTATTGTGAGATTGAAATATTTGTAAAGCATTTAGCACAGTGTGGTAACGTGGCAGGTGTTTGATAAATACTTGTTCCTTTCTCCTCTTCTTCCCCCTTCATCCCTCCCCTCCCTCTTCCTTCCTTCCTCTCTCTCTCTCTCTCTCTCTCTCTCTCTCTCTCTCTCTCTCTCTTTCTCTCTCTCTCTGTCAAAGTCTGTCTGTCTCTATTTCTCCCACTCTCCTTTTTTTCTCCATCTCCTTCCATTACCTCTCTTTCTCCTTCCCCTACTCTGACTTTCTATGTCTCTCTCCAAGCCAATATGTATCTTTGAGATTTGTGAGGTAATAAAAGACCGGTCTAGACTGATCCAATTGCAGAAAATATAACTAGTTATAATGGAAATTCCAAAGGGTGGTTGGGGATAAAGAGAGAGAGATCTCACAATTCTAATTAATTTACAAAGAATGTTATCAAACTTTTAGGACAATTAGCAAAATATTATGGTAATTATTCTCAATAATTGAGAAATAACTCACAAATTTCTTGTATGAAATAAATATAATTCTAACATTTAATATATGGAATAATTAAAAAAACTATATGCAATTATCATAAAATAATATAAATTTGAAAACTTTAACATCCTGTTAAATAGATTAGCAGTTAAATTCTTAATTTATGTATTGACAAGTCTAAATATAGTCTAGGAGCATATAAAATTACACACATGCATGCTGATGAAATAATGATCTATTTAGAAAATCTTAAAATATTAACAATTATGCTATTGAGGGAACTGAGAGCTTTCGCAAAATTGCAGGTTTTAAAATAAACCTACAAAATTAATAGCATTTCTATACAATGAGAAGAAAATCCAAATAGCAACACTAGGAAAGGAAATCTCATTCCAAAAACAACAAAATGCCTTAAGTATTTGTTGACTAATGTACCAAACCACACAAGAGTTCAATAGATACCAAGTGTTAAAGTACTACTTAAATTACTTAAATTAGTTAAAGGACTACTTAAATACCTGAAGGAATATTTGGTGCTCATGACTTGAGCTTGCCAGTATGATAAAAGTGACAGTAATGGCAAAGTTAATTTGCCATTTGAATAAAGCATTCATCTATAAGATCAAAAATATAGGATATCAAGATAAATAGTGAAAAAAAGTAGCAATGGATGGTAGGGAATAGTACTTCCAGATTCTAGTGTAGGGATGATACTTCCATATGCTAAACCATATTATAGAGCAACAATTTTCAAAAGTATTATCTCAGGGTTAAAAAAATTAGATCACTAAAACAAAGGAAACAAGGAACAATAAGAAATAATAGAATTCAATCAATCAATATTTGGTAAAACTGAGAATATATATTACTTAGTAGAGAAATACCCATTTTATAAGAACTCCTAGAGAATAGGGAAGTGGAACCATAGAAATTATTCTAAAACCATTGTCCTATACTACAATAAATCCAAAATACATATGTGACATGAATATTAGAGATAATAATAAAAACAGAACATTTTTTCACGGCTACAGATTGAGGAATTTTTACATGAACATGGGATAGAATCAATTACAAAAAATAAAATAATTTTCACTATAAAAATTGAAAAGCCTTTGTACAACAAAATTAATGCAACTTTGATAAAAAGAAGAGTGATTTAATAGAAAACATCTTTCTGGAAATAACATTTCTCTAATGTTGGGAATTCAATATGTCTAGGCAACTGATAGAAATAAATGAGGACGAAGTTTATTCTTCAATTGATAAATGGTTAAAAAATGTGAACAGAATTATGAAAAAAATTGTAAGTCATCAAAATCTGTAATAACATTCTTAGAACTAATAATAAAACATTCAAAATTACATTAAGATTTCAATTTACACTTTGAAAGTGTAAAAAAAGACAAAATTTTGGAGTCATGGATGTCAAAATGATTATAGAAATATAGGCTTGTTAATACACCATTGTTGGATTTACAAATTAGTATAAATATTTTGGAAACAAATATGAATTATGTAAATAAGGCGGCTAAAACAGAGATCCATTACTCTCACATACTACAAGAAGATTATTGATAAACAGAAAGACCCACAATATTTACAAAATCACTTTTTTTCAGAAGAAAGAACTGGAATCTAATTAGATACTTATCAACTCAGAATCAGAATCAATAAACATTTATTAACTATTTATTATATGACAGATGTTATACTAAATGCTAGATATAAAAAAAAACACTAGAAGAAAGTTCCTGTCCTGAAGAAAATACCAATCTAATGGGGGAGATTACAAGAAAACAAATATGTACAATGGGCTCTATAAGAAATAAAAAGGGAATAATTAAAAGAAGGAAGGAACTAGATTTAAGAGGGGTTAGGAAAGACTTCCCCCAGAAGACTGGATTTTAATTTGGACTTTAAGGAAGACAAGGAATCCAATAAGCAAAGAAGAGGAGAGAGAACATTCCTGGCATAGGGACTGATGGAGAAAAAGCCTAGAGCTGAGAAATGGAGTGCGAAAGAAATAAAAAGAACTGGGCCAACATTCTGAGCCAAAGATCTGATTCTATTTTGTCGGCACAAAATAGAGAAGTCAGAGGTCTGCAAGCCATGCCCAGTCTATGTGGCATGAGACATCTGCTGTCCAGATGACAATGAGTTTTATAGACTTTTGACAATTGCTTAGCAGAGATTGTTAACAGAACTAGGTATTCAGAACATGTTCCTAAATGGGTTTTGAACATTTTACTGAAATGGTTAATAAATTTTGGGAATATGGGTTATAACTGGGGCACCACCACCCCTTTCTCCTTTCCTTTTTCAGGTCATTTGGTTATGATACTAAGTTAAGGACTAGGGTGCCAGTTTTGTCATATCAATCCTCCAGAATATATGGCAGGGAGAAAAAAAGGAAGTGTACAAGCACTTTTATCATTTCAGAGACTCACTTCTATTCAATTTTTATTATATATTATTTATTCCCATAGTTAGAGTTTATCAAACTATTATTGAGGAATCCTTTTAAGTTATAAAAAGTTACTTAATTAAATTTCTTCTTATAATCACCCTTTTGGCTCTAAAGCTGGACATGTTCAATGATGGACCAATACTAAATACATTCAGGGCATTCTTCAAAGGGGACATTCCCCTACTGAGGTACGTAAACGATAATCAGAGAAAAAGAGGGAAAAGGGCAAACTTATAAAAGTCAAATATAATAAAACATATAGGTCAGGCAAATATTTACAAGATCTTCAGGGGGAAAGCAGTTCCCACACTGTAACATAAATGCAAAATGAGAAAGTCAGACAGCTTTTAAAAAACTTGAAGGGCTTAAAAAAAGGATATTTCAAAAGACTTCAAGACTTTGGGGAATCATTTGCCTTCTTTGGTTAAAAATTGGGGAAGATATCAATTTACATTGTAGGATCACAAATATCAGATAAATGAACATGATTATAAATTTTATACATATATCAATTTGACACTGGCAAGCTCTCTTCTAGGGCATAGTATGTATTTATGTTAAGTATATGTATGTATAATGTTATACATTTTTATGTATAATGTTAGTACTTTCCTGTGAATAGGCAGCAGCTACCTTGAGAAGTCAGCAGCAGTTGGAGCTAAGTTAGAGGAAGCAGGGGAACTGATGCCAATGGTGGTCCAAAGTAGCAGAGATGGCCAGGAGAAGAAATTCATCTGCAATGTTCTCCAAGCAGAGTGTACTTAGTGTGGCTTTTAGTGAGACACAATGATGGATCATTGGTACCGTGGAGTCACAAGATATTAAACACAGATGTCACTCCACTATCTCATATATTATAAGAAAAATAGTTACCATTATAGAACCAACTCCCATACTTCATCAACAGAAGGGTGAGAAGTTTGGCTTTTCAGGGATTGCAGAGGTTATGGACTCCACACCCTTCTGATTATATAGATAGATCAGATGACTCTGCAGCAATCTGTGAGTTCAAACATAAGGAAAAAAATATTTTTTTCTGAACATGTCCAAAGTTATGAGAGCAGAATCCTTTACTATAGGTAGGGGAGTATAAAAGAGAAACATGAGTTAAATACTATTGCCAGTGAAGAATTTGCTCACTTGTGCTAGGGAAAATTTCTTCAAGAAAAAATTCAATTTTTAACTCTAAAATCCTAGTGGATTAACCATGGATTAACCACAAGTTGAGTTTCTTTAACTGTGACTTTATCAATTGACTAAGGATTCAGGGAAGGTGTAAGGTTTCTGAGTGAAGTTAAATTGAGGCCAACAAAGCGGAAAGAACATCATTTTGCAGACTTCCCTAAGATCTCAATTCAGAATTTTAAAATTTCAACAATTTCAAATATAAAAGCTCACCCAGCCCATCAGAGACAAAGAGGAACTAACATCATTTATTTTGACAGAAACAACAAGCTTGAATAAGGAAAATAGGTGCAGCTGCTCACTATGGCTCTTTCTGTTAGGAGTTTCAAAAGGAGGAAGTAGAAGATATGAGGAAAGAACCAGACTGAAAATAAAGGTGTCAGCAAGACAAAAGAATTAGAAAATTTCAAAAGATTCTAATTAAAGAAAAATTAAAAAGTCATCACGGAAAGAAAAACAAGAAAGAAAATTTAATTACATAGATTCATCCCTTATGAGGAGAGACTAGAAGGATTTGCTTCCTCACACATGCAGAGGGGACAATAAAACAGTAGAGCGATGATGAAGGACATATGATGGAAGCATATAGGTATCTTAATGAGGGTAATACACTTTTCTAGGAAATAACAAGTAGTGAGCTATCAAAAATGTGGTTTGTTACTGCAAAAAAATGAGTTTGAGAGGGAAAAGAAATATACAAATAAGCTCTTGTTTAATCTCAGGCAGAGATGAGAGAGGCCAAGGAATGACAGTGTGGCAAGGTGGCTCAGATTTGATGGCCTTGTTTGAGAAAACTGAGTCATGTAGTGGGGCTTACCTCAATATTCCCAAACAAGAGCACCCCTGACTCTTTACTCAGGGACAGACAAATAGTGATAGGAGCCATCTGTTCAGAAGTCATTCATCTTGATGGGTGATTTGACATCCTCAGAAAGGATTTGACATTCATGCCTGAAAAGAAGACTTTAGAAGTATTTCAAAATAAATCCTTTGTGTTCAATCTCAAATATCAGTCTTGTTGGTAAATGTAGACTATCTGAGCAACAACAATAATGTAAATAGGCTCTACAGATTTAGCTTTGTTTTTGTGTAAGTGCTAGAAATCATATTAAGTGTGCTTTTGATTCTTGTCAAACAAGTGTGAGTAAAAGGGGAAATAGTTGAGGCAAGGAAGACAGGATGTATAACAAGTAGGGATTTGAGACACAGTAGTAGCAGTATAGATGCAGCCAATGGATAGAACCAAAGTGAAATAAAAGAGAATTTAATAAAGTGGTGAGCCACAATAATATAAAAGGAAATCTAAGATTTAAACAAAGAATTATTATATTCAGGGTGAGAGACATTCTACTTCCTCAAAATGAGTTGCTTAAAAATTCAGTTCTGTAAGGAGAAGAAAGAACAAGATTCTAGCTAGCTCCTTGAGGAAATTCCAAGAAGACCCACAGAGAGAAAAATAAATAAGTAATTATTACTGTCTTATTTAAGAAATAAGGTAACCTATGGTTGGTTTTTACTTTAAAGGTTGTAGTTTTACACTTATGGTGTCAATCCAATTTCTGTTCAGCAAGCTGGTTACTTTACTGAGCAGGGATTCAAATTAGATATCATTTTTTTAAAAATAAGGAAAACAAGACTCATTTTACTTAATCACAATAAAAACTATTCATGATAACAATACAAAAACCCTTTAAATGTTATAATCTACACTATGATAATTCAGTCAATTTATTAAATTAAATTTCAATGGTGCAAAGCATGCCTTATAATAGCAAGAAGCTGTTTTATGTACATATAACAGAATACAGTATACCTTTAAAATCTTTATATGGGAAGAAATGATAGAAGTTTCAAACACTTTATTTCATTTAACTTTTTCACCATTCATTCTTAAACCTTCAAAAATACAGACTTGATCTTTTCTCAGCTAGATTTTCTATTCATGGTATAAATTCTACCATATGAAGAAGCTGTCATCTCAATATCTTTATGTGATCAAATTCATATATATTTTCTATAGTTTCCTTTATTAGAGTGGTAAAGTGTGTGTTTCAAAATAAGAGTAAATACAAACATGATGTTGCTACTATAGTCAAGTTTATGAAAATATTTACAATAGTTCAGGTGATTTTATAACATTGTAGTATATAATATAATTCAGAAGTCCTCACGTCCAAAGATAATTAACAGAAAAATTTACTTCTAAATTACAGTATTCTAAATTATATACAATTGCAAACTTGAGTATAGTGGTGACCCAAAAAAATGAATAACAATCAGCACAGTTAGATAGATTTCATTCTACCCATTCTACCTGGCCTCCCACTAAGAAAAACACTATTTTAACACAATTTCATTCAGGAAAATTATTCCTCCCTATCTTATAGACAGGTCCCTGCCAAGCCAACTTATTTTCTTTTCTCATCTTGCGTGTATCTACCTCAATTAAAAAAATAATTAAAAAATTTTTTTTCTCTTTAAACACCTACTGGCCAGAAGGTAACATCTTCACAAGTCTAACTTCATAAAAGTTTAAAAAACTCTGGTTGTCCCACAGGACCACCCATACAATTATCTAACTAAATAAAATAAATTTTAAAAATTATAGAGAAAATAATATTAATATAAAACAAGAGACGATGAAAAACAATCAAAAGAATCAACACAGAACAGCCCCCCCCCCCAAAAAAAATCACCCTTTAAGAGATGGGATCTTTTGATAAAGAGGAGTAAGGATCTAGAGAGTCCTTTGAAAAGAAGAGTTTCTGGGCATCCCTAAGAAAGTTTTCCAGAGGGACTGAAGTCAGAAGCCTATAAGCTATGTCTAATCTATGTGATATGAGACATCTGCTGTCCAGATAACAATGGCTTTAATAAACTTTGGACAATTGCTTGACTTAAGTTATTAACAGAATTAAGTATTCAGGTTTGTAACCCAAATTTTGCATAAAATATTTATGGCTTTGCTTTTGTGTTGCCAAAATACTGGAAAATGAGGGGGTGTCCATTAATTGGGGAATAACTAAACAAATTTTGGTATATCAAAGAGATGGAATAGTATTTTGCTATAAGGAATGATGAACTGCTTGATTTCTATGTGAACTGGAAAGACCTCCATGAACAGACGTGGAGAGAAATGAGTAGAACCAGGAGGACACCATACACAGTAACTGAAACATTAAGGTACAATCAAATGTAATAGACTGCTACTAATAGCGATGTAATGATCAAGGACAATCCAAAGGGATTTATGAAAAAGAACACTATCCACATCCAGAGAAAGAACTTTTGGATTAGAAACTCAGAAGAAATACATACAATGTATCACTTGGTTATATGGGAATATGGTTCTGGATTTTAGTTTTAAAAGATGCTACTATTACAAATATGAATATGGAAATAGGTTTTCAGCAATAACGTGTATAACCCAGTGGAATTTCTTGTCAACTCTGGAAGTGGGGGTAATTTGGGAAGGAGAGAACATGAATTGTGTAACCATGGAAAATACTCTAATAAATACATTTTTAAAAAAGGTAAAATGGATTTTTGAACATTTTTTGAAATGATTAACACTTTCCAGGTATAGAGGTATTTGAGGTCACCCCTCTTATCTCTTCTCCTTTTTCAGGTCACTTGGTTATGACACTGCAGGACTAGGGGCTCAGTTTCCTCATGTCATACTCAAGAATATGCAAGGAGAAAAAATGAGAAATTATAAGCACATTCATCATTGCAGAGGCTGTTATTAATATTGCTATTTCTATTAGAAGTTATTTGAATCCCACTGTTCCAGCTCATCAAGCTATTATAGAGACATCATTATAAGTAACTAAAAGTTATTCAATTAAATTTCTTCTTACATGTGCTTGTTCATGGAACATCCAGGAGGCCAAATATACCTGTACTGAAGGACATATGTCAAAAAGTAAGGTATAAGAGTAGAAAGCCAGGGTGGGAGGATTAGGTTATAAAGGGCATTGATCCCCAACTGGAACACTTTATATTTGATCCTGGGAGTGATAAGGAGCTACTGGAGTTAATTAAGTGTGTGGGGGGTCTTGAGGAGGGGGAAGTGACAGGAAATAACCTGAGTTTTAAGAGACTTACTTTGGCATCTAAATGGTAGATGGATGGGAGTGGGGAGAGACTTAAGGCAGGCAAGCCCACCATTATTTGGAGTGAGACTAAAAATAATATGGCACAAGAATGTAATAGGATATTATGATTCTGAAAGGAGCCACAAATATGAATTCAAGGAAGCATAGAATGGCTTACATGAAATTATCCTAAATGGAGTAAGCTAAGCTGGCAAAACAAAGGCCCAATGAAGAGATAGAGAGACAATTCCCTTTATTTCTTAGACTGGAGAGTGGGTACACAGATGTAGACCACTGCTATTATATATATGTTATATTTTCAAAGTATTGATTGATTTAGCAGGATTTTTTCCTTTTCTTCCTCTTTGTAAAAAAAAACATTTTAGACAGGATAGAGGAAACACTAGGAGAAAATGTAATTAAATAAAGACAACCTATATTCATTAAAATGTATTTTTAAATGAATCATGCCCAAAAAACTCCATATCATTCACAAGCCAATAGCCAATAAATCACTGTACTAAAAATACATAATCCTCGGGGGCAGCTGGGTAGCTCAGTGGAGTGAGAGTTAGGCCTAGAGACGGGAGGTCCTAGGTTCAAATCCGGCCTCAGACACTTCCCAGCTGTGTGACCCTGGGCAAGTCACTTGACCCCCATTGCCTACCCTTACCACTCTTCCACCTAGGAGCAAATACACAGAAGTTAAGGGTTTTAAAAAATGCATAACCCTCAAATTCCTTAAGAATTCAACAAATGAACTTCATTGGCACTAGAATATCATTAATCAGAATTTTTGCCCACAACTGTCTATAGACAGCGTTAATACCTAACAATTTACAATCAATTTTAAGATATGTTATCATACTGAATACTAATGATCTCTAAGCTACATAGAAATTAGAGTTTTTAGATATTTAACTAGAAGTAGAAATTAAAATGATATGGGAACAAGAGAAATGTATATAATCTCACTAATCCTGTCAACACCTAGAATCTTAACCAAGATTGTAACAATGATCCTACAGAAGATGAGTTTCCATCTCAGTATTCCAATTAATTTATAAAATGATTCTTCTTACTTACCAGTGCAAAAGTCTGTAGGACATTAGTAATAATAATAACAAAATAATTGTTATATTATTATAAAATTATACAAATACACAATAATACAACAATATGAAATAATAGAAAGAGCAACAGATCTTTGTATCTTTTCTATCTGAACCTTATTCATAAAGAAAGCAGAGAACAATAATAATAATAGTTCAAATGTATATTATAATACAGAGTTTGCAAATTACTTGTTAGACATCTGCTTTGAAGCATACAATAATCATATGATAAGGGTGCTGATATTATCCTTATTTAACAAATGTGAAAACTGAGTTTTGAAAAGCACAGGTGACTTTTCCCAAGTTGCAAGCTAGAAAGTGTCTGATACAGGATTTAATCTATGTCCACATATTATCAAAGCTATAAATATTTTTTTCCAAACAGGTCTTTTCCCATTTTTTTTATTTCTTTGGGATACAGACCTAGTAGTGGTGTTCCTGGTTCAAAAAAATATGTGCTCTTCTAGAGCCCTCTGGGCATAATTCCAAATTCCCTTCCAGAATGGTTGGATCAATTCAAAACTCCACCAAAATGCATTATTGTTACATTTTTTCCACATTCCCTTCAACATTTATTATTTTACTTTACTGTGATATTTGCTAATCTGCTAGTTTAAGGTAGTACCTCATAATTGTTTTAATTTGCATTTCTTTAATCAAGAGGGATTTAGAACATTTATCAATATGATAATTAATATCTTTGATTTTTTGATTTGACAACTGCCTATTCATATACTTTGATCATTTATCAATTGGGGAATGAATTGGTTTCTCATAAATTTAACTTAAATTTTATATATTTGAGAAATTGGGCCTTTATCAAATAATTATTTTATAAATTTTTTCCCATTTTGTTGGTTCTCTTCTAATCTGAGTTGCATTGGTTTTGTTTGTACAAATCCCTTTTAACTTAATATAATCAAAATTATTCATTTTCCATCTTGTAATGCTGTCTCTTTTTTGCATAACATTACATTTAAAGATAAAATAAATACACAGCTAGCAGGGATCTTTTGTATGGATTAGTAGCCCCCATTTCTGTTTGATACCATTGGTTACATGATGCTTTTTATTAGATTGCTTATAATCTACCATTTGTATACTGCAGCTCAAATCAAGGTGTGTGAAATTGAATTAGAGAATGTAGAGTGCTTTATGATCCTGAAATATTAAATATAAGATTGAAGATATAGATTTGGAAAGGATCCTAGAGGCAGGATTAGAACTCAGTCTTTTAATTCCAAGTCAAACACTATCCACTATACTACTCTGCTGCCAATTAAAAAAAAAAAGTCCTTTCAATTTTAGCCTTGAAATTTTCCCTAACATTGTACATTTAAAACTTGACACAAATATGTAATCATAGCAAAATAATATTTGAGACCTGGAAGAAAGCATAATGATTTAGAATTCTGGGAGGTGATACCTTAAGGGGCAGACAAAGATTAGACCTGGATGGGCAGTTATAACTATTTGTGTTAGGAGGAAAAGAAACACACACTCTCTTCCCCATGTCAGGATATTTGTATATCCAGGCAAATACATTTTAATGAGTCCTTTAAAACAGGAAAGTAGCTCTTGCCATAAAAAAAGACCTTCAAACTTTCATAGACTTTGAAATACAGAAGGTGTGATGTTAGACCCAAATTTCAAAAGAGACATAAGGAATGGTCTATAAAGAATAGAGGAAGAGTCCTTTAAAACAATATTAGTATGAAATATGCAATCAATATGCACAGAGGATTTCTGACTTCCTCTCTACTGCTCCCCAAACCTGGCCCTGCCAACTCTCTTCTCTCTTCTTTCTTCTTTCTATGTCTGGCTTTATCTTAACGTTTTCTTCTTTTTTGTTGAGCTTTGGCACTTCAAGTAAGTATCTGATATTTTATTCTCCTTTCATGGTCAAAATAGTATCTTCTCTCTCTCCTCTGACTTCTAAGTTGGATGAAGAGGATATCCATGAATCGGATATCTCCTCTTTTTTTTGGAAGGCAGGGTAGAATAATGTCAAAGTATGACCATTGCTTCTAGGTCTGATATTGGCTTGTATTTATAGAGGAATTAGCATTTTCTTTATATGTAAAGCAAAGTACAGAACAAAACTCATGGATTTTGTTTCTGACAGATTATATGAGAAAAATAAGAATGTCAAAACGTATGGAAGCTAATTGCCATTTCTGCTTCATCTAGCCTCACAATTTTTGGAATGCCAATCAGAAAGCATCATGAGAATGAAAAGAACCCTGGCCTATATCTAACTCTCATACGATTTTGTTACAGAATTCATACAATTTGTTTAGACAGATGAAGATTTAAAATCAGAAAATACTTAGAAATGAAAATATTATTTTATTATTAATATTCAAGAGTTGGCTGGGGCCAAGGACCTTGAGTGACCCTAAGAACAAAATAGTCAAAAAAGTAGACTACATCTTAGCTTGGAATATTCTGTTGCTTTTTTTTTTCTGCCTGTCTAGGTGTTACTTCACAGTTCTTGACAATGCACTAAAAATGTTTATTTCTTCTTCATAAAAGAGAGGCTTACTAACCCTTATCCTCTAGCTGATGGCAATATAAAGCAATTCAGAAACCAGGAGAGATGCCTAGTAGTGACATTGTGCCCAAAGGAAACTAATAGCGAGCACCATGATGACATTTTTAGAGTGCAGTTTCCAAAGGACATCAGCAGCTCTGCAGTGAGTCAGCTGTGAATTGCTTTGGCTATATGTACACTCTGACCGTGGATGACCCTCTCTGTATATCTCTTCTAGGCGTGGACCCAGACTATGCACCTTACTGACATGTATGTCTGGCACATGGACCTTTTGGTACATCTTCTCTGGTCCTGTGTGTTCTCTAAATATGTACTATGTGAATTCTCTCCATGTGCTTCCTGCCCTCTTGGTGGGCTGTGGTAACCTGTGGGAAGGATTGTTCTATTTATGTATGCACACAAGATATTTTTAGTCATTTAATCTGCAATTTTTTTTCAACAAAGTTTGTTTCCTGTTAAATAAAATATCTTCTGGCTGGAAAAATAAAATAGTGTTAGGGTCTCAAAGCTATAGTTTTGAAGGGAAACTAGCCTATATTGTCATTCAAATCTGGGGTAGTTTTCTTAGAGTCTTAAAGTGAGCAAAACCTGGGTGTTATATAATTTATATCCTCTATGAAGTAATACATGTATAGTTTTTTGCAAACAAATCATTTGAAGAACTTTGACATATTGTTTTAAAAGGAAGCAATGTTGTTAATGAATTTTATGTCTGAGTCTATTTAAGCTAATTTCTTGGATGTTTTATCAATCTTTAGGTCTCATTTTATCAGATTCTCAAGTTTTTATTGTGCAAGACATTTCTCTGATATGCTTTGTGATTCTAGGTCTACTAAAATTTCTATTTATTGAATAAGGTTTTGCCTATCATGGTATCTTATTACTGAGGTCCAGAGAGCTACGAGACAAGTATCAAATCCAACCTTTGCAGAACAGTGTGACTAACAAGGTAGGACGGCTACTTCTTTTCACTATACATTTCATTCTCTGTGCTGTCCTTTTGTAGCTCTCCTTAACTTTGATGATTCTTTAATGTTGATTTTAATGATATTTCCTTTGTAAAAAATGCTTTGCAAGTTGAAGTATTGCATGCCCAAGGCATTATATTTCCACAGAGATATACCTGGACTTAATTTTGTTTAAAGAGGAACGCACTTTAACTTTCTTAGTCATTATTTGCTATGATTTTTTTTTAGTTTAATTTTACAGTAGTAGTAGAAAATAATGAATTTGTTATTTTATTGGTCCAGGCTAATTTAAAATATTACATAAGTGAATTGGATACAAATTATATCTAATTCCTCAATTAATAAAATATGTGGGGAATTGTATGGTCTTGGTTTATTAGGAGGGCAACAGCTATTATTTTAATAAGATGTGTGGGAATTGTTCTGTTAATTTAAAAAATGAAGGCAGTATTAAAAGACAGAGTCCTGTTTGTTGAGGCTAGATTAATTTAAAAGAAATCATAGTAATCTCAAATGTATTGCCATGGTGAGGTCTCATATTACAGGATTAATATCACTTTAGAAAATAAATATATTAATTAAAAATAATGCTATAGGCAAGATCTTCTTATTCCAGCCATTATTTTAAATCACAACTATAATTTTTCTTTGGCTTTTTAATGAAAAATAAAGGATTTCCCATGCATTTCTAAAAAGACTAACAATTATTTTCACCTGCCTGATTTCCAAGTGAAATGAGCGGACATAGCTGAATCTATCCTCTTGCTTAGACATATTGACCACCATCTTTTTCATCTAAAACTCTTATTATGAAATGTCTTATTTCTGGGATTCATCAATGACATGAATCCTGACATGGCGGACAAAGAGGAGTCACCTAAAGCTATAAACCTATACCTCAGTTCAGTTTTCTTTTTATTTCTCTTCTTATCTTTTGAGACTTGATTCAGTTTTCTTTTTATTTCTCTTCTTATCTTTTGAGACTTGGAGAAGCCTTAAAATTCCCCTAATCTACACTCTCATCACAATTCAAGAATAGTTCCTCAGCATCACTTTAGAAAATCATCAATTTTCATTCTCTCACTTGTCTCCAAGTTGTCAGCTATCAAAAACTATAGGGGTGTATAGGGTATCAGAGAGAATTACCACATCTTGTATGAAGGCTTGCCTTCTCAGGGCTGCTCATCCAACTTTGGTGTCCATCTGGCATCCACCTGTGGTTCCAAAAAGCTGTAGAATATACAGTGGCCTCACCTTAGTAAAACTGTCTCAACAGATGGGTTCAACCAGATTGAGGTTAACCAACATGCCTCAAAACCATCATTGAGGTAGGAAAATGTCTGCAATAAGCAGGTGAGACTTTTCCAAGTGGAATAAGTACATGAGAAAAATTTATTCCAACAGCCACAAGGGCAGCTGAAACATTCATTGTGGAGTGTTTAGAGTTTGGTCAGACATTGAAGATACCAGAGTCATTCACTGAATCCCTGGCCATTGGGAGTCAACTTAACTTTTATCTTGCCTCTGGGCTTTGATGACTCTGGAAGAGAGAGTAAGACAGATGACCATGGAATACTGACTCACCTAAATCTAATTCATGTACAAGTTATCACTACATGATGGCATTGATCCTTTTTAAAGTTACAGACATTAAAAAGTATAGCATTAGGTGATTTGAGGAAGGAAAGAGTATTTGTTTGGATTACCAACACTTCTATAACTGGGAAGTCCAGGGTTCAAGTTTTGCTTCTGACAAATCACTTAAACTCTTCTTTAGTCAACTCTCTCTAGAACTTTAAGAAGTCACTTACCCATGCGAGTAAATTGAAATACCCCACTTAAAACTTCTCTACAAATAAAATCTGAGATCCATCCTTTCTCACTCTTTTGAAAATAATTTTATTCATGTATGTATGTATGCATGTATGTGTCCATGTATGTATATCTATACCAGAGCTGTCAAACTCCTAACCTGCTAATGTGAGACTCCCCAGTACTGCAATATTTTTAAAAAGTAAGTAGAATTATACTATGTAATACTGATTTGTGGTTTCTAAGTCATTATGTAGCTTACAGGGAACTATATCTACCTAAGTTTGATACCTCTGTTATTCTCTCTCAGGCTTTCTGTATATATATATATATATATATATATATATATATATATATATATATGCTATGTCTACACATATGTGTTTATACACATGTGTAGACATAACACACGAGGGCTATAGGTCAGAGATTGCATCTCTGGTATGTCAGGCTATTTGTGTAATTTTCCCTTCTGAATCTATGTTTGGATTCCCCTGTGTTATATCTCTTCTTAGGGGAAATATCATGGACAGAGAAACACAATGTATTCCTGGAGCCTTAATGTACAGCAAGAAATACATGTGTGCTAGTAGATGACGGGTCCTTATCAAGAAGTGAGAGATAGCTATATCCTTTCCAGAGCTTCTAGCCTCTTTCACTGTTGTCACTGTGCTGATGTAAGGCATCATGATACCTTGATGGAATTTGCAGGACTGACAAAGGTTAATTTGGGGAGAAAAAGAGGATGATATTGCTATCAACTAAAGCACCTGGTTGGGGGTCAGATTCCTAATTGAATGCTACAATATACTGGCAATAATTCCACATTTGCAAATAAGTGGGACATAAAACGTTGAAATGAAATAATGTTAATAGGGAAATAATCAAAAGAACATATTACTCTTGTCAAGTATGTGCCAAATCCTACTAAGTCTCATACTGTTACTTTATAATTCCAATATGTCCTAATATCTCTTACAGTTCCAATATGAGGGTGTATCTCATGCTGAGTCCCTCACTGTAGCATATCATAACTCCCATCTCTCTAATTATATCAGCTGTGGCTCTCTGCTAATACCAGCTGGAGGTTCCTCTTGTAGAGTTCTCTAATCACATTCACTCCCTACTCTCTACTCACAGTGTCTGCTTGCTTTGTGCTCTTGCTGGCTTTAAAGAATCTTCTCCTTGTTCTGGGTATCCTGTAGGGTGATACTAAAGGTTTCTTATCTTGATCTAGATGAGATTATAAAATTGTCCTGGCAACATTTATCACACCAGCAACAGAGCATTCACAATTGATCCTTGATCATATTCTTGAAACATTTTTCATATGGGTCTCAGTCTTTGGACCACTCATTCAGTTCTCTCTTAAAATCTCTAGTAAGCTGGTGAGAGTCTTCCAAACACTGTAGGAGAATAGCTAATAGTAGAATAGTCTCTCTCTCTCTCTCTCTCTCTCTCTCTCTCTCTCTCTCTCTCTCTCTCTCTCTCTGTCTGTCTGTCTTTCTCCCTCTCTCTGTCTCTGCGTCTCTGATTTCTGTCTCTGACTCTCTCTGTCTCTGTCTCTCTGTCTCTGTCTCTGTCTCTGTCTCTCTCTCTCTCTCTCTCTTTCTCTCTCTCTCTCTCTCTCTCTCTCTCTCTCTCTCTCTCACACACACACACACACACACACACAAACACAACCTCTCATTCCAGATGTATACATTATCTTGAACAATACAACATTAAAGATTTAAACTCACTGACATTGTCCTAAATAACATGGAGAAGAGGTCCTATTATTATATTAGGTCCTATTATATTAGGGTCTAATAAGATGTCCTATTATATTAGGGTCTAAGTTAGGATTATGTTTATTTTAAGTGACTATGATCTTGATGTTCTCTTCTTTCAGTTATATCCAGCTCTTTTTGGCCCCATTTGGGTTTTCTTGTTAAAAATACTCAATTGGTTTGCCACTTTCTTCTCCAGTTCATTTTACAGATAATGAACCAAGGCAAACGGGGTTAAGAAAGTTGCCCAGGGTCACACAGCTAGAAAGTGTCTGAGGCCAAATTTGAATTCAGAAAGTTAAATATTTCTGACTCCAGGCCACTGAACCATCTTCCAACTAAGGTAGGTGGCTAAGTGGATAGACTGGACCTGGAAGATGAGGAAGGTCTGCCTATATCTGGTCTCAGACACTCACTAGCTGTGTGATTCTGGAAAGTCACTTAACTTCTGTTTGTCTTAATCCACTGGAGAAGGAAATGGCAAACCACTATAGTATCTTTGCGAAAACAAACAAACAAACAACAAACAAACAAACAAACAAACAAACTCAAAAGGATCAGACATGAGTGAACAACAATAATGTACTACATATTACTGATTGCATCCACTCCTGAAATACTGGAAAACTTCCTGAAAGAGAGCATAATCACTATAAAGAGTTTGATTTAACTCTTCAGAGAAGAAAAGGGAAGAATATCCAGATGAATGAATGAATGAATGAATTAAAAAGCATGCTTTGAGAAAGGCTACTGTGCTAAATCTTGGAAATACATATACAAAAGAGACAGCCTCTGCCTCAAAGGACTCATATTCTAATAAAAGCAGGTAACACATATAGAGGAGTGGTACCAAGAAAAGAAGGCTTTGACTTGAAAGTCACAGAGAATAGTTAGTAGATATATGAGACAATTAATTGACATGTAGAGACAATGGCATATGGCATTGGTGGTATGGCATAAATAATTAAATAATTAGAATCAAGGTCTTGATTTAAAATACAGGTTCTTTTTTTGACACCATGCATAGCTTTGGGCAAGCTGTATCACTTCTCTGGCTTTCAGTTTTCTCTTTTGAAAAATGAGGTGGATTGGACTGGATGACCTCTACAATCCCTTCTAACTCTAAATCTATGATCCCTTTCCAGGAAAAAAATATAATACCAATGACTTGATTGTATCTCCAAGAGCAGGAGGATGAGATGAAAAACTAATTTCTGTGGAGCATAGTCAAGTGGCTGGGACCAATTTAAATACAGAATGCACTTGCTATTCAGGACAGCATGGTCTCTCAGGGCAAGAATTGGAGGTCTATCTGCAAGGGGATGGCGGTGGCTACAGAGAGGTATGGCAAGAACTTGTCTGTTATGAAGAATAAAGATGAAGAATGCCTAATGATAAATAATTGATTGACAACCTATAAAGTTCATAAACAAAGATATACCCTTTGGGTAGACATTGAAAATGATATGAAGAAGAGAGTAGTCTGGATGACCAATTTCTATAAAGTTATTTTATTAAAGCTAAAGTTCTCCCCAAGAAGAAGGTCCATCTTTTTAGTACCAATAGAATTTTCTGTATTTTATATCATTATAAGTCATGGAATACTACAGTCTCAGTCATCCAAAGGGTCATTTAAAGGAACAAGTTTGTGGTGAATAAACTACCAAAGAATTATGAAATATAAATGCCATAAAATATGACTTTTTTCTTTTACTGAAACTGTCATTTCATTAGTATAGAGAACTTCTGATGAGAAAAAGCCTTTCATTAATGTAAGCCAGCATTGCCCCTAACACTTCATTATCTTCATGGTTGTCTGGGTCTCTGAGAGTTTGTGATTTATGTTTAAAAAAGATAGTGTCTATCTGAGGCATGAACCTAGGTTTTCTTAACTTTTGAGATCATTTTTTTGCCTTACTTTACCAAACTGCATCTAAAAGAGAGTAAAAATGAAAGTGTGCTGGCTCTTTGGTGAGAATGAGCAGCCACAAATGAGAAGGTTAACTATTCAATTGATAATCCTTAATTTTCAAAAAAGGAAAGTTCTCCAGTTTACTGGGTGGATTCTTTGTAGCAATTTTATAGGAGGAATGGGATTAGAGGTAACCAGGATAGTAGTCCTCCCATCATTGAAACCATACATAGATTTGAGTGATTGAGCAATATTACATGTATAAATGAGGCAACCAGTCTCAGCAACATGTTTTTAATTTGAATATGCAGTTATGAAATGGTGCTGAAATAAACATTTTTGCTTGTGTTTTATGTTCTTAGTAACGGAATACACTTACTAATAAGTGGTGCAAGAATAAGATCAATGGTTACTGTTCTGAAATAACAGTCCTATTATTTAGCAATCAGGTTGTTTTGTGATCACTATGTCTTCTTTACCAAACCCTTGTGAAATAGGTTCAAATGACTACAAGTCTTATTTTGAGAATCTGGAAGTAATACCTAAGGTGATTTGTTGCAAACCCTCTGGTTAGGGACCAACAGAATCAGTAGCTTAGAATACCTTCTTCCTTAACTCTCAGGATACAACTAAGGCCATAGAGTTTGCCAATCTCAAAAATGCCTTTGTGTGTTTTTATGCAACTTCATAAATTTCTAAATTTGTTGTGCTCATACCAAGCACAATACATATCTAATTTACAGTTGCTTCTCTGTGAGATGGTGGCCAGTTTTCAATGTAGTAAAATGGTACATGAAGATTTGTAGGCAGTTTTCTTTGTGAATCCCATGCACTAGGACAAACATAAATGGTACCATTAAAGATTCATTCCCTTGCTCCTCACTAGGGTTTTATATAGCTATGTGCACATTTGCTTTTTAGTACAGAATTGGAATGTATTTTCCCCTTTCCTCTCTTCAAATGCAACATTTTCTGATTTGCCTAGAGGTAACCCTTGGTTTTGTATTCATCTTTTAAGAGTGGTTCCCTTTCTTGGTAACTTTTCTGTATATGTCACCATATATCCATTAAAGGGTATGCAACTGATATCCTGTGAGCCATTCCTTAATCATGTCATTTTCTCCCCCAGTGTCCTACAATCCAACATGGTAAAATTGTCTATAGGTATTAGAATCACAATCCCTTAGAATTTATGGGACCTTGAATGGGAGGTACTGAATAGTGTGATAGAAAGAATGTTGGATTTTAGAGGACCTTGGTTCCAATATCATCTCTACCCCTTATTTATTGCCTGGGTAATCTTGGTCAAGACACTCAATGTCTCTGTGCTTCCTTATATGTAGAATGAAGGGTATTGAACCAAATGACTTCTAAGGCCATTTACTCTTCCAAATCTATGACATATTTGAAACTTTTATCTTAAACAAAAATTTCTTCTTACAATAGCTCCAACAAGTAGTTCCAAAAGCATGAGAGTATTCAGAAATTCATTCTTCTTTCAATCAGCTATTTGGGGGGGGGGGAGAAGGAGAGGGATTTGAGAGATGCTTTAAGTGCAAGAAATTTCTTTCTGATATTTTGAGAAAATCAGATCCCTTGTGGTTGTTATCTAGTGAGACTAGACTTTCTTGGACCAAATAAAGTTTAAATAGTCCTTTAAATGACATTCCCCCCACCAAATACCTAGAAAGAAATCATATTCCATTGAAAATTTCTCTATCCTAAATATCTCCAATTCCTTCAAATGACCATGGCAGTTTCTAGTATTTTTACTAAATTAAATTTACCTGATGGAAATGTTTCCTTACTATGATGATTTACCTATGTAAATGTTCTAAGTTGTGAGTAAACTCTCTAACATGTATGTAGTGTCTAGGACACAATTCTCTGAATGTGGCCAAGGAGAGCAAGATTATTACCTCCTTCAGTATGGACACCATTAATGCAGTTTGAGAATCCATTAGCTACCTGGATTTCATTTCACACTCTTTTATATGAAGTTTTCAATCTACTAAAACAACAGTTTTTGTCTTGTTTTGTCACAAGAATTACTTTGTGGCCATATTTCTATAATCCTATGATTTTTTGGAGCTCCTGGGTTGAATTTAATAATTATCCCTATTAAGTTTCATCTTATATTTGACTTCTCATTCAAGCACATCAGAAGCTGTTGTTTTCTGAGAATCAAACAAAACACTCAGCTAAGTGAAGCTGCTTATTGTCAAACTATGACTGGTGCCAGGTAGAGTTTAGATTTTAAAGGACTTTTGCAGATATATGTAATATACTCAAAGTAAAAGTCAACAATGGATCCTATTAACCTTTTCAGTTTTCTGATCTGTAAACTGGGGTTATATCACCTACAAATGAAGATAACACCTACCTTGAGAGTTGTGAAAATCAAGTGAGATAATGATTGTAAAATACAACCCAAAGAACTTTGCCCAGGAGTTTTAACATTTTAAATGAAAATGTCTAGGGAATGCAATATTTTCCTAAGACAATATGATGGTGAAATATCAAGCATGAATGAGAGAAACAGAAAGCTATAATAGAGCACTGGCTTTGAAGTCTTAAATTCCAACTTGTCTTTGCTTTTTACCACCTTTGTGATCTTGGGCAAGTTTCTTAGGCTGTTTGGGCCTTAGTTCCTCATCTCTGAAATGAAGCAGTTGGACTAGATGACCTCTGAGGCCCATCCCAAATCTAAATTCAATGCTTTTAAAGACCATTTCATCAGAGAAGTTTTCTAAATGCACCTTAAATCACACCATAAAGCACACACACTGCCTTCATGGGATTGAGTTCATAATTTTATGTCAATGTATTTGATATCACTTATTTCCTCTTAGCAATTGAATTGTTTCTTTCTCTCCCTTGAAACTATTTGGGATTGGTGAAGAAAATAGTCCCTATTAATTAACTCATATTCAATGTTTGCTTATGAAGTAACCTGTCTGGAATAACTTGGTTCTCTCTGTCTTGGCAGCAACAGCTTCAAAGACTTAAGCTTGGAAGAATGAGAGAGCCTCAAGTGGAAACCAAAAGTCACCCTACAGTTACAAGCACTGCATTCATGCTGGGTTCTAAAACATGCTCTATTTCAATTTCCTTCCCATTTAAAATAAGGAGAGAGAAAGCGAATAAATTAATATCTTGCAGATAGTTGCCTCAGGTGAGACTCCATCTTTCAACAGAGCCCTCATGCATATTTCCCAACCAAAGGACTTAAATAGAGATCTCCAGGGGAATTTTAAAGCAAAAGATGCTACAGAGGTGACACTTCTCAAAATAGCATTCCATTGTTCCCTAATTAGCCTTGGTGGATGCTGGGAAGTTCCTTTCCAAAGCTTCTTTTCTGAAAGGAACTACTTTGAGAAGTAGCACCCTAAAAGAGAATGGAGTCTGGGTGGTTCAAAAGATGCTTTAAAGATGTTGCTTAAGAATCTGACCTGCATCAAAAAGGAAGGTATCACAAAGAATGAACTCTAATGTTGCTTTACCACTAGGTATTTTCAGCTCTTTTTGTTTGGTCTCTCATTGTTAATCTGCATTATCCTTTAAAAAAAATCCTCACAGGGTTTGCTTCCACATTGCTCACAGAAGAGTAGAGATGGAATGGTTATCCAGATTTCTTGGCACATCATAAAAAGAGCAGATTATTCAGGTCTCGAAATCGATTTGGGGGGAGTCAGATTTGTCCTGTTTAACTGTCTCCATTTATTAAGCTAACTGGATAATCACCAAACATCCACTTCATTTTGTGCTATGCAAACACTGTCAGTGTAATCAAACACATACTCCTCTGCTACTGTTTATTTTTTTTTTAAATCACTTGAAAAGGCTGGCAGCACCACTGACAATGTATAAGGAAAGGATTTGTCACTGGTAGTATTTTTCTATAATGGAATATATTTCCAAATTGAAGTAAACATTAGAAAGATTTTCCAACAGGTGTTTCCATGAACACAAAGGTTATTGAGTGGTAATCTGGGCTGCCTTGTGTGTTGGTCAGTATCCAACTATGAGATCTAATTATAGGGAGAAAACATTGTACCTTCCTGCCGGTTCTGTCTGTCACAAAGCGACTCTCCACATTCAGCGGAGATGTGTTGGTGAGTAGATGGAATGGGCTTTAAGAGAATATACAATAGTGATTTCTATTCTTCATGTGTATATATGTATTATACATATATCTATGTAAAATACATTTAAATATGTGGCTCTGTATGCACATTATATATACATATATATATATTAAACACCCAAAGGAAAAGTATAAGCTGTCTAACACTAACTTATTTTTTTTCAATTTCTTTTAATTGTCAAGTATGCAGCCCAAAAGGGAATCGTGGGGTATGCTCTGCCTCTGTCTCATGTGGATAAGCAATGGCCAGTTCCTTACCGAGGACCACCCCAAAGTGTAACAGGGAAAGATGTCTGAAGTCCAGTCACTCAGATCAGATTGATTTCTGACTCTGAGGCATGTCTCTGACTTAGTGAGGGAAACAATCTGGATATAGAAGTCTGACCCCAGACTCAGTAGCCTTTGCTGGCTCCTGATGGGAGAGAGATGCAGAGAGGCCCAACGAAGATATCACCCAAAAATATTTGTTTGGTTTCTTTCAGGAACTTAAGAAGAGTCCAGTCCTACTTGAGAAGCAGCATTCTCCTGAATCCTGGGTAAGAAACAGCCTTTCATAGGAGAGCCAAAAAAGTCAGGTGCCAAAAATGTTGTCGGTGTCTTGAGATGAACCCCAGGTTCAGGACAGGTACCCTTAGCAAGAATGCAAGACTCCATAACTTAGATTAGAAATAAAAATAGAAATTTATTAATTTGGTGTTCACATTGAATTGGTCAGAAGAACAGTGCAGGTGGGGCACTGCCTCCTAGAGGGGATGTTGTCCTGGGTCTTTTATAACTTTTAGATGACATGGGCTAAGGACTAGAGAAAGGATAATGGAATGGAATGAAGTTGGGTGGAAGTGGGGGATGTTTGTTATTTGCCCAGGGCTAAAGTGATGTTTTGTGTCTCAAAGACACAGGAGTTGGCCAGGCATAGTTTAGGGGACAAGTAGATGTCCTAGATTATAGTCTGATGGTATCAGAGCATAACCAGAAGATGTATATCTGTGTCCATTTCAAAATATAGGAGAGCATTCATGGGGAATATTTCTCTCAGGGGTCTTTCCTTATCATGTGTCTCTGATGCCCAAAGTCACTTTTTCCTTAGCATTAACAAGAGTGCAAGGAAGGAAAGGAATTTTCCTATTTTCTGTTTGACCTGAAACATTTCTAGGGTTTGGGGTGTCCAAGGGCAACCAAGGGTCCCAAAGCATATATATATATGTGTGTGTGTGTGTGTGTGTGTGTGTCTGTGTGTGTGTGTGTGTGTGTGTGTGTGTGTCTGTGTCTGTGTCTGTGTACATACACATACACACACATATATAGAGAGAGGGAGAGCCAGACCGACAGAACTAGACAGAGTCAGACAGAGAGAGAGAGAGAGAGAAAGACAGAGAAAGAAACAGAGAGACAGAGACAGAGACAGAGACAGAGACAGAGAAAGAAAGAAAGAAAGAAAGAAAGAAAGAAAGAAAGAAAGAAAGAAAGAAAGAAAGAAAGAAAGAAAGAAAGAAAACGAGTGAAAGAAAGAAGGGCAAATTTTTAGGCAAATATATGCCACAGATTAAAGGGGAAAAATCCATTTTAGTATTTGCCTCATCGTTTAATAGCCATAGCATGTAGATATGTTCCCTTCTTACCACCATTAATATTAAATCTCAAATACCCTTCCTGTTTCATATATAATAGCTTTATTAGATCAGATGGCCACTAATTAATCATACATTTATATCTTCTCTGGTTTCTCATCTTCTTTCTTGACAATGACAAGATTGGCTTTATCTTTTTGAGTAAAAATGTAGAGGGGGAAAAAAGAAGCATATTTTAGTTTAATGAGTTAAAAATTCTGACTTGAGATTCTTCTGGTAAGACAAAGTCTAGAAAATACAACTAATGTCCTTGAATAAAAAACAAAACAAAACAATATATATATATATATTTCTGGTTAAAACCAGCAGGCCAGTAAAACATAATTCATATAGATGATTAACATGTCATATAATCTTTTAGGAAGATTCTACCAATACCATATCTCATAACCATGACTGTCACTCTAATGAAATCATCAATTATTGTTCACCATAATGAGATGTCCTTCTTAAATTTGTCATTGTGCCAGAGTGAGATGGGTCCCTCAAATCTCTCCAAGGTGGGCTTTAGACCACAGTATAATGAGGCTGCAGGGGTTCTGTTATACCAGTTCTATCCCAACATGAGTTTATTTCGGTTGCTTAATTTAGATGGAAGGAACAAAAGAAAATATTTTCTTAATAAAACCAATACATTTTCTTGTCTATCCCACTTTAATTTTTAACTTTTCAAAACTTGAAAAAGGAATATAGGTGTATATAGACATATGCCTATCCATTTATTGTTGTTTAGTCATTTCAGTTGTGTCTGAATCTTTGTGACTCTATTTGGGGTTTTGTTAGCAAAGATGCTGGAGTGGTTTGCCATTTCCTTCACCACTTTATTTTACAGATGAGGAACTAAGGCAGAGAGGTTTGAGTGACTTGCCTACAATCACACAGGTAATAAGTATCTAAGGCCTGATTTAAATTTGGGATGCACAATCTGTCTGATTCTAGGCCAGGCGCTGTATCGACTGTATCCAATTGAGGTGCCTCAAAATAGTATATATATATTCTATTTTGCAAATATTATCAGATATACATTCATGCATATGACTATCTCTCATTTATCATGCATATAGCTTGTTCATATGTAATTGTTATACTACTCTCTTCCTTTTCATATTGTAAGTTCCTCAAGGGCAAGGACTCTTTTTCTTTTCTCTGAACCCTTAGCATTTAATACATTATTACAGAGTAGATGCTTAATAAATGTTTATCTACTGACTGAATACTCATCATCTGCTACTTCAAAGTGCCTTTGTATAGGATCTCTCTCTTTCTCCTCTATCTATCTCTATCAATCTATCTATTTATTGATCTCCCAATCATATATTCAAAAAAGTTCACATACAGAGCATTTGTGATTTTGCAGGAGAGAATAAACTGATTTTTCTCTAGTGAGGACCTTGGGTGACTTTGATGACAGCCACTCATTATGCATTACTAGGCCCCAAACCTTGCTTGAAGCTATGATTGGCCTTTCTCCTTAGAGAGATTGTAAACGGTTGCTATGGGTACCATCTCCTCTGCCCTTCTTCTTTCCACCTCCAGGAACTTGAGGGACTTGTCTTCAGAGTCCCAAAGGGCTCCATCCTTTCTCTTCTCTAGTGAAAATTTATGTGAAGCCACTGAGGAAAATCATAAGACACCACAGACCGCGAAGACATTAATATGCTGCTGACACCTGCTTGTAAATCTTCATCTCATCTGTTTTTGACAGTGCCATCTCTGAGATATCAAAGTACCTAAAAGAGGTAGACTCCTGAGTGAAAAACAGCTGTCCTAGGATCAACCTAGGTGATATAGAGCCAAGACTCCCTGGCAGGGGAAAACCTTTGGAGAGTTTATCTCCAACCATAATTTCAACTCCAACCAGAGTTTAGTCTATATTTTACATATCTGTCTATCTATCTATCTACATATAATTTAAAAATTTATTTTTATATAATATGTTTATATTACATATATAAAATTTAATCTTTCCTGGCTACTTTTCTCCATTGAAAAAAATGAAAACTCTAAAATTTAATTACTGCAATAGGAACTACTACTTCTCATTAAAAAGTCAAATCGAAGTTACCATAGACAATGTAACATTTTCTGGAAAAAGTTCGTTTGATGACTTGTCCAGTGTTAGTTCTATATCAAGATCCATATGAGACAGAGAATTATAAATCTTTATTGTGTTGTAATTCTCATTAAATTATAATAAGATTATAATTAAATAATATATTGAATTTGAATTATTTGTTTAATTAAATTGCAAGTAATTCTTTAGTATCCCATTATACAAACATAGTATATGAAGTGCTATATGAGGGACTTGAAAGACTTAGTGTGATTTCTGTAGATGTCCAGTTTACCGTTAAATCATTTCAAGGGCCATCAAATCTGAATGGACGGATTTAAAAATTCTGCACTATGTAGTTAAACAATAAGCATTTTCAAAGTACTTGCTGAATAGAAGACATGATAGGAACTGAAGATAACATGGAAAAATGAGAAAAAAAATCCCTATCATCGAAGCACAATTTTGGGAGATCTGACATTTTAAGAGATGAATAAACAAGGGGAAGAACACTAACAATTGGGATAATCAGTAAGGCTTTCCAGAAGACATCATTCCTTCTCTCGAATTTTGAAGAAATCCAAGGTTTTTAAGCACAGGGGAAGAAGAGAGAGTATATTGAAGATGTGTGTGATGGACACCTTGAATAAAAGAATGCAATGTAACATGCTGTTCCTTTAATGCCCTTTTCACGTAGAGTAATTTAATATTGAAAATAAAAGGAAAAACTGCTTTTCTGTAAAGGAAAAGTATTAAATCTATTGGTAAAGCATATAAGATATTGCTGTTATCAATGAACATTTTTTATTTCTGAAAGGAACTGGAAAAGACCTCATTGGTTTAACAAAAATGGATAACATGTGTATATAGAGAAACAGTTTTCAGAGGGATTTGAGTATTTTAAGATGCAAATTTAACTCTATAACAAATATAGAGACAGATCACCTTTTCAGAGATATAGAATGATGTTCCATGTGTATGTAAAAAGTTTGTTTAAATGGACTGAATCTGAACTTTTATTAAAAATCACAAAAATAAAAGTGGAGAGAAACATGATTGAAGGACACCAAATCAGATCTTGAACTATTCAGAGAACTTTAGAGATATAGTGTTAAGGTCCTGAGACATTTTGCTTATAACCGTTACATCTAAAAGGCATTTTAAAAATGAGAAATTATGTAAGTATTTGGATATGTGTATCATTTCAAAAGGTTGATCATTCAGAGCCAAAAGATCTTGATTTCAAAGTACTGTAAAGGGCACAGGAGACAAGAAGCTGGGGCTGGAAGGTGTTAAAAGCTCAGCTCTAAAACCAGCACCCTCTTAGTTTAGGTTCAATTTTGGGATGAAATGAGATACTCACTAGTCACTAGTTAAAGAAATATTTAGCCAAAATGGAAGATAGAGACACATAGCTTCTCTGCAGGCATGCCCATTCTGTCTCCATTTGGAAATACCTCTGGTCAGTCAGTAATCAGGGTAGAGTGGCTTTTGAGGTTTTAGGCATCTCCTTTGTCGCAAGTTGGAGAAGTTATGCTCCAGACCAGAAAATTGTCTCCGAGAAGCTGATATCAATCAGGTTACATGGTGTAAGGGGATGAAACTGTGTCAGGGTTAGTGAAGCTGAGTAAGGAAACCACTGATCCTATCTTAGAATAAAAGGAAGAAATGAAAGGGGGCCAAAAAGAATTTTTAGGGACTTGTTTAGAGACCCATAACAATAGCAAACAATTTATAAGAAGGTTTTGTCTTTCAGTTCCTGATTGGCTGAGTAAAAACTGAAATTCAAGTCATTTCCCTTCATCATCACCTAACCATTTAAAGAGACAAAGCTTCTGGGAAGGGTATATTGCTTTTTTCTGACCCTATTTGTTTCAAAAGAGAAAAATCAGAAGGGGTATGGGAGACAGGTATTGTTTCAACATTGTTTTATAAAAGGAGCAGGATAGGATTGTTTGCTTTGCCCAGACAAGTCATTCTGAGTTATTAGCTATGAGCTTTGATCTGAATGTAGAATTAAATATCCAAATCAGTAAAGAATTGCTCTGATGATCTAGGAAAAGCCAGGCTTTGAAGGTTTTGTTTGTTTTTGTCTTGCTTTAAGAAAATCAATAATGAAGAGGTCATGTTTTAAATGCCATTTTCAAAATTAAGTTTTTTAAATTTTTTTTTCCAGATTACACATCAGAACAATTTTCAATAACTGTATTCTGACATTTTGAGATCTATCCCTCATTCCCACCCCATCCCTATGATGGCAGGTAATATAAGTTGTACATGTGTTGTCATACAATACATATTTATATGTTGATCATGTTGTGAATAAAAACACATATCACTTATACTAGAGGAAAAAAATAATAGAGGAAATAAAGAGAAAGAAGGCTTGATTCAGTATGCATTCAGACTTCCCTCAGTTCCATCTATAGCCCTGGATATTTTTGTCAAAAGTCCCTTGGAGTTGTTTTGGATTCTTGAATTGTAGATAATAGTTGTCATTCACTGTTGATTTTTGAACTTCATTACTGTTATTATGTAGTGTTCTGCTGGTTCTTTTCACTTCACTTTACATTACTTATAAGTTTTTTCAGTTTTATTTTATGATCATCTTTGTCTTTTCTAATGGCACGATAGTATCACATTACAAGTATATAACAACTTTTGGAGGCATTTCCCAATTGATGGGACATCCTTTCAGTTTCTAGTTCTTTGTCACCATAAAAAGAGTTGCTCTAAATATTTTTATTCAAGTAGGTCCTTTTCTACCTATCTTTGATCCCTTTTGGATAACAGACCTAGTAGTAGTATTGCTAGATCAGAGGGTATACAGTTTTATAGGCATTTGGGCATAGTTCCAAATTGTTTTCCAGAATGGTTGTATCAGTTCACAGCTTTAAAAGTAGTCTATTAATTTTCTAATTTTTCCATATCCTCTCCAATATTTATCATTTTCATTTTTGGTCATGTTAGCAAGTTTGATATATGTGAGGTGGTACATCAGAGTTATTTTAATTTGCATTTCTCAAATTAATAATGATTTGGACTAAAGAAAGTTTTAATTTCTTCATCTGAGAAGTATATATTTATATCTTTCGACCATTTGTCATTTGGGGTATGTTTCTTATAAATTTGACTCAGTTTTCTATTTGAGAAATGAAGTCTTTGTCAGGCAGCAGCCATAAATTTTTCCCCCAGTTTGTTGTTTCCCTTCTTATCTTGGTTGCAGTAGTTTTGCTTATTTAAGACTTTTTAATTTAATATAGTCAATTCTTTCCTTATCCATAGATCTGGCAAGTAAACTATTCTATGCTCCTCTAATTTGTTAATGGTTTGACCCTTTATCTCTAAGTCGTATGTACATTTCAACTTTACTTCGGTATATGGCATGAGGTGTTGGTTTGCGCCTGTTTCTTGCTATGCTATTTTCCAGCTTTCCCAGCAGTTTTTATCAAGCAGCAAGTTTTTCTCCCAAAAGCTTGGGTCTTTGCGTTTGCCAAAAATTAGGTTTCTGTGGTCATTTACTATTGTGTATTGATTGCCTTATCTATTGTATTTATCTACTGCACCATTTCTTAGCCAGTAGCAGATTGTTTTATACTATAGTTTGAAATCTGGTATAGTTAGACATCCTTCCTTCTTATTTTCCCCCATTTATTCCCTTGATATTCTTGGACTGTTATTCCTCCTGATGAATTTTCTTATTACTTTGTCTATCTTTATGAAATATTATTTTGTGGAGCTGGATTGGAATTGTACTGAATAGGTAAACTAATTTAGGTATAATTGTCTTTATTATATTGGCTTGACCTATCCATGTGAAATTAATATTTTTCCAATAGTTTATATCTAACTTTATTTGTGTGAAAATGCTTTGTAGTTATTATCATATAGTTTGGGATTTATCTTGGCAGTAGACGCCCAAGTATTTTATATTGTCTTTAGTCATTTTGTTTTGGGAGAGAGCGTTTGTTGTGGAAGAGTAAATGCTGGTTCTTGCCCAAAGAATTGTAATTCAGACCCTTTCATCTGAAGGCAAGAAAGTGTTTATTCAAGAATATTATAGATTATGTGGCTAAAGGGGTGGAAATAGTCGAGGGTGGTGGAATGGCCACTGTAGGGCACCTCCTGGGGTTTCAGGTTGCTAGTTTTTATTGAGGATCTGGAGGATTCTCTCCTCCTATCCTTGGGAATCCACCTTCCCTCAGATAATTCCTTCCCTGGGGCATTGGGAAGAGGGGTTCCCAGACTGAAGAGCAGGGAAAGGATATGGAAAAGGTATGAACATCTCCATGAGAGAGTGTATTTTTTGGGACTGACACATCATAAGGTGAATTTTAGGGCACAAAAAAAGGAAGGTGACATGTGCAGGGCTTGGAGGAGTTATCATAATCAAAAATATTGCAAAGATTCCCAATGAGCACATATGATGTTCCCTCCAAGGTCCTGTTTGTTAGACCTTCAAAGTCGTTCAGGTTTGGGGGTATCCTTTCTCAGTCTGCCAAGTTCTTATCAAAGGGGTATAAGTCATGGCATTTTTCAAGTTAGCTATGGCACTCTCTCCTCCCTTCAGGCTTAGAATGCCAGCTTTTTTCGATTGGGAGGAGGGGCTCAGACAAAGCACAAAATTTAAGTCTATACTCTAATTGGCAATATCTGCAAACTAATAAAAGCAAAATATAGTAAAGCAACATTTGAAAAGGAATTCAAAGCATTTCTCACAACCACATCAGTTTTAAAAGGGATTTCTCTTTCTGTCTCTTGCTGTTGGACTTTATTGGTAGTATGGAAAAATGGTGATTTATGTGAGTTTATTTTATATCTTGCAACTTTGCTAAAGTTATTAATTTATTGATAAGATTTTCATTGATTTTCTAGCATACCATCATATCAGCTTTGAAGAATGATCATTTTATTTCCTCATTGCCTATTCTAATACCTTCAATTTCTTTTCTTATTGCAATAGCTAGTATTTTTAGTACATTAAATAGTAGTGGAGATCATGGGCATCCTTGCTTCTCTCCTATCTTATTGAGGAGGTTTCTAGTTTATCCACATTGCAGACAATATTATTTTATTTTAAATTAATTAATGAATTAATTAAGAATATTTTCCCATGGTTACATATTCTTTCCCTCCCTGCTCCCAGCAGTGACAAGCAATTCCACCTGGATTAGACATGTATCATTGTTCAAAACCTATTTCCATATTATTAATATTTGCAATAGAATGATCATTAAATTCAAATTTCCCAATCATGAACTCATTGAACCATATGATCAATCATATGTTTTTATTCTTTATTTCCATTTCCACAGTTCTTTCTCCAGATGTGAATAGTGTTCTTTGTTGCTGCTAGTTGAAAATTCTATTACATTCGATTGTGCCACAGTGTATCAGTCTCTGTGTACAATGTTCTCCTGGTTCTGCTTCTTTTGCTCTACATCAGTTCCTGAAGGTCATTCCAGTTAACATAGAATTCTTCCAGTTTATTATTCCTTTGAGCACAATAGTATTCCATCACCATCAGATACACTAATTTATTCAGTCATCACCCCATCCATAGACACCCCCTCATTTTCCAATTTTTGCCACTACAAAAAGAGCACCTGTAAGTATTTTTGTGCATGCATTTTTTCGTATTTTCTCTTAGAGGTGCAAACCCAGCAATGGTATGGCTGGATTAAAGAGCAGGCAGTCTTTTAAGACTCTTTGAGAATAGTTGCAAATTGCCTTCCAGAATAGTTGGATCAATTCACAACTCCACCAGCAGCTTATTGGTGTCTCAATTTTGCCACATCCCCTCAATCATTTATCACTTTCCTTTGCTGCCACATTGACCAGGCTGCTAGGTGTAAGGTGATACCTCAAAGTTGTTTCGATTTGCATTAATCTAATCAGAAGGGATTTAGAAAACTTTTTGTGTGGTTATTTATAGTTTCAATTTCTTCTTCTGAAAACTGCCTATTCATGTCCCTTTGCCATTTATAAATTGAGGAATGGCTTGATTTTTTTGAACAATTGACAGCTTATAAATTTAAAAAATTAGACCTTCGTCAGACCATTTGTTATAAAGATTTTTCTCCTATTTGTTGCTTCCCTTCTAATTTTGTTTGCATTGGTTTTGTTTATACAGAAAGTTTTTAATTTAATGTAATCAAAATTATTCATTTTACTTTTTATAATATTCTCTATCTCTTGCTTTGTCTTAAAATTTTCCTTTCTCATAGATTTAACCGGTATACTATTCTATGTTCACTTCATTTACTTATCATTTTCGTCTTTATATTTAAGTCATTTACCCATTCTGAATTTATCTTGGCATAAGGTATGAGAGGTTGATTTAAACCTAATTTTTCCCATATTGTTTTCCAATTTTCCCAGCAGTTTTTGTCAAATAGTAGGTTTTTGTCTGGAAAACTAGGATCATTGGGTTTTTCACACATTATCTTGCTATGGTCACTTACCCCAATTTTATTCCATTGATCCTCCCTTCTTTCTATTAACCAGTACCGTATGGTTTTGATGATCACTAAGATCTGGTAAGGACTCCATCCTTCATTTTTTTTTCATTATTTCCCTTGATATCCTGATCTTTTGTTTTTTCCAAATGAACTTTGTTATAATTTTTTCTAATTCTATAAAAAAAGTTTCTTGGTAGTTTGATAGGTATGGCACTAAATAAATTTGGGTAGGATTGTCATTTTTATTATATTAGCTCATTCTACCCATGAGCAATTGATGTCTTTTCAATTATTTAAATCTAGTTTTAATTGTGTGGAAAGTGTTTTATACTTGTGTTCATATAATTCCTGTGTTTGTCTTGGCAAACAGATTCCTAAATATTTTATATTGTCTACGATGTTTTAAATGGAATTTCTCTTTCTAACTCTTACTACTGAGTTTTGTTGAAAATATATAGAAATGCTGATGATTTATGTGGGTTCATTTTGTATTCTGCAACTTTGCTAAAGGTGTTGATTATTTCCACTAGCTGTTTAGTTGAATCTCTAGGATTCTGCAAAGTGATAATTTAGTCTCCTCATTGCCTATTTTGATCCCTTCAATTTCTTTTTCTTCTCTAATTGCTATCCCTAGCATTTCTAGTATAATGTTAAATAATAGAGGTGATAAGAGGCATCCTTGCTTCACTCCTGAACTTACTGGGAATTCTTCTAACTTATCCCCATTGCAGATGATGGTTGCTGATGGTTTTAAATATATACTGTTTATTATTTTTAGGAAAAGCCCATCTATTCCTATACTACTCTAGTGTTTTCAATAGGAACTGATGTATTTTGACAAAGGCCTTTTCTGCATCTATTGAGATAATCCTGAGATTTCTGTTGCTTTGGTTATTTATATAGTTAATTATATGGATGGTTTTCCTAATATTAAACCATCCTTGCATTCCTGGTATAAATCCCAACTGGTCATAGTGAATAATCCTCATGATAACTTGAACTAACTGCATTTTTTGAGATAATCATATGGTTCCTTTTGGTTTTTGTAATTGATATGGTTAATTATTTTCATGATTTTCCTAATGTTGAACTATTCCTCAATTTCTGGAAAAAAAAACTATCTGTATATGATCCTTGTTATGTAAAGCTATAATCTCCTTGCTAGTATTTTATTTAAATTTTTTGCATTAATATTCATTAGGAAGACTGGCTTGTAGTTTCTTTCTGTTTTTTCTCTTCCTGGTTTCGTTATCAGCACCATATTTATGTAATAAAAGATTTAACTGACATTTTAAGATGAGGAAAATCAGTATCATACTGCATCATATTAACATCAAATCCATCATTTTCCTCTTTTTTTGTAAGAACCCCTTCTCAGTCTAGCTGACCAGGCAGTTTCTGGGTATGATCTAGTAAAATGATTGCTCACAACTCCCAAATAATCTACTTCTCAAATAGCGTGTACTAGGATATACCCAGGGGACAGACTAACTTTGATTTTTCTCATCAAAGTTATGGGTAGCTTGGTTTCCAAGGAGGAAGTCAATCAAGGGGAAACTGATTGAGATTGCTTTTGTTTTTCTAGCCAAGACTGCTAAAAGCAGGTAGGTATCATGAAATAACATTCCTTAAGTGTCAGAGAGGGGCGTAACCAGCTTCACTGGAGTCTTGCTCATTTTCCCTGGATTCAGGCTAATCCTATAACCTGAAGATTTCTCCCATCTTCCAACAAGGAAGTAATAGGGAGGAAAACACTTAACAAACCTTTTCATTAAAGTGTCTCCCAATTGAGATTGTCTTACTTTTGCCAAGGGAGATCCAAATAATGTACTGTCAGACCAGTTAGAAGGAAGAGGTTTAAAAGATGATTCTGTTGGCCCTTGAATACTTTGGTAATACTGAGAGGCTATTGACACAATTTATCGGTTACTACTTATCTTAATGATAAATTGTTCCTGCTCAAGTCTTTGGCTTACTGCTCAGGTATTATTAGCAGAACCCATTTTTACTATAAGTGTATGAATCACTGCCATTAAAAATGTTATATTGTCTTTGAGAAAACTGTACTTCAGCATCATTTTTACTCACTACAAAGGGTAACTATATTGAGGGAACATGCAAATGTAATTTTAGTATTAAGGAGAAAAAAATGAGCCCAGTTGTAAAAGAGTGAGAAGTAATAGACGAGCACTTCAAAGAGAAGTGATTTCCTCTAATTCAGATACAGACATAACTTATTTTATTGCACTTTACAGATAATTGCATTTTTTACAAATTGAAGATTGGTGGCAAGTGAGTGTCAGGCAAGTTAATCAGTGCCATTTCTCCAAAAGTATTGGGTCTTTGTGTTACATTTTGGTAAATATTGCAATATGTAATAAGTTTTAAATATTTTTACATATGTTACAGTGATCTGTGATGTGATCTTGGATGTTACTATTGTAATTTCTTTGGAGAGCCATGAACCTTGCCCATATAAGGCACCATACTTAATTGATAAATGTTATGTCTATTCTGATTGCTCTACCAACTGGCCATCCTCATCTCTCTTCCTCTCTCTGAGTTCCATATTCCCTGAAACTCAATAATACTGCAATTAGTCAAATTAATAACCCAATAATGTTTTCAAAGTGTCCAAGTGAAAGGAGGAATTTCACATCTATCACTAAATCAAAATGGTTAAGTTCAGTGAGGAAAACAAGGCAAAAGCTGAGACAGGCAAAAGCTAAGCCACAGCATCCCTTTTTTTTTAGCAATAATGTATTTTTCATAAATTTTATTTTTTCCAGATTACATATCAGTACAATTTCTTAATATTCATTTTCTGATATCTTGAAATTCATGTTCTCTTTCTCCCTCCCACACTTCTAGTTTCTCCAAGAAGTCAGATAAAATTATATATGTTGTACACATTTTGTCATGTAATACATATATTAATGCTTGTCATGTTGTAAAAGAAGACACATATTGCTTACACTAGACAAAAATTCATGGAGGAAATAAAGTAAAGAATGGTATGTTTCAATTTGCATTTGTATTCCATCTGTTTCTCCTATGGAAGTGGATATCGTTTTTTTATCGTTTTTTTATCATGTGTCTCTTAGAGTTGTACTGAATCCTTTCATCACTGATGATAGTTAAGTCACCCAAAGATAATTATAATACCATTATTGTTGTTACTGTGTACAATGTTCTCCTGTTCTGTTCACTTCACTTTGCATCACTTCATATAAGTCTTTCCAGGTTATTTTTTGTGATTATCTTGTTTGTTATTTCTTATAGTATAATAATATTCTGTTACATTCATATACCACAAAATGTTCAGCTATTCCCTGATTGATGGACATGCCCTCAGTTTCCAGTTCTTTGACACCACAAAAAGAGTTTCTTTGAATATTTTTGTATACAAAGGTTCTTTTCCTTGTCTTTAATCATTTTGGGACACAGATCTAGTAGAGTTATTGTTGCGTCAAAAGCTATGTATCAGTTTGTGGCTCCACCAGTAGTGTATTAGTGTCCCTCTTTTTCCATATCCCCTCTAGCCTTTATTATTTTCCATTTTGGTCATGTTAGCCAGTTTGATGGATGTGAAGTGATACTTCAAAATTATTTTAATTTGTATTTCCCTAACAAATAGTGTTTGGGACATTTTTTAAATCTGACTAAAGATAGTTTTAATTTCATCGTCTGAAAATTGTCTGTCCATATCCTTTGGCCATTTGTCATTTGGGAAATATTTTATATTCTTTAAATTTAACTCAATTCTCTATATATTTGAATAATGATACCTTTGTCAGAGATACTTGTTATAAAGATTCCACCTCCCCCCCACAGTTTGTCTTATAATCTTGGTTGCTTTGTTTTCTTTGTGCAGAAACTTTTTAATTTAATGTAGTCAAAGTTATTTATTTTATATCTCATAAAATCCCTATATCTTGTTTTGACCTAAATTCTTCCCTTATCCATAGGTCTGACAGGTAAACTATTTTGTGCTACCCTAATTTGTTTATGGTATCATCTTTTATTTCCAAATATATATCTATTTTGACTCTATCTTGGTAAGTGGTATGAGGTGTTGATCTGTGCCTAATTTCTGCCATGCTGTTTTTGTTTTCCTAGAAGTTTTTGTCAAATAGTGAATTCTTCTTCCAGAAGCAAGAGTCTTTGGGTTAACAATATATTTTTAATTAAGGTATGTACATTGTTTTTTTTAAGACTTGATAATATTTTACTAATGGACTACAGTATAACATAAATATAACTTTTATATGTGCTTTGAGAAACTAAAAAATTTGTGTGAATTCCTTTATTGTGAAATTTGCTTTATTGCAGTAGTCTGCAACTGAACTTGTAATATTTCTTGGCTATACCTGTATTCCTGAATGGACCAATGATATTAAAGCCTGCAGTCCAGCACCAGGTTACCTCAATAGGTTTACTTCTGTCATGTACTTCAGTGCTAAATTTCTTTAAAATGTGTTCCCCCTCCCCCTTGCTGAGTATGTGAGAGAATATGTCTTATATTTACATGTGAATTATAATTAATTTCATTACTTATGTACTTGTTTAACATAATCGCTTCTGATGATATTATTATTTCTTTAGCCTTTTTGCTAAGTATGTTTTTTAGGTTTAAGAAATGCAAGTGTTTTATTCTGAGTGATTGGGTTTGTGTGAATAAAAATGCAGTAGTTGAGGACCAAGAGCAAAGATGGAGAATGGGGAGAGTGTACTCCTCTTCAGTAGTGGTATCACTCAAACTCTGAGAAAATTTGAGGCTTATTACTGGTGGTAACCAAGATCTACCAGTGTCAGAGTAGGTTGGAGAAAGCAAGCCAGGCCAGACTATGAGTAGGTATCCATATATCCCTGTGAGAGGCATGAGGGTGTCACTGAAAGATCCATATTAAAGGCCACCCTGGGTCTCCCACACATATTATGTTGAGTTTGGATGAGAAAGAATTATCTGGAATTGGATGGAATTTAGAATGAGAATAATTTGAGTAAGTCTAGAAATGTTAACTAGCACTAGATTATGTTTAAAATAAATAAATGCAAATAAATAAATAAAATAAATAGATGCAATTGAGAACCACTCAAAATCATTGAGCATGCAAATACCATGAATAAGCTTGTGATTTAGAGGGAGATTATATTGGTAGATCTATGGAGGATAGATAAGAAAAGAGATAGAGTGGGACACGGAGACCAGGATATTGATATATTGACATATTAAAAGGATACTGACATAGTTTAAGTGAGAGGTAAAGAGGGTCAGAACTATGGTTGTGTCCAACCAAATTGGAATGAATGCAAAAGATGTTCTGGAAATAGAATTTAAAAGACTAAGTAATTGGTTGTACATGTAGGGAGAATAAAGAAGTGAGAATGACTGTGAAGTTGTGAATCTTGCAACTGAAAAAATAGTGATACTTCAGTAGAAATAGGAAAGCTTGAAAGAGAGGGATAATTTTAGAGAACAAGATGAGTTTTACTTAGTTCAATAGAATTCGCCATACCTTTGGGACATCCAAGTAGAGGACAGGAAAAGAGGGAAAATGACATGGAAAAAACCATACAAACAGAACATTTTGGTTATTTTCAATGCATACTATTCAAATTAATTTAACAAAGTTTATTAAGCATCTATTAAGTATAAGTTACTGTGTTGGTTAGTGGAGTTAGAAAGACAAATATGAAAATAATCCCTGCTTTCAAGGAGATTCTTAGATTCTACTAAGGGATTATACATCTATAAAAGTAAATGCAAATGTAGAGTGATAGCCAATAATTTTAAGAGGGATAGAGAGCTAAGAAGTGGGGATTCAATTAGTAATAATTTTTTTTAAACTTTTTTTTTAATTTTTTTTATTTTAAACCCTTAACTTCTGTGTATTGACTTATAAGTGGAAGAGTGGTAAGGGTGGGCAATGGGGGTCAAGTGACTTGCCCAGGGTTACACAGCTGGGAAGTGTCTGAGGCCGGATTTGAACCTAGGACCTCCCGTCTCTAGGCCTGGCTCTCAATCCACTGAGCTACCCAGCTGCCCCCTCAATTAGTAATAATTTTAACATTTATTGACTAAGTCAGTTGATAATAAGGGAAATAAAAATTGTTCTGGGACCCCAGTATTGTCAGGGGGCAAAAAAGCTATGTGGTGAAGGATATTTGTGCTTTTAGGGACAAATGCCATTTTATAAAGGTAAATGGGTTGTTGCATGCCTGATCGAGGTCATCAAGAAGCCAGAGATCTACAGGCCATATGGAGATTCTAAGCTTACAACTGCATTGCCAAATTACTTCAGCATTTTACTGAAGGTTCTGAAGGGGAACAGTCAGTGATTATGTTCATGATTATGTCCTTTTGATGAGGTTGGCGTGCAAAGCATTTAGTCACCACTTGACCAGTTGGCATTGAAGTTCCGTGAATGTCATAGAGACCTGAGTGTTTTTAGAAAAAGAAATATTTCAAATAAGTTAAAGCAGAAGAATAGATGAATGAGTTCTGGCTATTTTTTTTCCTTTCTAAAGTTTCTATTCAAAGCACTCACTGTATAAGTAGAAATCCAACACAAACAAATCCTTTTAGTATAAACTCACCTTTTAAAATTTTTCAAGCTAATCTGAGTACCTTTGAAAAGTTGAAAATTTAACCAACGAGTACAGTTTTTTAGTGAGAGACTCTAAAACACCACAACCTCAACAACAACTCTTGACTATAGTGGCAGTCATCATATATTTTATTGAAAGGTAAATCTGCATGTGAACAGGAAGCATTAAGTGATAATGCATTCAAAGCATAAGGACTAAAATTATGTAAGTGGTCACACAGCCCTGTTTTTTGTCAAGTTTGGAAAGACTGACTAGTTTCTTTTAAAAGACTCAGGACTTGTACTTTATCTGTACTCATGCAAAGGTGCCCTTAAAAGATTCTGTTAGCAGTAGAATGACCCCATGTCGGCAACTAGAGAAAAGGCAATAGTAATTGAGACTTAGAGAGCCAAACAAATCTCACCTTTCCCACAAAGACTTGTGGTGTAAGTGAAAAATTGTCTCAGGAGACTTTTCTTACTATACAGCCCCAAGGAATTAATTATAGTGCCTGGAGTAGGGATGTCTTTGGAAGAGGAAATGTGTCCTTTAAGGCCTTAGTGATCTCAGAGGCACATTACAGCTTTAAAAGGTAGATGGAATGCTTTTTAAAAACCATGTTATTTTAGAAAACTGTGGGCATGGATGTACAGAAGAATGTTTCCTAATAAATAATTCGGCATCTTTTCCAGAATGAAGAATAACTTTTTGGCCCAAATGTTGATGCTAAACTTATTTTCTATTCATACAGCCTTTTTATTAAGTATTTTTATTCTTTTTTATAGCCCAGAGCTCACTGATATGCACAGGTTTAAAAAAATTAAGTCATTAAACTGGATGTTATATAATAAGTTCTGCTTATTTTCATTAATATCTCTAGTTGCAAGATATATAACTTGTTTTATGGTCATACACAGAATTTCTTGTAAGTTTTAATGGCTTACAGGAATACTTTTAGACCTTAGTCATATAACAAACTTCTTAAATATACACTAAGGACCAGATGACAATCAATAATTGGAGAAGAGGGGAAACAACATACAGTATGGTACTTATACATATTATTTAGGTTGTTTTCAACATCCACAATCATATTTTAAGATAGACAAATGGGATATGTGAAGATGGGGAAGGTACTGTCCTTTTTGTTAGGAAATTTCTGAAACATCCTGCACTTTTGGTTATAAAGAGATGGCTAGATTAGTAACTTCCTATGGTCATGCTCTTTTTTGTTGTTTGCTTATTTTTCTAGCCTATTTCTTGACATAACATTATGTTAAAATTGGTCTGTGCCCTGGGAGGGTGCAGGGGACACTATCCCAAGTTTTAAACTTTTCTTGCTGTTCTTTTCAGAGCTAGTACTGGGGATCTATAAGTTCTTTATTCTTCCATGGTGGTATGATTGAAGGAACGGTGTGGCTACTACTCTCCTGGCCTGTGCTCTGGTCTTCAGGAGACCATAAGCACTCTTTTCTGCCCTGAAAATATAAAGTTAAAGTGTTGTATCTATACGTAAAGGAAATAACATATTGCTGTTATCCATGAATATTTTTATTTCTGAGAGGAGTTGAAAAAGATCTTTGGTTTAACCAAAATTGATAACATATTTGAATGAAGAAACAAAGCTTTCAGAGCAATTTGAGTAGTTTGGAATGGGAAATTAATTGTCTAATAAATACAAAGATAGATCACCTTATAAAACTTATAGAATAATGCTTTATATGTTTGAAAAACATTTGATGCTTTAAATAAACAGTCTGAACTTTTAATAAAAGTTGGAAAATTGGAATTCAGAGGAGTTCAGAGACACCAAGTGAAAGTTTGGGCCATGCTAAGAATTTTAGAGCTAAAGTATGTATATGGTCCTTAGATCATTTGATAGTATTTGTTTTATAACTAATCCACATAATTTTTAAAATAAGAAAGTATATAAATAATTTGACATAATTTCAAAGGGTTTATTAATTTCATGGTGTAAATTTAGGGAGCTCTTACCTTTTAAGGGAGAGTTAAATCACTCAGACCTAAAGGTTCTTATTTAAGCTATTGAAAGGGCACAGGAGAGAGGCAGCTAGGGCCTGGCAGGTAACTAAAAGCACAGCTTCAAAACAACACCCCTTTAGTTCCAGCATCCTTGGGGATTTATGCTCTAGGGCTCCCTTTTTGCCCTGGGACTGAGAACTATATATGGGCAATGCAAAAGAGTCCTGAACCCAGTGCTAGAAAAGGGTCCTTTATAAATCTCCTACTGAGCAATTGTCAGACCTTCTTACAGTCAGTCTGTGGGCCAAGAATTCTGGAAACCACCAAAGCCTCTAATTTAATCATCCCTAAGGTCTGCTGGTGGGTTGTTGTGCTCAGATTGTTCTGGATTACTTTCCACTATCATCCCAGTGAGAAAGTCCTTTCATGTCAACCATCTAAGTTGACTTGTGTGAGAAAGTTGTTTCACCTTGTCCTTTTTTTGGTTTTGCCTCTCTAGAATTCCTTTTGAAATGTTAGAGTTGTTGGGAGGGGAATTTGGAAGAGCTCAAAAACATCTCTGCCTGTGTTCTACCATCTTGGCTGTTCCTGTATCCCTGAAGCATTTTCTAAATAAGCTGTGCAAGGATGTTCCAAATATCGACTTGTTAGGGGAAAGATCAAATTTGATACAAAGCTTTAAGAAATGTTTTTAAGAAGTGAGAAAAGGATGAAACATGCAATGAAAACTACCCCATGACCTATTAAAATTACTTTATATCCCCAAATGGGAATACAGATGGAAAAAATGTCATCAAGAGCAATTATAATAATTTTTCACAGAAATTTAACCAATATAAATGTTACCATATTGAAGGGATCAAAAAGAGCTAATAATAATTTTAGTCATAAAGTACTTTATTTACTTGGTAGTTAGCAGTATATTAGGTCATAGATTTAGAGTTTAAAGGACCTTCAAGTCATTAATTGCTATCCCTCCATTTTACATATGAGGAAAATAAGGCCAAGGAAAGTTAAATGACTTGCCAAGGGACATATAGTAATTAAGTGTGTGAAGTATAATTCCAATCCAGACTAGGACTCCAAACCCAGTACTCTATCCACTGTACCATATATACTGTCATGGCAACAATAATTTGTAGTAAAAACTCATTTGCAAAATCTCGTGTAGTGACTCAAGAAATATTAATAATAGTGCCATCTAAGAAAACAGAATAAAGCAATGGAAGAAGGGGAAATAGTTTAATGAAAGGAGTGACAAGAGATTTAACCAGGCAAAGTCATTCTTTGTATGCCTAAGTATGAAGCTAGGATGACCAAAAAATGAAATATATGAAAGATGCTTAGAGATTTTTATATCTCTTTTCACCTTTAAGAATAAGAAAGACACTACAGTTGTAGTCTAACATCACATTCCCTGATGTCCTTCTGGGGGAAGTAAAAGTGGGACTGAAGCAGACAACAATGATAAAAAAAAAAAAATCTGAGCTAGACCAGTTATGCCCAGAGGAGATTCATAGTGGAGAGGACTGATGGATTGATTTTTAGTAGATCTGACTGGTGGTAAGGAATCATAGGTATAAAAAAGAGAAACAAACCATTGGAATGGTGGAAATGAATAATATTATTACCAAAGAAGGAAACATAAATAACTGAAAAATTTCAATCTCTACAGAATATTTTTATTAGAATTATTTGCATAATCATTAAAGACATGATAGAATTAGAAAAAATCAGGAAGCCTTTCCAAAATTATATCCCATGGTATATTTAACTGACCAAAATATGAGATTCCCTTTTGCTTATTTTTCACTGGAAATAAAGCTTCTCCCTTTGACCTTTCATCATTAATATCATGTAAGGAAGAAAAGGGATCATCATTCTCAATGTGAAAGTACAATACAGGATTCAAATTGAGAAAATTCCCTATACATAGGAATATTCTACCAATACACTTAACTGCAGGTGATGTCGCAGCAGTCAGTCAATAAGAATTTATTAAATATTTACTCTGTACTAGACACTATGTTAAGTACTAAGGAGACAAATAATAAAAAGAAAGGCAGTCCTTGCACTCAAGAAGCTTCCATTTTAACAAGGGAAGCCAATATACAACAGGAAAATGAAGAGAGTTGTTAGGGCAAAGAGACCCCAAAACAGTGGTGTGATGTTTGTGGAGATGAAAGCAAGCTGAGTGGCCAATAGCAACTGAAAAGATGAATGGAATTCTTGTGCCCTAAAGAGAAGGATGCTTTGCAGAAAGTTTTTTTTTTTTTTTTGCTTTGCTCTCTAGCCTTCCAGCTAATGTCTGTGCTGAGATGTTGAGTACTAAAACTGAAGCAATCTCCATTAAGACAAGATTTCTGGTGATGAGTTCTAAACAATCCTTCAAGTTGAAATTCCCAGACTGGTTACTGAGCACATCTACCACAGATTCCTTAGGACCAGCTCTGGATGGAGAGGTAAATATCAACACCCAGAAGATGCTTTGTTAATATATTTCTTAAGTAATAATATGTCCTTTTTTTATGACTGCACATCATCTCCATAGACTGGAAGCTTCAAAATGAAAGGCTATTTATCTTTGAACTTCCTAAAGCTGGAGAGACCACGCTTTCTTGTTCATTTCCACTTTTTCCTTTACTTACTATATCATACTGATGTGAACTCTCTTGTAGCTTCACAGATGAAATGGTAAATTAAAAGCTAAATCTGTAAACTTGCTTCTTTCCTCACTTTTTTTTTCTGGAAACTATGTATATTAATAAGTTGTTTCTTGAAAAGACAAAGTATATACCAAAAAAGAAAAAAAATATGTCTTGCTGATTGTATTAAATCTCAAACCATTTCAGAGCCTCTTTAATAAGATCCAAAATAGAGTGGCCTAACACAGAGTGGTTGTGAGGATCAAATAAAATAATATCTATAAGGCATTTAGTATAGTTTCTGGCGCATAGTAGGTGCTAAAATGAATGCTCGTTCCTTTGTTCCCCATCTCAGTAATTGTACCTGTAAAATGCAGATATGATTTGTACCATGTACTTCCTAGGGTTATTGTGAAGAGAATGTTTTGTGAATCCCAAAGGGCTATGTAAAAGAAAATAATTGTTGTCATTATTCATGATATTAATCAGCACTGACTGATAAACATAAACATTTGTGATGTCCCAGCATGGCATCATACCAAGTTCCTTTCAACAGATGCTATAGGAATAGAGAACATATACATTAATGCCTATCCTGAAAGACAAAAAAAAAGATAAAATAAATGTATGGTAAGATAACTAAAGATGTGTAAAGACAATATCAGAATATATGTAGAGGAATATAACACCCCTTGATTGGTGTTTGTGTTTCCTGGTGTTAAATATCAGATTAGTTAGTAGAGGAAACGTGAGAAAGAAGGACTGACATGACACATTGATGTTTAAGCAAAACTTTGAAAAAACACTCTATGTAGTATTGAAGATAAAGAGAGGGAAGCTTGGTTCCTTTATCTCATTTGAGAGTAGTGCAGAAAATGGGCTAGTTACTGTCAATTAGTCAACCCACAATATTTTATCAAGAACTTGTTATGTTCCCAGGCTGTTAATAGGTGATTAAAAAATTCAACAATCCTTTCTCTAAAGAAGATTTTATTCTAACAAGGGAGATAAATGCATATATAAACATTTTCAGAATTAATATAAAATGAGTAAGTATAAATAAACATGAAAAAATTAAATATAATATTAAGAAGAAAGGGCACTAGAAAATTGGGGGTATTAGACAAAGTTTCATGTGGAAGGTGATATTTGAGCTTCCTTTTGAAGGAAGAGAGGAATTCTATGAGGCATCTGTGAAGACAAAATGCATTCAAGGCATGAAATATAGCCTTTGCAAAGTCATGGGAAGGGGAGATGGAGGGTCATGTGTGGGGAATAAAGAAAAAGGGCATTTTGGCTGGATTTCAGAATGAGTGAGGAGGACTAATGTCAACATTTGCCTTTTGGTTCACAGGTCATACACAATAACTGTCAGAAAATAACAGAGTAACAGAACATCTTAAATTTCTGACAAGGAGAAGTTGTCCCAAGTTTCTATTCCTATTCCCACACTTCCATATAAGGTCACACACACACACACACACACACACACACACACACACACACATTGCCATGTGCCTATCTCTGAGTCCTAAAGTTGAATTTTAGCCACTGGATTCCCCATTTCCTCAGGAGAGATTTTTTGTTGTTGTTGATGATGTTTTGTTAAATAGAATTTTTATCCCAATTCCTTGAAATTTTTGGTTGGATTTCTTCCAGTCCTTTCTTGACCTGATTGTCTCCTTTTTATATTTAAATATAACCCCAGTCCCAGTCCTAGTGCTGGTCTCTTTCATCACTGGTGAAGAGGAAGAGGGAGTAAAGGAGAGAGAATAGAAACCCTGAGTGAATATTTTCATTGGTGTGTGTTCATTATGGAATTGGTATTTAGTAGGATGGGAGGCTAGCCTTCATTATAAAGGTTGGGGTTTTGCTATCCCTACCCAAGTAATTAAATGGTGTTAAGAAATTAGATTGAACCTGAAAACCACATTGCCTAGACTAAAATATAGTCTAAGAAGCAAAAATACAATATAATATAATGTCATGTCATATGTTATAATATGATATATGATATGTTATAATGTAATGTAATATTATGTAGATGCATATATATGCAGACATGTGTGTATGGGTATTTCTAGAGGCCACCTTTTTCTAGGGAGAGCAGTGACCCCAACCTCTTCTTTCTTTTCTTGACAGGAATTAAAGTCTCCTTTAGAGAATAGTAAGGTGTTTAGAGATAACACACACACATATACACAGATACACAAACATAGATATTATAACTGCCATTGGCATAGATGCTAATACTATAACCACCACAGAAGATATATTCTGCCTCCCTTCCAGCTTACAATGACACCCCTATGCTCCACATGGGCAACAGCCTTCAGTACTCAAATAACTCTCACCCATGAATGAAAGGAAACTGTTTAACTGCTAATCATAGACTTATCAATCTTCGTGTCTTGCACAAAATATATATTTTAAAAGATATTAGTGAACTTTGAGTTTAGGGCATACACAGATCTAAAGAGCCTTTTTGATTTAGATCCTTGATTTAAATGAGACAGGAATTATCTCCGTCCCTGGCCATCTATTAAGTCACATGTTCATACATGTACTACAAAGACAAACCTGAGTCTGAACCTTGAATACTTGTGATTCATATGTCTTCCCTGAACATGGGTGATGAAATAGTAATATATAGGAGGACATTTCTAGCCTCTGCAGTAACTTCTTAAGTAAAGAGGTAGGAAATTCTAGAGTCTCAAAGTAAAGGAAATAACTCTTTTGCTTTAGTTTTCACATTGGTTGAGCTTTTGTGGACAGCTGAATTGAGGAAAGCAGAATATATTCTGTGAGGTGGGGATAGTAATAGCATCTATGCCATGTGATTGTTATGAAGATCAAATGAGTCATAAAAGCCTTGTAAATTAGCTCTCTCTCCCCCTCCCCGTCTCTCTCTCTCTCTTTTGCTCTATCTTTCTCTTTCTTCTCATCTCTCATCTGTCTATCATCTATCTATCTATCTATCTATCTATCTATCTATCTATCTATCTATCTATCTATCTATCTGTGTTTCATCTATCATCTATGTTTCATCTCTTTATCATCTATCTATCAATTGCTCTATTTCTATCTATCTATGTATCTATCTAGTAAATTTATATTTTCATTCTCTTGTTCCTTCCTGGGCTCAATTTAATGTCCGTCTATGCCATCTATTTCAGAAATATGGAATCCTCAGTTGGTATTTAAAGCCTTCACAATTTATCCCCAGCCTACCTTTCTAAATGTGTTTTGTAATACATTTTATGTACTAACCAAACTTTTTTGGTTGCTGTTTCACAAACTGGACATTTTTTCTTGTCTCTGTGCTTTTCAGAGGTTTTCTCTCATGTCTAGAAAGCATTAGCTTCTCACTTCTGTCTTTTAGGTTCCTTAGCATTCTTTAAGACTCAGATCACCCGCCCCTCTTTCAGAAAGTCTTTATCACTTCCAGTCCTGCTAGTTGCTAGTGCTCTGCCCCTTAATTATATGATTTTCTTTATATGATTTTATTGATTATTATATGATTTTTTCTATTAATTTATTTCTTTATGTTTTCTATTTTCCATTTGAATTTAGCTTACTTGAAGTCTAGAAATGTTTTTGATGGCATCGTTTATCTACAATTCTTAGCATGTACCTCATGCAAAGAAGATGCTTCATACATGATTTTTTAATTAAATTGATGAGGTGGCTGGAATAGTAGACAGAATGCTAAATGTGGAGTCAGGAAGATGGGCTTAAATCCTGGTTTATATGTGAGACACTAACTTCTCAGATGAGCTTGGACTTAATAACCTCCAAGTTCTTTCAAACTCGAGATCCAATATCTTAGGAATTGATGTTCCTTTGGAAGCTGTAGATGACTTTTGAGAGTCTCTTGGACAGCAAAGAGGTCAAATCAATCAAAAACTCAGGGGATTAATTCAGACTATTGTTTGTAAAGTCAAATACTGATTAAATATTTTGGCCACATAATGAGAAGACTGGACTCACTGGAAAAGACAGATGCAGGGAAAGTTTGAAAGAAAAAAAAGAGAAAGGGATAGAAGAAGATGAGAGAGAGAGATGCGTCATAGTATCAATGAACATGAGCTTGGACAGACTTCAGGAGACAGTGGAGGGAAGGTCATATGACCAGTGTGTCATAAAGACTTGGACATGACGGAATGACTGAATAACAACAAATGGAAGTTATCTCTAAATCCTGATATTGCTGAACTTCTCAGTATCAGTCCCCATTTTCCTATAGGTATAATAAAAGGAGTGGACATTACATTAAAATTAGGATTTCATTTGAGAATGGGTTAGATGAGAGAGCCAAAAGCAGAATGGAGAGCAACACTGAAGACAAATTGCCCCATATTTCATAGTTCTATCTTGGGGCTGTTTTAATTCAAAATGCTTTGACTTAATTAGTGATTGGACAAATCCTTTTATTAGCCAGAAGAACTACACACAAAATTTTAAGTATTACTTTCAGTAGGAAAAAATATTTTTTCCAGGAGAAAAGGAAACATTTGTCAGCACAAACTCTTAGATTATGTCACTGTATTTCTCTATTTGTCACATGGAAAATGAAAGCTTTTTCTTTTTTTTTAATAACATAGACACTCATTTGGTAGGAAAAATCATTATATTTCTCACTGTAAAAGCAATAATTTTATGGGAAAATACAATGATTTTGAGGGTACCTGTAATTTTTCCCTAAATCCAATTTTGGGAAGCCCTATTCTTTTCCCCAAAAGGCTACTACAATTTATTTTTTTTAAACCCTTAACTTCTGTGTATTGGCTCATAGGTGGAAGAGTGGTAAGGATGGGCAATGGGGGTCAAGTGACTTGCCCAGGGTCACACAGCTGGGAAGTGTCTGAGGCCGGTTTTGAACCTAGGACCTCCTGTCTCTAGGCCTGACTCAATCCACTGAGCTACCCAGCTGCCCCCTACTATTTATTTTTTAGATGCAGAATGGTGCTCAGTTTTCTTTTCCATAATAACAATTCTTTGGTCAAGGAAACCACAGTGATACCACAATGAAAAAATAAATATATAAAGACTGTGTGCAAAAGTCTGGGCAAGGAATTGAGCAACATAAAATTAAAATCTGTAATATAATAATGACAAGGCCCAAATATTTGTTTCTGTTTCCAAAGTGGAAAACTTTGCAAATGTGCAATGAAATGTGTACAACATCAAAAGTAGATGAAAGGAAATACATTTTCTACATGGCAGACTTTGTAATTAACTGATGGGAGTAGGTGCTGTCATAAATTATGCCAGTAAATTGCTGAGTAAGATAAAAAATAAGACATGTGGAAGACAGAAATCTGCCCTTTCTAAAATTCAAATAGGTATATGAAGTAAGCTGCTGACCAGTTCAGTACAGAAAAGAGATTTATGTCATCCTTCAAGTTCTATTATTGTGCAATTAGGGCTCCAACCTTTCATCAGGGATAGGTGGTTGTTGAGATAAAACACTGACTGGAGGGGCTTTGTCAATTCTTGATATATACATAAAAGGTACCATTAAGAAAATTGTCAATAGGCCAGAGATTTTTGTCTGCAGTATAATGCTAGAATGTACTTCCAATACTGTTTCATTCTTTCTATTTTTTTCAACATCAAAAGTGGAATGTCCTTGTACATGGAGGGATCAGTAGCCAGGGCCAGCTTTTAAGATGAAAACATTCAGTCCCTAGCAGTCATTGAGGATTTGGAGATAGCAAAATGGGCTTTAGCCAAGGTAGGTTAATTGTAATTAAATGCTAATGCATTAAAGGAGATTTTCTTTATTGTCAGCATCCTTGAAAGGAAGGGAAGGCCATTCTTGCTGAGGAATCTGAAAAGAATGATTTGGAGTTCTTGGCTACAAAGTTGAAGGGCTTTCTGAAGAAACCAAAGGGTTTTTGGGGGGAGGATCCATAGATGAAAAAATAATACAGGATAAACTCAACAGAGTAGAATTAATTGGCAAATGAAATTAAAACAAGAAAAGAACATTGAGAAGGAAGCTCCTTGATAGTAAGGTTGCTTCATTTTTTTATCTTTGTATCTAGAACATCTATCATACAATCTAATAACTAGTAGGTATTAAATGTATATTTGTTCAGACAAACAAACAGACAGAGACTAAGAGCTTGCAAGCTAAGCATCTTAAAAGGCACATGAAGAATTGTAAGGCTGAGTTCTGGGAATGTGCCCAGACAAGAAAATAAAAATATAATCATAACATGACCAAGAGTTTAACCCAGCAGAGACTCGCTTAATAGTCTCTGTTTAGGAGAAGGGAAGAAATAGCTATGAATAGGGTAAAAAAATCCTGCATTTTCATTGATGAAAGAGATTTGAGCCATCTAGTCCAAATCCTTATATATGGATGCTATATATTGCTATCCAATGCTACCAACCCATCTTTGTTAGTACAATCAAATTATCAGCATCCCTGGTAGACAGAAAAATAGAAAAGATAGTCTTTTTTTAGTCAGTAACCAAAAGACTATAAGTTTATAAGATTTTGAGCTAGAAATTACTTTAGAAATTAGAAAAGAGTAAAGCAAACTTGGTCTTCAGAGCTAGAAAAGACTAATTTCTATACCTTTTTTCTTTAATGAAGAAGCCAAGATGTTTAAGTGAATTGACCAACTTTGAAAAGGTAGGAAATAATGGAGTGGACTTTTGAATTCGTATCTTCACATTTCAAATCTACTACTTAAAAAAGAGGTGTTTCCCTAAATAAGGTTCATAAAACACATGGTAGAAGAAGGGGATAGGGAACCACTTACAGTTGTAAGGATGCTATCAGTTGAATTTCAGAGTTCTCTATTTCTCTGCAATAGTGATCAAGTCTCAGTTGCAACTACTCTGAACAATCTCAATGAACTGAGGAGAATGGAAATGCAAAGATGATAACCATCATAAGAGGAAACCCATATACTAATTGTATAGACTCTGTGGTTCTGGAGCAGAGCAGACACTGTGCTTCCTTATCCCACTGATAGCAACAATTGCTTTATTTCTAATGCCAGATATAATGGTTCACACTTGAAATCCTTGCTACGAATATGAGAGGGGTATATTTGGTGTTCGAGGAGAACTAGCACCTCTGATGTGAAAGCTTGTTGAGCCCTCTTCACGTCCACTCATCTACTTTTAGTACCCACCTCTCACCCAATGCTCACCTGTACCTTCGAGAAGCTGTAGCAAACATAGTAGCCACATCCCAGTAAAACTGTCTGGACAGATGGGCCAAACCAGCTTGAGGATAACCGAGAGGTCTGAAACATGTTAGCAAGTTAGAGGAAATTTCTACTCTTACCATATGAAGACTTCCCAGGGTGGAACAGACACATTAGAATGATTTGGTCCCAGTTTTTTGCCACCACAAAGAGCGCAGCTATATTTTTGTGCAGGTCTGTTTATCTATGATCTCTTTGGGGTACAATCCCAACAATGCTATGGCTGGATCAAAGGGCAGGCATTCTTTTATCGTTCTTTGGGTATAGTTCCAAATTGCCATCCAGAATGGTTGGATCAGTTCACAACTCCACCAGCAGTGCATTAACATCCCAATTTTGCCACATCCCCTCCAACATTCATTACTCTCCCCTGCTATCATTTTAGCCAATCTGCTAGGCATGAGGTGGTACCTCAGAGTTGTTTTGATTTGCATTTCTTTAATTATTAGAGATTTAGAACACTTTCTCATCTGCTTATTGATACTTTTGATTTCTTTATCTGAAAATTGCCTATTCATGTCCCTTGCCCATTTATTAATTGGGGAATGGCTTGATTATTTTATACAATTGATTTAGCTCCTTGTATATTTGAGTAATTAGTCCTCTGTCAGAATTTTTTGTTATAAAGATTTTTCCCAGTTTGTTGTTTCCCTTCTGATTTTGTTTGCATTGTTTTTCTTTGTACAAAAACTTTTTAATTTAATATAAACAAAATTATTTATTTTACATTTTATAATTTTCTCTAACTCTTGTTTGGTTTTAAAATCTTTCCTTTCCCAGAGATGTGACAAGTATACTATTCTGTGTTCACCTAATTTACTTACAGTTTCCTTCTTTATATTTAAGTCATTCACCCATTATGAATTTATCTTGGTGTAGGGTGTGAGATGTTGATCTAAACCTAATCTCTCCCATATTGTTTTCCAATTTTCCCAGCAGTTTTTGTCAAATAGTGGATTTTTTTGTCCCAATGGCCATGAAGCAGGTACTGTGGAATGCCTAGAGTTTGGTCAGACATAGAAAATGCCAAGGTCATCCACTGCATCTGAGTCATCTCAAGTCATCATGACTTTTCATTTTGTCATTGGACTTTGATGACTCTGGAAGACAGAGTGAGGCTGACAACTTTGTTCAACTCTGTCTTACTTAAATCCAACTCACTTACCAGTTAAGGCATCACCCTCTGAAAGTGAAGGTTGAACAACTATTGTAGGATTTGGCTGGTGGATCACTTAAGTCTGGAATTTCTGAGCTACATATTAGTACTGTCCAGAACCAATATGGTGAGCCACCAAGAGCAGGTTTCTAGAATCCCTAAGGTGGGGCAAACTGGCCAGCTGGGGAAAATGGAGGTTTTAGCTTTTTCAACTGATTAACACCTAGTTTGGACCTATAAGTACAGGCCACTGCACTTAAAGTTCAAGGAAAACCAGAAGACCCAGGCTCGAAAAGAAAGCTATCTGATAATGAGAGCAAGTATTCTCCTTTCCTGCAGCTACTGAAGTGGAAATTATGACAATTAACTAATTAATCAGTTAACCATGGGGACAAAGATAGGGAATATAGTAGGGTCCCTGTATCCATGCAGGATAAGTTCCAAGATCTACCAGATATAAGTGAACCTCAAATATAAGTAAATACTTGCATTAAACTACAGGTAACAATCAGAATTTGAGACCATGACTGTGCTATCAGCAGCACTACTATTGTCCTTTGGGGCTATTATTACAGTAAATAAAGGCTTTCGTAAACAAAGGCACTATAATGATGCTACAAGGAATACAATCAACAAAAAAAAGTATGGGCAGCCTAGGGATAAAGAGTGATGAGTCATGTATTACAAAGGTGGACTTTACCATGTTATAGCCTGTCGTTTCTAGACAGATCGTTTGAAACTTAAGAATGGTTTATAAATTTGTTCTCTGGAATTTTCCAAATTTTCTAATGTTTTTCATTTTCCTCCCATGGTTATCTGAATCTCAGGTATCTGAATCAGTGGATATGGGGACACAACTGTAACAGAGTGAGAGTTTAAACCCTCGTCTTCTAATCTCTAAGCTTATAGCTAAAGGAATTGTAGGGTCCTAAAAGCCTTTTTAAACTAAGGTGTCTTAGGCCAGGAAAACTATGGGACTTCCAGAATTCAGAGCCTCCTGCTCAAGATGAGTAGAACAGTCACTTGCAGTGCCACTAGATGGCAAAAGTTGATCCCAAACCATATGACACCTACCTTCAATGATAATTGCTCTCAATTTTTGCTATGTTCCTACTGGCTTTATTTGTTTTTATTTTCTGTGTTAAATTATAGATCGTAGGACAAAAAACATGTTGAATTGGTTGGGGCTCAAGACATCTTCTAGTCCAAAATTTTCCATATCTAGATAACAAAGCTGATGGCCAGAGAGGTTAAATGAATTTCCCAAAGTGACATCATTAATAAAGTAATAGAGGTAGAATTTGAACCAGGTCCTGTAAATCTGGAGGCACTATTACTTCCACTGCCTTATGCATCCTCTAAGAACATCTCCCTTAAGATTAAGGACTTTGGCTTTTTCTATATAGTAAAAAGTAATCTGGAACTGTTTTGACAAATTTTATTAGTCTAGTTTGATATCTGAACAATATTCCCCAGAATTAACTTACTAACAAATATATATATATATATAAAGGATTATAATTGTAGGTACTATAATTTATATTTTTTTCTGAGAGATAATAACAAATATAGTTAACTAATATCCTTAATATGTTTTTAATAAGGTATAGTCATGGTATAGATTTCTTTAATTGCTTTATACAATGTTTAACTGGCCTATCTGTATAGAGCAGACTGGTATTTTGAAATGTGTTGAATAGTGGTAGTAGAAGTGATGCATGTGGTGATAGAAGTCTAGGCAAATTATAATAATGACCTTTTGGTACTGAACATAATTTAGAATCCTTAGGTAATTCCATTAGAAAATATTATGAGGTCTATGTCTTCAGATTCCTCATAAGTATCAGTTGAAAAAACTAAATAAATGAAACTCCTACTTTATTCTCCTACAATTAGGAACATGCATTAAAAAGGTTTTTGGTTTCTTTGGGGTTTTGTTGTTGTTGTTGTTGTTGTTGTTTTCATTTTTACAGTTACTAGAGGAAAATACGTCAAGGGGATAGTCTCGTGTAGAAATTCCCTTGAACAAAGGAGATCTTCATTCATTTGTAACTTGTACTCTTAAAGAATTGTTTGGACAATATGAGGTTAAATAACTCAGCCCATGGTCATGTAGGTAGTGTGTTTCAGAAGCCAGACTTGAGTACAAGCCTTTCTGACTCCAACATTACCTCTGTCATCACAAGACAATACTAAATATAGCAAAACGCTTTTCTGTTGTTGTTGTTGCTACTGCTTTTGCTGTTATTGTTATAGGATCACAAGTAGTACCATTTTGTAAAATATTATGCTACATCATATTGCCCAAAAGACAAAATCAAGATGTAATAATTTCACATCTACATAAAATCTCTAGGGTGTGGCATTTAAGAATGTTCATTTCAGAACATCCAGAACAAATTCATTTCTATTTCAATGTTGTAACATCTAAGGGAAATCGCAGCTCAATTATTCTTTTCAGCTGCCAGCTCTTTGCATTTTCCAAAATGACTGTCAACTCAAAGATCCACTTTAAAAGCCAGCACCTCTCCTTCTAAATGTGCATTAAATGCTATATAGGAATTTATCTTCCACAATGGATTTGCTATGATGTACAGTATTGAGAAGGTTTTCAAAATAACTAGATTACAAGTGAACAAATATAGGTGATTCATTAAGGAAGCTGATTGTGGCCATTGAACAAAATACACTTTTAGAAAGAGTGGGCTGTTATTTGCTAATTTACCCAGATGACACAAATGTGGATAAAAGCTATATTGAAGAAATGACTGAGATGCAGCTCCCTTTGAAAATGTAATTGTTTGCATATTATTAGAGAGGTTTGCAGAATGGCACAAATGACAGTAAGGACTAATTTGAAGCCCATGCCTCAGGTTTTAACGAATGCCCTGCCAATGAAGATCAATCATGAGAGAATAAAGTATTAAAAAGCTTAATAATAACTAGGATACATCAACGGCAACTGCCCTGTGATAATGAACTGAGTAGATTATCAAGCACAACATAATGAATGCCTTGTTTCCAATCAGCTTTTATAAACAAACAATGATGGATCCATCATCCAAAATTAGCAAAAACATCAGAGTGCAATGATGATTTAATTAAAATAGGCAGGATACAGAAATGAAGAGAAAATAAGTGGCCTACATAAAATAATCCTGTAACAAAGAGCTTTGAAATCAAAATCCACTCCAGAAAAATCACCAAGCAGGATACAACTAGGAAGCAAGTATAATCCCCAGAATAATAAATTAGAACCAAGGTATTTTAATGATTGCAAATACAGCCTTCCCACCTTAATATTGGATTGAGTGAAAACAACGATTGAATTCACAGGAAGAGTTTGAACATGAAGAATAGTATAAAAAAGAGGGCGTGGTTTGGTGATATTATTCAGCAATAAGTATTCATTGATAGTGTCTGAGGACTTAATCAGCTTTCAATCAGAAATACAAATACAAAAAGACTTTGGCATTCCAGGTTGATTTTTTTTAAACTTTGAATATTTTGAATATTTTTCCATGCTTACATGATTCAGGATTTTTCAAACCTTCTTCCCTTCCTCCTCCCTGAGCTGACAAGGAATTCCACTGGGTTTTACATGTATCATTGTTCAAAACTATTTCCATGTTATTCACATTTGCAATAGAATGATCTTTTAACATCAAAACACCAATCAAATTCTCATTGAAGTATTTGGTTGATCATATATTTTTCTTCTGTGTTTCTGTTCCTACAGTTCTTTCTCTGGAGGTAGGTAGCATTCTTTCTTCTAAATTCCTCCATGTTGTCCTGGGTCATTGCATTGCTGCTAGCAGAAAAGTCTATTATGTTCAATTGTGGCACAGTATTATCAGTCTCTGTGTACAATGTCCTCCTGGATCTGCTTCTTTTGCTCTGCATCAATTCCTGGAGATCTTTCCAGGTCACATGGAATTCCTCCAGTTCATCATTTCTTTCAGCACAATAATATTCCAGCACCATCAGAAACCACAATTTATTCAGCCATTCTTCATTTGATGGGCAACCCCTCATTTTCCAATTTTTTGCCACCACAAAGATCAAAGCTATAAATATTTTTGTACAAGTCTTTTTCATTATTATCTCTTTGGGGTACAAATCCAGCAGTGATATGGCTGGATCAAAGGGCAAGCAATCTTTAAAGCCCTTTGCGCATAGTTCCAAATTGCCCTCCAGAATGGTTGGACCAATTCACAACTCCACCAGCAATGCATTAGTGTCCCAATTTTGCTACATCCCCTCCAACATTTATCACTTTCTTTTACTATCATATTGGCCAATATGCAAAGTGTGAGGTGGTACTTCAGAGTTGTTTTTCATTTGTATTTCTCTAATCAGGAGGGATTTAGAACATTTTTTTCACAAGATTAGTTTTGATTTCATCATGTGCAAACTGCCTATTCATGTCCTTTGACCATTTGTCAATTGGGGAATGGCTTGCTTTTTTGGTAAATTATACATTTACATATATTTACATTTACATATGTACAATATGTATATACAACATGTAAATTATACATTTACATATACATACATTTACATATATACAATACATATACATATATTTAGGAAATTAAACCTTCTAATTTTGTTTGCATTGGTTTTGTTTATACAAAATCTTTTTAATTTGATTTAATCAAAGTCATTCATTTTACATTTTGTAAGGTTCTCTACCTCTTGCATGATTTTAAATTCCTTCCTTTTTCATGGATCTGACAGGTATACTATTTTATATTCACCTAATTTATTTATTATTTCACTTTTTATATTTGTCATTAACCAATTTTTAATTTATCTTGATATAATATATATGATGTTGATCCAAACCATATTTTTCTCATACTGTTTTCCAATTTTCCCAGAAGTTTTTGTCAAAGAGTATAATGTGGGTAATTTGAGGAAAGGTGTTTGGGATAAGGGAAATTGAAAGGAGGATGTTGGAGACTTGCTAAGTGGGTAATCTCCGTTTCAGGTAGGCTGGGATTAAAGGAGATTCAGGGTATAATAGGACTGAAGTCAGGAGTATAACACAGAAGGGAAACAGAGATCTTTAGAGAGAAGAGAAGTTAAACTAAACAGACAAACACAGCAGGCTTACAGACTGGGACTTAGACTCAAACACAAGCTGAGGGAAATAGACTAGACTGAAATTAACAAACAGGCTTTAGTTAATTTCACAGGAAGGGACCTGTTTTGAAGTAACACCTTCCTTCAAGATGGATGCCCCAGCTTCCCTCTAAGCCCAGAGTATGTTGTCTCTTTCCCTCTTCTTCCCACTTGATAACTAACAGACAAATTACACTAATAGGGCTATTGAAACACAAAAGGGTTTATTTTGTTTGAAGGATGTTTATTAGGAAGGTGGATTAAAGGAAAGCCCTATCAGTTGTCTCAGGAACCTCAGGTGGGGGGAGGGAAGTAAAGATGGAGTCTGAGTAAGGACCTGCCTTTAAACTCAGCTTTACAAAATGCTATGGCTATCTAAACGGAATAAATGATGATTTGACTAACTATAACTAATGCTGTCAATTAGATAACTCTTCACAGATTTAACTCCTCTCTAATTACTCTCCTTATTAACTCCACAGACACTAAGGTAAGGGAGGGAAAGCAGGGGTGGTATTAGGAAAGGAAGATATAAAGGATTTATCTAAATAATAATTTCTTAAGTAAATATATCAAAGCTAGGCTAAATTTCAATATTAAAGCTAGGTATTCAAAGCAGCTCCCTCATTCACAACCTCCCTCCACGGAAGATCCAGCCAACTGCCTTTCCTCAAGATTCTAAACCTCTAACAGCTTTTGGAACTCAGCCAAAGCTAGAAAAAACTATATGACCCCAATTCTGTATACTAATTCTTGTCCAAAGATCTAGAATCTTTGGGTTTGTCGCACAATATCTTACTGAGATCATTTACCCCTAGTCTATTGCAATGATCCATACTTCTGTCTCATAGCTAGTACCATACTGTTTTGATGACCACTGCTTTATAATATAATTTAAGATCTGGTACTTCTAGGTACATCCTTCACAATTTTTTTTTAATTTCCCTTGATATTCTTGATCTTTTGTTCTTCAAGATGAACTTTGTTCTAATTTTTTCTAATTTTATAAAATATGTTTTTTGGTAGTTTGATAGGTATGGCACTGAATAAGTAGATTAATTTGGGTAATATTGCCATTTTTATTATGTTAGTTCATCCTACCCATGAGCAATTAATGTTTTTCCAATTATTTTGATCTTGTTTTAATTGTGTGAAAAGTGTTTTGTAGTTTTGTTTATATAATTCCTGTGTTTGTCTTGATAGATAAATTCCTAAATATTTTATATTGTCTAGAGTGATTTTTAAATGGAATTTCCCTTTCTAATTTCTGATGCTAAATTTTGTTGAAAATATACAGAAGTGCTGATAATTAATGTGGGTTTATCTTGTACCCTGCCCCTTTTCTAAAGTTGTTAATTATTTCCAGTAACCTTTTAGTTGATTTTCAAGGATTCTATAAGTATACCATCATATCATCTGCAAAGAGTGATAGTTTAGTCTCCTCATTGCCTACTTTAATCCCTTCCATTTCTTTTTCTTCTCTAATTATTGATGCTAGCATTCATAGTACAATATTAAATAATAGAGGTGATAATGGTGATCCTTGCTTCACTCCTGATCTTACCAGTAAAGCTTCCAACTTGTCCCCATTGCAGATGATACTTGTTGATGGTTTTAAATATATACTGATCATTAATTTGAGGAATGGCCCTTCTTTTCCTACACTTTCTAGTATTTTCAATAGGAAAGGGTATTGTATTTTGTCAAAGGTTTTTTCTGCATCTATTGAGATAATCATGTGATTCTGTTGTTTTGATTATTGATATGGGCAATTAAATGGCTGTTTTTTTCTAATATTAAACCATCCTTTCATTCCTGGTATAAATCCCACCTGGTCATAGTGAATAATCCTCATGGTAACTTGCTGTAGTCTTTTTGCTAGTACCAGGTTGATTTTTTAAACAAGTGAAGATATTGTAATATTTTGAAAGAACAATGGTCTCATCAGAGTGTTTGCTGATCTGTCACAGATTGCTTTCTTCTAAACCCTCATTATGTATTATTTTTCTTCCTTCACTCTTTAGACCAGGGGTCGGCAACGTATGGCTCTCGAGCCTTATCTGGCTCTTTTGAGTGCCAGATATGGCACTTTCTGCAGGAGACATAAAGTCAATTTTTTTTTCAGGCGCTGTTACAGGAGTGCACACTGTGAACACTGTATGGCTCTCATGAAATTACATTTTTAAAAATGTGGCATTTATGGCTCTCATGGCCAAAAAGGTTGCCGACCCCTGCTTTAGACTAACCAAACTGGACTTTTCTCTATTCATGATCTTTTCTTTTCTTCCTCCAGACCTTTGTACTAACTGTCCTCCATGTCAGGGATGCACTAATTTCTTATCTCTGCCTTAAAGAACATCTTTACTTACATGAAGATGTAGCTCAATCACCATTTTAATACCTTTTCTGTTAGTGATTCCTTCAATAACCACCTTATTTTTAGTGATACTGTATTTATTTATTGTCTGTGGTTTTTTTCTGTATATGTCAATATGTGTCTGTGTTTTGTTTTACAATAGAATGTAAGATTCTTCAGATTAATGGGTCTTTTTTAATCTTTGTATTCCTAACACCTAGTAGAGTGGCTGATATATAATGGGTGTTTCATTAATCTGTGTTGGCTGATTGATTTTAATCTTAAATGGTTTTTATCTATGTCTTTCTTAAAGACTCATGGAGGATTTATTGAATACTTTGTTAATATCTTAATATTTTCCAGCTATTTTCTAAGTACCTAAGTTGTAAAGTGAGTAAAATGTTCAATTCAAATTCTGCTCAAGACACTTACACTTTGGGATCTTGGGTATTTAATCCATTTCAGCATGAATTTACAAATTTTGGAATTAAGGATAATAATATCTAAATTACAAAGTTTTGTGGGAAACAACTCAAATAACATGCATTTTGTAAAACTTTGCTACTATATGTATGCTAGTCAGCATATCATTTAGCACTTTGACTGCCTATCTCATATTCCTTGACTAACCCACTCTTTTCTTTTTCACGTACATGAATCTTTGAAGATGTCTTTTATGTCACTCCTTATGCACATATAATCATTGATTACATACTAGAGTCTGCTTAGTCCCATCACATTCAGATACATTTTAGATACAAGTAGGATGAAAATACAATCATCAATGTACTTATTCCTTTTGAAATTCAAATAGGGTTTGAAATTTTTTAAAGTAGAAGATAGAATCTTAAGAAAATGGCTTTTTTCATGATCAATTCTATTCAAAAGCTCGATAGGGGTACTTTAATACAGGGTGGGTTGGAAAGCACACAAAATGAGTGAATAAGCAGAACATAAAAAAAGTCAGTACTTCAAATGTCCTTATTTATAGGAGAACAAGAAAAGACAAGTACTTTCAACCATCTCAGGCTATGGTTTTAGAACAATAGAAATAATGTAGGTCATGGCTAAATAGAATATCATTTACTACCCTCAAACTGCATAGTAGAAAGAACATTATACTTGAAATCATATGACCAGCGTTTATTCTCCTACCATTCCTTCATAAGCAAGGTAAAAATGAAACCATCAAAGTATTTATTCCTCTTGAAATTCAAATAGGATTGTATTTTATTTCATTTTTTGAGTAGAATATAGAACTTCAGGGATCATCACTTTCTCTCAGTGATCAATTAAAAAACTCTTATTCCCTAATATGGAAATTTGCACAACTTAGAAGTGTGAACTCTCTCAGCTTCAGTTTCTTCATCTGTAAAATGGGGATAACAATAACCAAATTGTCTAAGTCTTATTATTCTCTCATTTATTACTATAGAATCAAATGGGATGTGATGTATGTGAAACATTTTGCAAATGTTAAATAGCACATAAATGTGAGTAATTATTATTATTTGTTATATCTAAAATGTCAAAAACTCAGTTTCATAAAAAGTTTACTCTTGTTAAAATTTTGGCTATAAAATATAAAACTTGATGCCAAAGAGAGAGAGAGATCTGTTTAAAATAAGCAAAAGAAACCAATCTTAATATTTTCTTTTAACATATCACATCTCTTTTAAGTGCAGAGACCTCACTTTGAAGGAAATAGATGCCTAGTGCATATGTTCAAGATTTAGAGAGAATGAAATCTGACCTCAGAAGTAGGAAAGAAAAAGAAAGTTGTGAAAGGAAATGCTTTTATTAACTCAGGAACAGATAAAAGAAAAGAGGGTACTCCCAGACTGTGATGAAATTATATTTGAGAGGCATAAAGAAAAAATAGATAAGAGAGTCTGAAGAGGGGTAGACTGAACAGAAAAGCTGAACATCTGAAGCTTCAGTTTCTATTTCTAGTTTTGCCATGGTTACAGTGGCAAATAGGTAGTTCATTAACTCATTTAATTCATTTAATAACCTATATACATCATGCTACTCATTTGAAAAGGGAGATCACTGCTATAGGACAATTGTAATATATTCATCACCCTTCCTTTACATTCCATTCTAAACTCAAATGTCACTTATTCCAGGGAGCATTCAAATTATTTTCAAGTGAAATATGAAGATAATTCTCTCCCTCCCTACCATGATTCTAACACAAACCTTTATATCTATCTCTTATGCTGCTACCATTCATTTTTTATATTATATGAATATATATGTATGCACATATATATACACAACACCTCCCAAGAAGTTTTCAGTTCCATGAAGGCAGAAACAATATCTAGCTATATATTGAATATCACATAATGCCTAGCACAGGGTCCCCCAACAAAGGTATTAGATAAATAATTGAACAACAGACATTTTATTAAGTCACTAAAAGATATCCAAAGAGATATGAAATTTCTGAGTATTGAAAAAAACAACACTTATGCCTGAAGGCATTACATTCAATTAAATTAAAATTTTAAAATAAGCAATTACTGTGGACTAGGTAACTTGGAGGAGAGAGCACTGGGCCTGGAGTCAGGAAGATGAGTTCAAGTCTGACCTCAGACTTACTAGCTGTGTGACCCTTGATCCATCACTTGACCACTGTCTGCCTGAATCCACTGGATTAATTCACCTAATCCATTTGGTTTAATCATCTTTTTGCCTTAATCCACTACTCCAGTATCTATGACAAAGATACCCCATGGACACTGCTTGGAAAGCCATGATTCACAAGGCCATGAAGAGTCAGACATGATTGAACAGCAACAACATGAGCAAAATACTTTGCTAGCCATGGGAAGGATGGAAAATTGGAAAATCCCTACTCTAATATAATTTATAATTTAATAGGAGATAGGTAAGAAACAAACACAGAAAATGCAAAGGCCAAACATACTGTGAAAAGTGTATTATGGAGACTCATTATGAGGTGTACTTTTTGTGTCGGAGAGGGTAAAGCTTATGACTGACATAGAAAGATGAAGGAAATCTCATCAAATAAGTCATATTTGAGTTGGATTTAAAGGATGGGTAGAACTCAATAGACAAATGCTTCAGAGGTAAGTCTGGATAATAAAGCAAGATACACAGATGGACAAAGTGTAAGATTTGTTTGGACAAGCGACAGTCTTCCTGTTTTGTTTTTTACCCTAGTCTGAATAGTGAAAAACAATATTACATAAGCATGAAAAGTGTTAGAATGCCCTGAAATCCTGCAAGGCCTTGATAGTAGGGGAATAGATTGGTGGGAAGGTGGTGCGGAATAAGAAGGGAGACTAGAGCAAAAAAAAAAAAAAAAAAAAAAAAGGTGAGAAGATGATAAAAGAGGTACAGAATTAGCAGGTTTTCTGATCAGAGCATTTCTATTGTTCATCTAAACCAGGGGTTGGCAACGTATGGCTCTCACTGGCTCTTTTGAGGGCCAGATAGGGCTCTTTCTGCAGGAGCCATAAAGTCATTTTTTTTTCAGGTGCTGTTACAGGAGCACACACTGTGAGCACTGTTCGACTCTCACGTAATTACATTTAAAAAAAAAATGTGGTGTTTATGGCTCTCACAGCCAAAAAAGGTTGTCGACCTTTCATCTAAACCATGGTTATCTGGATAAATATATCATAGACTACTAAAAAATAACTGCAAGGTTTTGAACTTGGGATACTGGATAAATCAAAATTATAGGAGTAGTCAAGTCTAAAGGCAAAACCATTGAAATAATAAGTTCAGTTTGAGATACAATAGGAATTATAGGCATCCCTATATTGTGGGGAACTTTAATGAGAACTCCATTTTTCTAGCAACAAAGAAAAACTCTTCTCTACCTGAAACTTAACCAATAAAAGAGAACTAATTAAAGTTGAAATGAAGGTAACTTTGGGAAGAAAGACCATATTAGCTTAGATTTTTTATATAGAGGAAAATATACATCGCATGATGTGAAATTCAAATTTTGGAAGAGTATATTTCAGAATTAAAAGAAAAAAATATGGTCAGAAGACATAGTCTAAGAATCCAGAGAAGTTAGACCCAAAGGCAAAGGATTTTGATAAGAAAAAAGATTTTACAGCAGAATTATAAGCAAAGCTGATTAAGAAAAGAGGCAGGATTCTAAAAAAAGAATCATGTGGATATATAGGGAACTAATCAACAAGTTTGTATTTTTTTTTAAATACATATTGAACTCATTTCTGGTTTAATTTACAGCAACAATGCTACTAATAATATTGCTTGAATCTTCCTTTAGAATGTTAGCTCTAGCCATTTGTAAATGATATTCCATTTGGCATATCAAAATTTTAATGAATTATTCAAGAGAATATTAAAGTTGTTTTTAGAAACCTGTGCTCTTTTTCTCAACATTCTGCCACCATCAGAGCAGAAGCAGGCAAGACAGACATTTTACAATTTTTTTTTTTCTTGCTTCGTAGACCACTATGACAAAATAATTAAAACTTAATGGCAAATTGGGTGATGTGGAAATTCCACATACATACCTTAGCTTTTCAATATGACTACTAATAATAGCACTTCATCTATTTATCTATCTATCTATCTATCTATCTATCTATCTATCTGTCTGTCTGTCTACCTGTTTATCTGTCTATTGATCTAACCATTGTATTGTTTGAAAAGGACTTTAAAATATGTTATAACCTTTGTTCTCACAATAATGCTGTGAAGCTATTATTCCCATTCACAGATGTGAAAACTAAGCCTTAGGAACTTGCACAGGGTCACACAGTTAATATAGGATGTGAACCAAGATCTTTCTAACTCCAGGGCAAAGCCATTTAAACATTAGAATATTTAAATGCCAGTCCATCATTGGGACCAGGCTTGTAGAATTTCCATTTTTATAGAACCAAATTCCTAAATGGAAGGATGACTCAGAGATTTTACTTTGAAAAACAGAAGAATAAGTTGTTGGGTTTAGTTTAATCTTATGTTCCAAGGCAAAAAAAAAAAAAGAGAGAAAAAGAAAAGAAAGAAAAATGTCATTTTGTGGGAGAATGCAATTAATTTAATTTAAAATGTATATGACAACAATTTTTGCAGATATAGGCAAATTATATGAAAAATGGTAAAGAGCCCTCTGAATAAAGTCATTACATGCCTTACTTTTCAGGGAAACAAATATAAAGGTGAGCATAAAGAATAATGTAAAAATATATTAGAAGATATCTTTTAAGACTGAAAAATTAAAAACAAGAAAAGCATATAGCCTATTCTGAAAAAAAAACCCAACAACTTGTATGGGTGAATATGTAAGATACTGAACATCAAGGGTAATTAATAAGACAGTCACTGTGTAATACCAAAGAAACAAAATTAAATCAGAGATTATTGAATGGACTGGAAATTATTTATACACAAGGAAAGTTCTTAATGGATTTCACTAGAGATCTACTCTTAAAACTGTAATTTTCAATATTTTTATCAATGATTTATATGTAGGCACACTAAGTATAACAGAAATTTAGATAGCAAAACTAGGAAAGATGTCTTACACATTAAATGACAGGACCATGATTACAAGGAAATTATCGAAGTTAGCCACTGTGTCTTGACATTTAAAACCTACTTTTTTGCGTACTTTTCCGAAGATCATCTATGGATTCTTTTGATTATCACATTTTTGTTTTTGTTTTTTGTTTTTTTTTGCATTCAGAAGTTCTGTGCAGTTTTCTTGTTTTATTTCTTATATAATTTTCTTCAGGTTTTTTTAAATTTGTGTTCTTTTGGGAGACCTATAAGCCTTCAGTTTTTTTTTTTTTACATAGGTAATCTTTTGGTATCATTATATTTTGCTTCTATGGATATCATGCTTTCTTCTCATATTATTGCTATTTGGTCCTCTTCTTTCACATTATCCTTGATTTCTGTGTATTTGCATTCCCAGTTATCTTCTTTTATTTTTCCTCTGATGAGACTCACCACTATAATTTAATGCATCATGTCTGAAATGCTAGTTTTTACAATAGTGTATTAATAAATATTAATAAATCCTAATTGCATAATAAATATTTCTTGCTTATAGACTTTTGATTTGTCTTTATGGTATTACTGGTGACTTAGAGCTTTCTTTCATATAACTATTAATACTTTTCACTCCTTTCGAGACTTTTTGTTCATATCCTTTGTTCATTTATCTTTTTATCTATGTATTTATATCTTGTATATATGAATATATGAATATGAATATATTTATATACATATACACATGTGTATATGCAACATATGCATATATATGTGTATATGTGTATTACTTCCCTATATGTTTTGGATATAATCAGTTACCTAGGGTATTTCATCTGAATATTTTCCCACCATTTGACCACTTTCTTTTTATTCCAAATGTAATAATTTTGTTTGTGCAAAAGGTTTTCATTTCATGTAATGGAATTTGTCTGTTTTCTCTCTTGCATTTGCCTATATCTTTTTAAATATATATGTTTTAAACCCTTAACTTCTGTGTATTGGCTCCTAGATGGAAGAGTGGTAAGGGTGGGCAGTGACTTGCCCAGGGTCACACAGCTGGGAAGTGTCTGAGGCCGGATTTGAACCTAGGACCTCCCATCTCTAGGCCTGACTCTCAATCATCTGAGATACCCAGCTGCCCCCCATTTGCCTGTATCTTTTGGACAAGAAATCCATCTCTCAACTACAGCTATTAAAGGAATATGGTGTGGAGAAAGTAGTTATATTAAAATGGTTTATAAATAAAAACTAGAAACCTATATGGTTCTAAATCTTCAAATTAAAAAATTAAATTTAGTGTATTATAAAACTGAGGTATTTGGAGTTCCTAACTTTTTGTTGGGAATCTTGGTTGTGTTCATTTATAGTCATATGACTGTGGGTTAATCATTTGATCTCGGTTTTCTAATATTTTAAATGGGATGATTTCTAAAGTCTAATAGTTTATGACTCAAAACTAGGATTTCTTTTTCTCCTATTAAATAGTATTTTTATAAAAAAGGAATAAATTCTCTCCCCCCAATAAATTTATTTTCTCACTTTTCCAATCCTCCACTAACTGGGAATCATCATCTTATTTTATCTTTTCTGGGTAACCTGGTTTCAATAAAATTGGTATCTATTACAATTACAAATCTATATATTTTACTTTATGCATTTAAATGCATAAAATTCATTCTGAAAAAGGGTTATTTGGTTTCACCAGGATGCCAAAGGAGTCTTTAACTCAAAAAGGAAAATCTATTCTAAACAATACATTTAAGCTAGATACTTAAAGAATCTGTGTTGACTCTTTCTGTCCATTCAGTGAACTTAGGTTCTTTGGAAGGTTTTTATCACCCAATGAATCACTTTACTTAAATTTGCTTCTAGTTGTGTTAGAAATCAAGGTTCTCACAAGTGAAAAGTAAAAATGTCATCAAAAATTGAAATTAACTGAAAATGGAGACATTCTGGCCATTACTACTTCTGTTTTGCACTAGAATGGCCCAAATGTGCTATTTTGTGTATTAAACAGGATGAAACTATGTCTTAACTATTTCACAAAGGAAGCAGAAATAGTCTATATTTGGTGGTCTTATTGCCTTTTTCCTAAGCACTGTGTCATCACAATATCATATTTTTATGAGTGCTAAGAGAGTACAAGATTATCTGGACTACCTTCTTGCTTTCATGATGTTAAAATATTGTTGCTTCTGTTTTACAGAGAGGCTAAATGTTTTTTACACAGCTAATTTGTTGAGGAAGTAGGGAAATAGAATTTATATTGCTATTCTTCCTAGTGCAGTATTCTGTCACTATAGGCTGTTTCACATGCATGATGAAGTATAATTCAATTGTTATTTTATATATTAGCATTTTATACACATAGACTTTGTGATAACTATCCTCTAGTGGCATTGAAGTGTTAATTCCTCTCAAAGTATACTAATTGATTCCCAAGAATAAGTGAATGTAAAAAGAAACTCAGGCTTAAAATTTCTGCCTAAAACTCCATAATCACAGTGGGAGTGGCAAAACAAAATCATGTTATGGCGGTTTCCGGGTTAAGATGGCGGCAGAGTAAGAAGCAGCTCTTAACCTCTCCTGACCGAAACACACAAAACTCCTCAAGGGGACATAAAAACAAGTCCAGACGAACGGAGGAACCCC
>NC_058132.1:586629256-586647774 GCF_016433145.1 Gracilinanus agilis | reverse complement strand
GGAGGGGGGGTGAAGGGGAAAGGTGGAGCATGAATCATGTAACCATGTTAAAAATGAATATTAATAAATGTTAAAAAAATAAAAATAAACAAATGGGAGTAAAAATGCAGAAGAAAAACATATGATTGATCACATGGTTTAATGAGGATATGATTTAGGATGTTGGCTTTGAATGATCACTCTACTGCAAATATTAATAATATGGAAATAGGTCTTGATCAATGATACTCGTAAAATCCAGTGGAATTGTGCGTTGACTACTGGAGAAGGGAGGGAGAAAGTGAGGGAAAAAACATGAATCATGTAACCATGGAAAAATATTCTAAAATAAATAAATACATTCTTAAGAAAATAAAAGAAAATACTACACAAAAGGGGGGGAATCTATAGAACTCCCCCCCAAAAGTAAACAAACGTTGACTTTAATATGCTTGCTATAATAAATGTCTTTGTCAGTCAAAAAAAAATCATGTTATGGCATTTCATTTTTATCAATCTGGAAATTTATCTGTTATTATGTAGTATCTTTAACACTGTTAACTTGAAATAGCACATATTAGTTGAATTATAGTTTCTTAAACAAAGAAGCAAGTAATTTAAACTAATTATTTAAAACTGTGCTTGGCCTTTGACCCAGAAAAACCACTTTCAAGTCACTGTACCAAGAAGATCAAAGAAAAGAGGAAATTACTTATTTATTAGAAAAATATTTATAGCAGCTCTTTTTGTGATGGCAAAGAAATGGACATGTTGACCAGTTGGGAAATGGATGAACAGGCCGTAGTATACAATTCTGTAGTAAGACAACTATGATATAAGAAATGACAAGCAGAATGATTTCAGAAAAACCTAGAAGACAATGAACTGATTCAAAGTGAAGTGAGTAGAATCAGAATAACATTGTACACTATGACAACAATATTGTAAAAATAATCAATTGTGAGAGTTAGCTACCCTGATCAAGACAATGATCCAAGATTATTCTAAAGGACTCATTATAATAATAATAGAATCTATCTTCAGAGAGAGAGGACCAATGAATGCTGAATGCAGACTGAAGAATATTTTTCTTGGGTGTTGTTTTTCATGTGTCTTCTCTTGCAAAAAATCGAATATAAAAATATGTTTACATGACTTCAGGTGTATAATCAATAATATACTGCTTGCCTTCTCAAGGAGTAGCAGAGGGGGAAAAAGGAAGGTAAGCATTTGGAATTCAATTTTTTAAATGAAAGTAAAATAATTTATATGTAATTAGGAAATATTTAACATAAACAAAAATATGTTAAAAATAAATGCATTAAAAAACTACTACCTTTGGATAATTTCAAATTTATATCATTAGACACTTAGGAGATGGCATAATTTTGAGGAAGGAGTATAGAATCAGAAGACCTAGACCTAGTTTATACCTTAAATTGATTCTATCATCTAAGCCAGTGATTCCCAAAGTAGGTGCTACCGCCCCCTGGTGGGTGCTACAACGATCCAGGGGTGCAGTGACAGCCACAGGTGAATTTATCTTTCCTATTAAAATTTTTAAAAAAAATTAATTTCCAGGGGGCTAAGTAATATTTTCTCTGGAAAGGGGGCGTTAGGCCAAAAAAGTTTGGGAACCACTGATCTAAGCTAAAAAAGTTCAATTTTCTCATTACTTTTGAGCAATTTGAATTCTTCCAACTCCAAAAACATTCAATTCTTATAGTAGCTATAATACTTTCTATAAATTAGTTTCCATTCACTTGAATTTTTCCTCACTATTTTTGTTTTCCATTTTATCTGCTTCTTCTTATAGACTTTATCCTATTTAGATTTAATATGCTTGCAAACATTAAGGTCCAAATGACAACTAGTGTCAATTTTAGCTATCTAATGTTGAATTATAGGGCAGTTAGGTTGCATAGTAGATACTATAAGACCAGAGTCAAGAAAACCTGAGTTCAAATCCACCTCAGACATGTGTAAATTATTTGATCCTGGGCAAATCACTAACCCTTTTCTCCCCCCTTGATATAGCACTGGACCTGAAGTCAGAAAGGGTTGAGTTCAAATCCAACCCAAGACATTTACTAGCCATATTTTCTTGAGGGGTACAGGAATATAACACCCCTTGATTGGTGTTTGTGTTTCCTGGTGTCGAGTATCAGATTATTTTGTGGAAGAAAACTGAGAAGGAAGAACTGACACATGGGTGTTGAAGCATAAATTTGAAAAAAACACACTATGTAATATTGAAGATGAAGAGAGAGAAGCTTTGTTCTTTTATTTTACTTGAATACTCCAGTGTCTTTGAGAAGAAAATCTCAAGTGGGATCATGAAGAGTTGGAAACAACTGAAAAGAATGAACATCAATAATGTTAAATGATATTAGATAAAATAAATTTCAGTATTATCACTAAATTAAGTAAGACAACAATAGCCCAGAAATTATAAAAAAAATCCCTCTAAAATTAATCAGTAATTTATCAGTTTATTAGTTAGATTAAGTTGATAGGTTTTGTTTTGACTTCTGTAGACTTTAATATGAGCTAGAGTTGTTGAGAAAAAATTAGATTTATTTGATTAAGAATAAAGTTTATAGATATATGTAATTGTGACTTCAAAACCACACTAACATAAAAGTAATAAAGATTGCTTTCCTGTTAGTTGTATTTTAAAATCTTGATAAAACATTAAGTTGTGTCAATTCAAAAAGTATTTATTGCATGCCAGCTTTGTAACTTTGGCATCAGCCCCATTCAATCTTTTTTCTTTATATATCCTACAAATAGTTTGCTCAAGTAAGCTAGAAGAAATAGCAGAGTACAATAGATAAATTCTTATTAGCAACTTACAGGTTTGGAATTCTATATGTATATGAAAGTGTATCTTTTATTAAAATTATTTTTTTAAAAATTCTGCATAGTGTAAGAAGTGTAGGAAAAATATTGAAGTTAACAAAACCCAAAAGGAAAAAATTTAAGAGAGATAACAGGAAAATGAAAAAGATGAAAGGTTTTGAATTTCTAATAATTGCATTAATTAAAGGAAACTAGAGGAAAGAATTTTCAACTGCACATAATAAATAGTTGAGAAGTTGGAATATGCACAAAAGTGAATCTGTTTGTGTAAAACTATAGTTTTATGTATAAAAATATAGAAGTGTTTTCCGGAAAAAAGTACACTTGCATTTGGGATCTCTCACATGAATAAAGGAAATGAAAATATAAATGCCTCATTCTAAAAAGATTCAATTTTCTTGTGTAGGAAATAATCATTGAATAGTGAGAATATATTAGAGATTTCATTGCATTCTCTTGTCACATTGATACAAAAGGATATCAACAAAGAGTTGAATAGATAACTCAAAAGAGCTGAAGTATTAGAGACAAACCACTCCAAATAGCTGCCAATGGAGCATCCATTTTGCTGAGTGCCATTAATAATACAAATTGAGATCAAATACGATTTAGGCCACATAGATAAACTAAAATCAGTGCTACTGTTTTATAAACCTGGTAAAGTGGTTAGCAACAAGATATAACAGTACTTTGCTACTAGTCCTTGAAACTAAAATTGTCTATGAAAGCAGCAGTGAATGAAAAGAGTGACAGCCCAGCTATTCTATATTATCAAAAAAGTTGTGATTATTAAAACTACCACATCAAAGGATATGCAACCTTATATAAAGTTACAAAATCTTTCTAAAGGAATGATAAAGAAGTGGCCAAAAAAATTAGGGTTTCTAGTCCTGGGTTAGAATTTATCAAAGTCAAAAAGAAAAAGTTGTCTAGGTTATGAGTTGGCACTGGGCACCTACACAATTGAAATGAACATTATTGGGTATATTATATACATGTAAATGAATGTTAATAGTTTGAGAAAGGAGGAAAAAGTCAATAAACATTTATTAAATACCTACTATGAGCCAAGCACTGTGCTAAGCATGGGGGAATGGAAAGAATAGCAAAAACAGCATCTTCCTTTAAGAGGTAGATAAACAACATTTAATAACTAGTTACATACAAAAATCTATACAGAATTGTTGGAGAGTTAGAGCAATATTGCTACTGACTAGTTCTGTTCTGGAACTAGAGGTTAAATATATAGTTCCTTCAGAGATTAGGAAATGTGAAGGCATTACTTAACTTCCTCTGTTTTGAGCCCATAGTTTGAGTCTACTACCTGCTCTGAAGTGAGAAAGATAGTACTACAGCCCTTTTTATAGCCAGTGGACTAAATTCCAATATCCTCCAGTACTGAACACAGTTCTTGACACATAGTAGGTATTTAATAAATGCTCATCAACTGACTGCCTGATCATGGACTACCCTAGTTCCATAGCTCCAGTTTTGTTCATTGCCTAAAAGTTGAATTTGTCACTTTGGACTGGAAATATTACTCATTGAGATTTCTACTTCTTTTAGTACTCATCTTAGATCTTTTCTGGGGTGGTTATAGGAGAATATAGATTGTCTTGATACCCCCTATTTCTTCATCTTTTCTGGACTCTGGAATTTACCTTGTTTTGTATTCACAAGACTTAGGAAAAATGCCTTGCATATAGTATACATTTAAATGGCTGATGGATATCCTCTATTTGTTCTTATGACAAACTTTCTTTAAGCCTGTTTTTTCTCTGCAAAATTCCCTGCTTTCTAAGGAGATATTACCTATCTGTAACTATAGCTAACAATGATTTGTAAATTAGACTGTGCTCTAAACTGCCATTGTCTTTGCATGACATATTTCTCTGCTCTTCAATAGGATTGTTTCGTGGCTAAGGTCATTCCTGGGCTCTTTTGTTTTCATTATGATTTAGTATATATCAGTCAAATATTTCTTAGAAATAGTGATAACCAAATTCAATGACTTTGTCTTCAGTCATTTCCTCTTTTTTTAGTCTCAACAACTTGTTTAAATTGGATGAGATTGGATTGTTATTATTATATGTTCTGTTTTCTCATATTTTGATTTTTTTCTGATTTATGTTACTTTGGACCATTTCTCAAAATAGTTCAGTCTAATTTCACGTAGCTAATTTTTAAATAGCTCCCACATTTTAAATTACTACAGATCCTTTTATTTTTTTAGTGTATAAAGTTCATTGGTTGCCAAAACCAGTATCTCTTTGCTTTTTACAGAAAAAACAAATTCCAAATCTCATATTGGGGAGAGATTTTAGATGCGATATAGTCCAACTCGTACCTAAACATGAATCCCTTTTGCTATAGATAATATCCATTTATGAATTCTTCAAATGAGGAAAACAATTTGGGTCAATCAGAAAAAACTTCAACTGGATATCTATATTACATAATGCCATCTGTGATTAACACAGCTTTCTTAAATGCCAAATCACACAAAAGACATGGAAGAGCATGTTGTCCACTAAAACCCACAGTTTGTACATGAAATGCTTTATATTTGTGTATGTAATAACTTTATAAAAATTTACAAATCTTTGTGTAAAAGAATTAAAAAAGAATTTACTCAAAGGATCTTTTTATCTATATTGAAATTTCTTAGTACATTCAAAGCATCATTCAATTTTCAAAAAGAAATAAGGTTAAGAAAAAGATTAACCATCAAATTCTTGAAACATCCCTAAAAGCAAGGCATATACATATATATGTATATATGTATATGCCTTGCTTTTAGGCAAATAAAAAGATTATATATATATATACATATATGTATATACAGATGAATATGTATATGTATACATATATATATATGGCTTTTTAGTTTTTTTAACTATCAAAAAATAATAAAAGGATATCAACATTTTTCCTATAGGCAATGGGAGTAAATTAGAATCAAATATAAAAAAAACAACATTCGTGGGATATTTTTTCTCATTAGTGAATCAATGCTGGGGTAGACAAAATCCTATGATGCTACTTTTAATGAAGGTAGTTGAAAATACGTGGAAAGAAGCTATTGGGAACACAGTAAGGAAGTTTATTCTTCCATCTGATGTAAAATGTTATAGCCACTAGAATTCCTGTTTGCTAGAAGAAATGGTAATATTTAATGATTTTATATGTTTTTTGAATTTGTATTTTAAAAAATTAAAAGAATGTGACGTATATTTGCTAGAATTCTCTATATTGATCCTAACAGTCTCATTTCTCTTCAGTAAACATAGTTTTTTACAGTTAACCATTTCTATCTTAAACTTTGCAAAGTATTATCCTAATCTTTTCCAAAATAGAAAAAAGATATATTAAATGTCTATTTAAATTTTAAAAAATATTTCCCTATTACATGTAAAAAATTTGACAATCTTTTTAAAAAATGTTGAGTCCCAAATTCTATCCTTCCTTCCCAGACTTCCCTTCTCATTTAGAAGGCACCCAATTTAATTTTGATTTTGCATGTTAGCTCATATAAAATGTATTTCCATGGTAGTCATGTTTTAAAATAAAGCACAAAATAAAAAAATAAAAATAATGAATATAAAAGAAATGTTTCAATCTGCATTTAGAGTTTATCAGTTCTTTCTCTGGAGGTGGACAGCATTTTTTATTATAGATCTTTGGAACTGTTTTGATCACAGTAGCTAATTCTTTCAAAGTTGATCATCCTTAAAATATTTCTGTTACTGTATACACTATCCTCCTGCTTTTGCTCACTTCATTTACATCAGTTTACATAAGTATTTCCAGATATTTTAAAAACTATACTACTTGTCATTTCTTATGGCACAGTACTGTTCCACCACAATGTACTGCCACTTATTTAGCCAGTCCCAAATTAGATGGGTATTTCCTTGTTTCCAATTATTTGCCTCCACAAAAAGAGTTACTATTAATGTTTTTAAACAGATAGGTCATTTTACCTTCTCTTTGATCTTTCGAATACAGATCTCATAGTAGGATTGCTGGGTCATATGAGTATGCACAGTTTAATTGCCCTTTGGACTTAAAGGGGTGCATTTAATGTTTCTGGGGTTTGTTTGTTTTTTTCATTTGGTTGTGAGGTTTTTATACCCAAATACCCAAATACATTTTTGTGAAGGTTCCATTTATATATGATTAAAAATTGTATTCCTTTATTTTTCCATTCAGTTTTCTCAAAAGGCCTGTATAGCCAAGTTTTCAAAGATTCTATTCACATCCACAAATTCTTTCTTATTTATTTTATTGTGATATTTATCTAAATCTGAGAGGAGGAAGTTGAGGTCCCCCACTACAGTTTTACAAATTTATTTATTTCTATAATTCATTTAACTTTTCCTTACATGCTGTATCATGTGATACATATATCTTTAGTATTGATAGTACTATATTGTTTATGGTTCCATTGAGCAAGATGTAGTCTTCTTGTTTATCCCTTTTATTTAGATCTATTTTTTCCTTTCACTTTGTTTGAGATTGCCATTACTACCTCTGCCATTTTATAATTCAGTTGAAGCACAATAGATTCTGCTCCAAATCCTTATTTTAACTCTCTTTGTGACTCTCTGTTTTATGTGTGTTTCTTATATACAATATATTTTTGAATTCTGATTTCTAATCCATTCGGTAGTCTACTTTTGTATTATGAGTGAGTTTATTACATTAATATTCACAGTAATGAAAAATAGCTATGGATTTCTAAACATTCCATTTTATTTTATTTATCCTCTTTCTTCTTTAATCCTTTAAAGTATCCTTTTATTCTGATCACTGTCTTCATCTGCCCTCCATTTTATGATTCTCCTTTCTGTTTTCCCCTTTCCCTCTTACTTCTCTGTTGTGCAAGATAAATTTCTATTGCCAATTGATTGCATACATACATATATACATTTATGTGTATATATTATTTCCCTTTTTGAAAAAATTTAGATATAAGTGAGGTTCAAGTGTTGCTCACTCCACAATTTTCCCTTATACCTTATGAAAACTGTACATTTTATGGCTCTTTGATGTGAGAAAATTTTCCATATACTTCCTTTCCCTCTTACCCTTTATCACAGGGCATCATTCTTTCTTATCTATCCATTTTTTATATCATTTTATAATATTGACTTAGTCCAATACTCTCTATGTAAAATCCTTCAAACTATCCTGATATTGAAAAAATCTGAGAAGATATATGAATCTCCTTCCCATATAGGAAAGTAAATAGTTTAACTTTATTTCTTTTTCATGTTTACTTTTTGATGCTTCTCGTGAGTCTTGTTTTTGAAAGTCAAATATTTCTATTCAGGTCTGGTATTTTGTTTAGGAATGGTTGAAATACCTTTAAATAATGAAATATTCAATTTTTCCATTGAAAAATTATATTCAGTTTTGCTGGGTAAGTTATTGGTTATAATTGTACCTTTTCACTTTCTAAAATATCATATTCCAAAACCTCTAGTCCTTTAATATGGTAGGTTATAAATCTTGTATGATCCTGGTTTTGGCTCCATGGTATTTGAATGCTTGTTGCTTTTTTCCTCTTGTTGATTATATTATTTTCTCTTTGACTTGGAAGCTCTGTCATTCAGTTATAATATTCTTGAGAGTTTTGATTTTGAGATTCCTTTGAGGTGTTGATCAGTTAATTCTTTTAATTTCCATTTTGCTCCCAAATTCTAGAATATCAAGACAGTTTTTCTTGATAATTTCTAGAAATATGATGTCTAAGTTATTTCTTGGATCATGGCTTTTTGGTAATCCAATAATTCTTAAATTATTTCTCCTCTAGCTATTTTCTAAATCAGTAGTTTTTCTGTATATTTTCTGTGGATTCTTTCAATCTCCACATTTCCCTCTTGTTCAAGGATGTCAGGGCAGTTTTCTTGTATAATTTCCTGTACAATGATGTCTAAACTTTTTCTTTTGTCACGATGTTCAGGTAGACCAATAATTCTTAAATTGTCTCTTCGAGATCTGTTCTCCAGATCTTTGGTTGTATCAGTGAGGTGTTTCATATTCTCCTCAAATTTTTTATTTTTTTAAATTTTGTTTTATATATTCTTGCTGCCTTGTGACACCATTTGCTTCTAGTTGCTGAATTCTATTTTTTAAAGACTGAATTTCATCCCTGGCTTTTTGGTCATTCTTCTCCTTCTGGTCTGATTTTCTTTGAAGATCATTTGCCTTCTTTGCTTCATTTTCAAGCTATTCAATTCTGGCTTTTAATACTTTATTTTCTTGTTTTAGTTCAGGCATTTCCTTTTTCGATTGTCTTCAGCCTCTCTTGATTGCTTTTTGAGTTCCTGAAGTTCTTGAATTAATTGAATTTTGAAATCTTCCAAAGCCTGTATCCAATTCACTGGAACTTCTTCCTCTTCTTCCATTTCATTTGCTCTCTTCACTTCCTGGGAAGACGCTGTCAATTGTAATTTCTTTTCTCTTTTTCTGCTGTTTACTCATATTTTTTCCTTTTCTCTTCTGCTAGTTTAAGCAGATGGATTTAATGAGCTTTGATGAAAGATCTTCCCCCAGCTGGCAATGGAAGTTTGTAGTTAAGTTCTCTGCAGTCTATGGGGGAGGGGTGTTAGAGTTTCCCTGCTCTCTGAAGACTTGTCTGTCCAATTGATGGGATTAAGCCTATATTGATAGGATTAGTCTATATTGCTTAATATGCCCTGAAGCTAAAACCTCAACCTAGAGAGTAAAAAAAAAATAAAATAGAAGTGGGGAGACAAGATGGAGTGTTTTTGCTGATCTGTCCAGCAGTAGGTTCCCCCTATTCTATCCTGCTCTTTGACTGGTTTTCTTTCCTCTTGAAGCTCTTTGTTTTCTATCTCGGTGTGATAAAGCCAGGCAATCTGAGTGTTTGCCCCTTCTAAGCCGCCATCTTCTGAAGGTTTTTGTTCTGTTTCTCTGGCTTTCTCCTCTAGTCACCTCCCTGGTGCCAGTGCCTGTGTTCAACTACCTGAGTTTGGTGCCAGCAAAGCCCTCTCTCCAGGCTAGTGTGCCAGCCCACCCAGTGATTTCAGGGACAGTTGGAGACTCCAAACAGTGCATTGGGGGAGGGGTCCTGGGATTCCCCTTCTATACCCTCAGACCTGACAGTTCAAGAATTCAAGCCTTTTTCTTGGTGTAAATCTTGAGCTGTCCAGCAATAGGATTCCCCCTGCTCTGGCCCATTGTTAGATTTCGTCCTCTTTCTTCTAGAAGTTCATTGTTTTCTATCTTGGTGTGAAAGGGTGAGGAGGTTTTAAGATTTGTTCCGTCTAAGCCACCATCTTCCCAGAACCCCCAGAAGGAGTCCAAGTGTCAGAATCCCAGTCCAAGCCAAAGTTCAAAGGAGAAAGTGTCAAGCCAATTCTATTTTAAGAAGTTATTTCATTCAGTATTTTTGTGTGTCTCTTTTATCAAGCTGCTAATTATCTTTCATAATTTTATTACTTTGCTTTCATTTCTTTACTTAATTCTTGTTTGACTTATATAAGTCCAATACACATGAGATGGTGGGAGGCTTTGCTTGGAGTTGTTTTAACCTTATTTTCTTCTTCCAGAGTGTGTGTGTTTAACTTCCACATTTTTAAGGTCAGGTTCTTTTTGTTGTTGTTTGTTCATTTTGTTCTATCATATTTCTTGAATAGGAACTTTATGTGAATATTAGTTTCTTTTCTTAGTGTGAATGGGAGATACTCTTTCTCAAGTTTCAGACTTTTTTCCATACTGCTCTTTCATATCCAGTTCTGAAAAGTTAATTTTTTTCTGGTGGCTCCAAAGTAGTAAGACCTGAGGAGTGATTTGGTCACTGCTCTTTTGGTCTGAATACTAGTCATTATCCAGGAAGGACTCCTGATCCTAGAGACTACAATCATTACTGCTTCTTCAAGCCACTCTCACAAAACACATTATTGTATTTTCTCTTTGACCTGGAAGCTCTCTCCTTCAGCTAGAATATTCTTGGGAGTTTTCATTTTGAGATCTCTTTGAGGTGGTGATCAGTGAATTCTTTTAATTTCTGTTTTGCTCCCAAATTCTAGACTATGAAAGCAGTTTTCTGATTGCTCATAGTTTCTGATCCCTGAGGGCCAAAAATGTTACTACCCCTCAGGGTCTCTACTCCCTCTTGACTGAAAGTGCTCCACTCTGCCCTTGAATTATTATTCAGAATTGGGGATAAGCAATGAAATTACTCAGTAGCATCTGGTCTTGCATTGGTGCTAGCACAAAGATATCCTGTAATACCTTTTTGACCAGTTGTCAGGTCCCCTTGCCATCTCTGGCTTGAGAGCTTCTATTTGAATTGCAGACAAACTTACTTCCCCATGTCACAGACCTCTTTTTCCAACTTTCTAATTGTCTTGGGATGGAAGAATGTCCCATTTTGAACGTTTTGTTGACCTTGCCACTCCAGAACTTGATTTGAGGTATTATTTTAAAGTTGATGGGAGAAGAATGTTTGGAGCACTTGGCTGAGTACTTCTCTATTTCCCCATCCTCAAAAATGTCTGTTAAATTTAATTCTTTCCATTGCAGAACAAAACCATTTCAAAAATAACATTTATGTCATATATAGGGCACTGATATTCCATTTGCCTATCCATTATTTTCTCCTTTCTGAAGGCCTAATTTACTCTCCTTGAGCAAGTTACTCTCTGAATCAGTGGAATGCATGTGTATGTGTGGTGGGGGTAAGTGGTGGGAGGATGTAATCTACTTTCTGTTTTCTCCTTAGTACTTTTCTGGATCACTAACATAGCACTGGGATTAGCAATGTGATTTTTATTAATATAAAGAACTCTCAGATAAAGAAAATCCTTCAAAAATAAAAATTAGAACTTCCCTGAACAACTTATCTTTTTAAAAATCATCTTGTGTACTAAGGAACTAAATGACTTGCCCAGAGTCACAGGATGAATCTACTTCTCTTTCTGCAGCTTTGACTTAAGTCCAGGTTCTAGTTTGATGTGTCTGTATGCTTACTGGATAATGGAATATCTATATCAAATCAATATTTTGAAACCAAATTGATTATTGAAAGTAACTACATTGAATAAGTTATATATATTTTATTGTACTATTTGGATAGTATATGCAGACAGATTTTTATTTCTTTTAAAAAGGATTTATTTGTCCTTGTATATATATACATATATATGATTACATACATACATTGATAGGATTGGAATAATGTATAGTAGTTATTCCATATGTCAGATCTATATATCTCTGTGTAGAAACATATACATATATCTTCTGGGGCACTTTACATGAGTCTAATTGGTACAGAAGTATATTTCATTTGTATGTTAAATATGAAGTCATGTCTATTATAACATGTGGAGATTTTTGACCTAGAATCTAACAACTATGACTACAAAGTAGATTTGTTGTTACAGTAACCAGTAATATCTTCAATTAGCTTAATGTTTTCAATTTAAGTTTATCTCAGGAAAAATTGTTAGTGAGATAGAAGGGTTAGATTGAGTGGGAAGATAAAGACATAGAGAAACATTGTAGAAACATATGGAAAGTCAAGTTCAACAAGTCCATGGAATGGAGTGTGAGGAGAAGCCCTCTTATGCCTTTCTATCAACAAAAATTTGAAGAAGCCTGCAAAATTGCCAAAGTAGAAGAGAGAAAAAGATAGTTATAGTTGTGTCAGTGGAAAGGTCAGATATGTGGGAATTATGAGTGTGGAGAAATAAGTTCTAAGTGTTTTATTTTTGGTACAAGGATACTCAAATGTTCTTTAGTAGGAATTCTTGAACAGATGGATAATGATCTGTGTCTAGAATTGTATAGATAAAAGTAAAGCATCTGTTTTATATGAAACTATACTGTGACTTAAATGGCCCATATTTATCTGATAAACAAAACCAGTCCTCTTGGGATTATAAAAGTTTTCCAGTTTTGTTTTGTTTTTATTTGTTTGTCTTTATTGCATAAAAGATTAGATCTCAAACTTGACACTTGAATGGAAAGGAAAATCTACATGTGTATGTCCTCTCTTAATATAATATTATTTGCCTCTAAACAAATTTTCTTGTGTTTCTTTTTCTTTATAAAATTGTGAATGATGGAATACCAAAATCTCTTGGAAAACAAAATTATAGATTTCAGAGGGTAATGGAAAATAAAATGTGGCCATTTGGAACTGAATTAATATATAAGGAAAGAAGAAAGAAATTGAGAAAAGATAAGGAAGGAAAATGTGGGAGGGAAAGGTGAAGGAAAAAGAAGAACCTAAAGGCTTATTACCAAAACCCAAGAAACAAAAATATATATAGTGTAAGGATCAAATGCTGCAGATGGGTAAAAAAAGATGAGGCTGTAAAAGTAGCCATTAGTTCTGGCAATTAAGAAATAACTAAACATACAGTAAGAGGGAGAATGCATATTAATGAAAGAGTGAATCAATTTGAAGTACCTATTGGCCAAAAGCCGTGATTTAATTATTAGCTGATATCTTTTGGGCATATTAAAACCTAGCCATCTTGGAAAAACCCAATCAACTTTAATTTTTTTTTAAACCCTTAACTTCTGTCTTGGAATCAATAGCACATATTGATTCCAAGGCAGAAGAGTGTTAAGGGCTAGGCAATGGGGGTTAAGTGACTTGCCCAGGGTCACAGTCTGAGGCCAGATTTGAACCTAGGACTTCCCATCTCTTCACTTGACTTTCAATCCACTGGGTAACCAGCTGCCCTCCCCCCCCAAATCAACTTTTAAAGGACTATCTTTAAAACGTTTAAGGTTTTATTCCTTAGGCTCAAACAAGCCTTTGGCTTGTCCTTCTCCCTCTGGCTTATTTTTCATTGTTGATGTAATATAGCTCATCACCAAATCACTGAAACTGCACTGAAGTCTCTTATATGCATAAAAGAAGCAGCAGGAAACATTCTATAATCACTGTCTTTTGTTCTTTGTCTATCTCTCTCTGGATCTATTTCTGTCTCTGTCACTCTGTCACTGTTTCCCTATCACTATCTGTCTCTCGATCTCTGTCTCTATCTCTACTCTTTCAGATGATGGCATTTCTGATTTGAGTCATGAAATTTGGTCTTTTATGAATTTGTTAAGAGTTGACTCTAGTTCCACACTCTGCTGCTTATTATTTGCTCTTTGTTTGACAAATAGCTGAATTATGACAGTCAATAGGTAACATTGCTTCTTGAGCCCAAAACTTTTTCTCAAATCAATTTTGTAATTGTAATGTAAATGTTCCTATGAACTTTACAGTCTTTTTTGAGGCACCAGTAATGAATGACTGAAGATTGTTATTCTCATGCTGCCCCAGAGAGAATAAAGAGAGAGGGGCATTACAGGGCTTTTAAAAAGTGCCTGTAAAGAAAGACAGTATAATGAAGCTAAAGAAATTCTTCATTCTATAGTTTGAATTTGCTTTTAGATTGGGGAAAAAAGGAACTAAGGAATATATGAAACCTATTTTGCTATACAATTTGCTTTCATTTAATATAAAATTAGCTAAAAGTACATTAATGAGGTGTTACCATTTAGACTTCATACATTTTAGATTCCTCTCATGAACATTTGTTTGAATAGACTTGAATGATTACAAAGTGCTTTATGATCTTTAAATTGCTTAATTGTTCTCTACAATAGTCTTTGAAGCTATCAGTCAAAAATATTCTAAATCACTATTGATTAGAGAAATTCAAATTAAAATGACTCTCATGTATGCACCCATCTATCAGATTGGCTAATATGATATAAAAGAAAAATGACAAATTATAGAGGAGATGTAGAAAAACTGGGACACTAAAGCTCCATTGGAGTTGTGAAGTATTTCAGCCGTTCTACAGAACAATTTGGAATTATATCCAAGGGAATATAAAAGCTGTGCATACCCATTGACCAGCAAAACAACTGCTAGGTCTGTATCCAAGAGTGATTTTTTTAAAAGGGGAAGAACTCATTTGAACAAAAATATTTATACCAGCTTTTTATTGTGACAGAGAATTGGAAATGAAGGGATACATATCTTGACTGAACAAGTTATAGTATGTGAATATGAAGGGGGCAGCTGGGTAGCTCAGTGAATTGATAGCCAGGTCTAGAGATCAGAGGTTGTAGGTTCAAATCTTTTCTTTTCCAAATTCAACAAACAGAAGAGTGGAGTTAATTTTAAAATGATAAAGATGGGGTCCATAAGTGAATATTTATCAATCATCAAATTTCCACCTCATGGAAGCTTTGTAGATGACTATTCATTTTAGTGGTGTCAACAGCCAAGTCATTCTTTGTATCCAGTAGTCCAGGGTGGAATATGGGCATTTTTGGGTTGAAAGAAAGCCGCAGAGAAGGAGTAGATAATGATACATTATGAATACTTTAAAGAAGAGTGTGAACATTATTAAGTGAACAATTGAGTCAATTAACATTTTTTAATATAAAAATAGCATGGCTGATTTAGAGTAACTAATTATTTTTAAATTATTTTTTTATTTTGAATATTTACCCTAGTTACATATTTCATGTTTTTCCCTCTCCCCAACCCACCCAAACCCCCTTAGACAATGCACAATTCCATTGGGCTTTACACATATCATTGATCAAGACCTAATTCCATATTATTGATAGTTGGACTAGTTATCATTTAGCATCTACATCCCCAATAACATCCCCATCAGCCCATGTGTTCAAACAGTTGTTTTTCTTCTGTGTTTCTCCATCCATAGTTCTTCCTCTGAATATGGCTAGTTTTCTTTTTATAAGTCCCTCAACCTTGCTCTAGATCCTTGCATTGCTGCTAGTATAAAACTTTGTTATATTCCATTGTCCCACAGTGTATCAGTCTCCGTGTACAATGTTCTGCTAGATTTGCTCCTTTCACTCTGCATCAGTTCCTGGAGGTCATTCCAGTTCACATGGAATTCATTCAGTTCTTTATTCCTTTGAGCACAATGGTATTCCATCACCAACAGATACTAAATTTCTTCTGCCATTCCCCAATCAAAGGACATTCTCTTGTTTTCCAATTTTTTGCCACCACAAAGAGTACAGCTATAAATATTTTTGTACAAGTCTTTTTCCTTATTATTTCTTTGGGGTATAATCCAAGCCGTGCTATGGCTGGATCAAAAGGCAGATAGTCGTTTTCCGGGTTAAGATGGCGGCAGAGTAAGAAGCAGCTCTTAACCTCTCCTGACCGAAACACACAAAACTCCTCAAGGGAACATAAAAACAAGTCCAGACGAACGGAGGAACCCCACAATAGGGCACGGCGTGGAAGGTACATGGAATCGAGACATTTCCAGGCTATAAAGGGCTCTCACTAAATTGCGGGCTGAGCAACCGCCCCACACCAAACCCCTCCACACCAAGATCTAGAGCTCCGAAGCCAGCTAAAAAGAAATAGAGCAAGTTTGGGGCACCCATCGAGTCATTGGCAGCTCCGGGGCCTGTACCTGAGAGCAGCAAGACTTAGGACCCCATTAAGCCAAAGAAAGCAGGCGAAATCTGAGCGCGGGAGCAGGACGCAGGGTGCATAGCGCAGGCTGAGCAGAGCGCAGGCACTGCGGAGGCGTGGGTGGAGGCAGACACAGCCAGGAACTAAAGCCTAAGTGGGGAACCAGTGTGGACGGGTATACCAATGTGGAAGCAGCGCCCTGAGACTTGTAAAGAAACCTCCAGCAGAGGACAGACACTGAGAGCGAGGATAAATCTGAGAAGCTGCTGGGGTAATGATGGCTACTCAGCCTCAGGGAGTTCAGAAGAGAAAGAATAACAACAAGAAAAAGAAGTCTTTAACACTCGACAGCTTTTACAAAGAGAAAATCCAGACAACCGAGCAAACAGAGGAGGAGAACAAACAAGCATCCGGACCCTCCTCAAATAAGGACAACTCCTCACAAGCTATGGAAGAGTTCAAAACTGAGATTTTGAGGAAAATGGAAGAGATCTGGCAAGAAAATAACTGTTTAAAAGGTAGAATCATGCAATTGGAAAGTGAGGCTCAGAAACCAAATGAACTGATAAGCAAATTGAACTCCAGAAATGACCAGATTGAAAAGGAATACCAGAAAATAATGGCCGAAAACCAGAAGATTATGGCCGAAAACCAGAAGATTATGGCCGAAAATCAGAAGATTATGGCCGAAAACCGAAAGATTATAGCCGAAAATCAATCCCTAAAGGCTAGAATTGAGCAAGTAGAAACTAATGATCTCTCAAGACAACAAGAACAAATAAAACAAAGCCAAAAGACTGAAAAAATAGAAGGAAACATGAAATATCTCAATGAGAGAGTGACAGACCAAGAAAACCGGTCTAGAAGAGACAATTTGAGAATAATCGGTCTTCCAGAAAAACCAGAAATTAATAGAAACCTGGACTCCATACTAACAGAAATAATTCAGCAAAATTGCCCTGAAGTCCTACAAGAGGGCAACATAGACATTGAAAGGATCCATAGAACACCTGCGGTATTTGATCATGAAAGGAAAACACCAAGAAATATCATTGCAAAATTCAAGAGTTTCCAAGCAAAAGAAAAAAATCTTACAAGAAGCCAGAAAGAAACAATTCAAATATCAAGGAGCACCAATCAGGATCACACAGGATCTGGCAGCCTCAACGCTAAAAGACCGTAAGGCTTGGAATACAATATTCAGAAAGGCAAGAGAGCTGGGCCTGCAACCACGGATCAACTACCCATCAAAACTGACTATATATTTCCAGGGGAAAGTATGGGCATTCAACAAAATTGAAGAATTCCAGGTATTTGCACAGAAAAGACCAGGGCTAAATGGAAAGTTTGATATCCAACCACAAAAATCGAGAGAAACCTGAAAAGGTAAATAAGATACAGAGGGGAAAGAAAGAAAACTTATAATTTTTAAATCTGCCTTTTTAAGAGCCTCAGTGAGATCTAATTATCTGTATTCCTATGTAGAGAAATGTTATGTTTAATTCTCTGTAGTGAACTCTGCTCACAATTATAATATTCACTATTATAGTAATCAGAAGAATAATTAGCAGGGTGAGGGTGGAACACTAAATAATCTAAGATGGCATGGGGGATGGGAAAGAGGGGGTGAATAGCAGGGGACACCAAGAGAAACTTGAGTGAATAAGAAAATAGAATATTCTATTACACACAAAGAGGGCATGGGAGGGAGAGGGGACAAATACTATTATAAAAAGGAGAGGAAGAGAGCATAAAGAGGTAATAATCAAACCTTACTCTCAGTGTAATCAACCCGGAGAGGGAAGAGTAGCTATACTATCCATTGGGAAATAAAACTCTTATCTAACCCTTCTGAGAAAGTTAGAAGGGATAAACCAAGGGGAGCAGGGGAGTGGGGAGGACAAAAAAAAGGGAGGGGAGAAGGGGGAGGGAATTCATAAGGCCTTTAAAAACAAAAAGTGGGGTGGGAAATAAGGGAGGGGGCAGAAAGGGAAGTCAATCAAGGGAGGGGATAAGGGATAGGGTCTTAATAGCAAACCACTGGTTTTAAAGGAAATAGCTTAAGGAGAAGGGGTAGGAATGGGGGAGGATTTGAAAAAGTCAGCAAATGCACAACTGATGATTATAACTCTGAATGTGAATGGGATGAACTCGCTCATAAAACGTAAGCAAATAGCAGAGTGGATTAGAAACCAAAATCCCACCATATGTTGTCTACAAGAAA